>NC_000080.6:21759704-22077204 GCF_000001635.26 Mus musculus | reverse complement strand
AGTCTGTGCACAAGAGGCAAATCATTGGCCTTAACATCTGTATTCTAGGCATTTCTCTAAGGTAGGACGCCCTTGGAGGCTGGGAAGGGGTGCCCTCTGGCCCACATGGCTGTAGGCAGGGGAATGGGGTAGAAGTCTGGAGAGGAATAAAGTCTTGATCCTGTGAAGCATTGAAACTCCAGCTCAGAGGCCTCTGAGAGCCAAGCTGCCAGCTCTTGGGTCACCTTCTCCTCTGTGAGGCAGACTGTGTAAAGCATCGCTAGGGAGGAATGTGAGAAGCTGGTGCTCTGGAAAGGTCTGCTCTACCCTGACATCTTAATAATGACACAAAAAGTTAAAACCACCCAGGTGACACATCTATAATTCCAGCACACGGGAAGCTGAGCAAGAAAAAGACAAAGACGTGGCCAGAGTCCTTCACAACCAAGGAAAGGGCATACCCCCAATGACCTAACTTCTTTCTACTAGGCCCCACCTATTAAAGGTTCCTCCACTGGCAATAGAAGCACAGACAGAAACTTCCAGAACACAGGCCTTTGAAGGACACTCAAAATCTAAATTCTCGCGGTTGGTTCCTAGAAGAAACAGCTCCAACCCTCCCTATATCAAAGGAACAGTAAAGGCCATCTTGTCCAAGCCACCCACCCAGTCAAACTCACCTACTTGGGGCATCACATCTAGAAAGAAGTGTGGTTTCATCATTAATTAGGCCTCAGCCATCCCCACTCCAAAATAAGCGAACTTGGCATGGCCCACTCTCCTGGAAGGAAATTTCAGGGGCTTGCAGACATTACACAAGAACATTTCAAGCAAGCCAGTTGGGTTTCTCAAAAAACCAGGAGCTGGCTAATGAGACCCTGGGGATGAGAAATAGGAAATGGTGACGGCCTTCCCAGGCACTTTTCTCCCTGGTGATCTCTGAGTAGGATAAAGACACTTTGCTGAAATGCAGTACAAAACCAGGCAGGTGCCTGTGGGTACCTTTATGGCAGTAGCTGTAAAGGAAAGGTGGGGATGAGGTCTAGGTTCTAGGAGATTCCAGGCTTAAAGGGTGTGACCTGGCCATTTCAACTGCAGAAATGACTATTTTTTCTAAGGTCTATGTTTAAATTTTAAAATTGTATGTATGTATGTATGTATGTATGTATGTATGTATGTATGTATGAGTATACACACACATAAGCAGGTATGCTCAGAGGCAAGAGATCTCAGATCCCCCTGGAGCTGGGGTGCCAGGCAGTTTTGAGCTGCCAAATGCGGGTGCTAAGCACTGAACCAGGGTCCTGTGCATGAGTGCATGCATACATTGTTTTAAGATTTGATTTTAATTATATGCATGTATGGGGGGGGGGGAGTCGGAGTATGCGCACATGAATGCAGAAAATCTGCAATTATAACAGGCATGTCCAGAACAGGGTGTCAGGTGCTTCGGAGACTGAAGCCACAGGCAGTTGTGAGCTGCCTAACTTGGGTACTGAATTCAGATCCTCTGCAGAGGTGACAGGAGCTCCTAACCGCTGAGCCATCTCTCCAGCCCTGCAAATGGCTGAAGCCCATCACACCTACAACAGGGCCGGCTTCTCTATTACACTCTTTAGAGGGTGGCTCTGGAGCCTAACTTTATCTCAGTCCGGTGACTCTCAGAGTAGAAACCTTTTTGTTCCACAAAAATTCCTGAGTGAGGAAGGGAGTCTTGCGGCTTCAGTCAAGTTGTCCCCCCTTTCCTCATACAAATTTCACTGCCCTGCTTCTCTCTCCCTTCTCCAGGCCTCCAGGGAGAACTCCACTGCCCCCCCCCAAAGCCACCTCCCACTGGATTCTCAGGAATAAAAACATTTCCCACTCACCCCCCCAAATTTGGAAGGATTTGTTCAAAGACAAGTGGGCATGGAGAGTCATCTTTTCCATTCTCAGAGGGTAGACTTTAGTGATAAAGTTTTAAATTGCTGTCCATTATTAATGTTAAACTCACAGCAGTCGGCCCTAAAATCTGCAATTATAACAATTCATAAAAACAGCCCCTTTGTTAGGCTCGCTTGAAGAGCTTTTGAAATATAATTGCAATGTGGCGCAAAGTAAAATAAAAATTCAGATTTTCTTTTACCGAGGCCATGAACAATACTGTCCTTTTTTACAGCAGCGGAAAGCCTCAAGACATCCGTTATATTCCTTCAATGAGCTTTGTTCAATAAATGCTAAGCCTTGAAGCTTTTAAATGTATTAAAGTGATTATGATAGCATCACTCTGAAGGCACTTCAATAGAACATTAAGACAGAAACTATTTCCCTCCACACACGGTATAACAGTAACAAAAAGTTGATTAAATGCACATTGTATCAAAAATATTTTCAGTATTTATAGACATATGTAGATAATGTTGACTGCAACCCACACCAAGGGGAAGAAAGGGATGGGAAAGTAATAAAAGCATTAGAGAGAGAGCAAATTGTGACGCTTAATCTTCAGAACTTAGGCTGCGGCTTTGCCGGTGGATTCATAGGGAAAGTCACACTACATAAAAGGGAACGAGGCTCAAAGTGAAGGAATAACAGAAGAACCAATCCTTGTTTTCTTTTCTCGTACCCCCAAACACTCCCCTGCCTCACGTACGCCATTCTCCCTTAAACAGCTCAATGTGTATGCTGGCGGTGACGGGAGCTACTTATTAAAAACACTGATCACGCTGCATTTAACAGAGCGTAGGCCGGCGAGGTCTACAGGCGGGGCACATGCCTTTAGGCATCAGCCCGGGAGGTGCAGAAAGGTTAGGAGGAGAGATGTGAGGTGGGGTCAGAGTATCAGGACGAGATGCAAGCTTTGCTTTGTTACAAGCTTGTTACCCGGCACTCTTAGCCTAGATAGGGGATTATGAATTCACGTGTGAATTTATCCCTATTAAACGTTCAGTAGCAGGGTCAGTTGGCTGGAATGGCTAAAGCCCAAGGCATCGTGGTCACATGGCTGGGGAAGAATGCCTTGTAGGCTCTCCTGACAGATGTAAGAAAGGCAGAATGGGATGCTTCAGGCCTTTCTTGACTGCATGTAGATTAACATTTCTAACTGTGCGGTGTTCTGTGCCCTGCTGGCGTGCTCAGCTTTATCTCGAGTTTATGCTCCCAAGGCACTAAAAATGCAAGTCCCCCCAACAGGATGGTGATGTTGATACTTTGGAATAACTGTTTATATAGTAAGGATATCTGTCCTAGGCTCACGGTGGTTGGAGTGGATTTTTCTTACATGTCTTAGTCTCTTAGGTGCATTTGTGAGGTTTTATGAGGTGAAAGAGTTTCATATATTAAAATTACAATAGAGAGTAGTATTCTGAGGCACAGGCAATGAAACTATAGAAGAGACAACAGCAAACTCCCAAACCAGACTGCACATCTGTCCACATGCTGTTACTCAGGCCGAAGGGCAAGTGCCTGTGTTTCTGGTGGCAAACACTCTATATACACAATCAGGCTGTGCAAGAAAAGCCACCAGCAAGACCTTTATCACTCAACCTGGGACCCTTCTTCATGGAAGAGTCTCTGTGTTCATCACACCAAGAGTGTCCCCTGGCCCTGGTCATTGCCCTAACCAGTTCAGAGACAGGAATGCGGAACAAAGGATGCAATAAAAAATGGGAAGTGAAGACCATGCAGCGGGGGACAAGTTTCCTACTTGAGCAACTAGCCAGCGCCAGGGGCCAGGATTGATTTTCTATAAGACATCAGGAAAGATCACCTCCCTGCATAACCCTGCCTAGGGGGACGGTGTGGAAGTCATAACTAATTCAATTCAGAGGGTCTAGGTGACAGATAATTTCCTTACGATATGGAGCTTGATCGAAAACATCTTAAGACAGTTGGGAATATTGTAACATACCTGATGTAATGACAAGAAGCTACAAACTAAGAGGGCTGTGACCAGTGAATGATCTTCCAAGTCAGGAAAGAAAATTCTTTTAAAAATAGAAGCACACTCAAACTTCAAAGAAGACACACTTCTATGAATAATTCTGCTTCTCCTTACTTCCTGGTGATAGGCGATAAGTCAGTTTAATTCCTTAAACATAGTGGGTCAATAAGACAACAAAATTATTCTTTGTGTTAGAGAAAAAAAATTACTGTGCTCCTGACGCAAGGAATCTGATCAAGCCATGTGGAAAGAAAACCTAGAGGAGTCTAGAAATACTATGGAACGGTCAACTAAAGTCATGCTGTCAATGGAGAATGATCAGGACTGCCCTTCAAAGTAGGCAACTAAAACCCAGTTTCAGGCTGGCAAGATGGTTCAGTGGTAAGAGCACTTGCTGACAAACTTGACAATCCAAGTTTAATACCCAGAACCCACATGGTAAAAAGGGAGAAAAGTGACACACCCAAAAGATGCCCTCCAACTTCCACATGCACCCACACACACAAACACACACACACTAGACAGATATAAAAATTTTAAATTAATTTATTTTTTGCTTCGTAGGTTAGTTGTTGATAGTGGAGTCACACACACACACACACACACACACACACACAGAGCTCACCAATCTGTAGAAAGGTATCCCAAAAAATCCAGTTCCATCCTGAGCATCCTCCTCCTCCAAGGGTCCAGACGGATGCTTCCAGATTTCCCTAAAGGGCCTGAGTGCTTTCTGTCTAAAGCAATGGGTTAATTGCCCATCCCCATGTTTTCATTTGGTCCTCCCATCCTCAAACCTTCTAATTACTCTGACCATCCCAAAAGTTTTCCACTTGATAATGACATTAAAGAGTGCATATTGCTTGACCATCAGCAGCCAGGTAAAGGTGGAAATGTACTGGACAATGAAGATGATGTGATGTGCTAAAGAGGCAGATCGGTGCTTGTCTGGTGTGCTGGCATCCTGGGTTCTGTCCCTAGCACTGCAAATGTAATCCTAGTGCTTTGGAAGTGGAGACAGGAAGATTCAAAGTCCAAGGTCACCCTCAGCTATAGAATGACTTCAATTAGGGCCACGGGGCCTGTCTCAAAAGATAATAAGATTAAAATGAAGTATGAAATAAACATTTTTAAAGACATTTCACATTCTAGAGCTAACAGGCAGACGTTCACTGTGTAAGCATAAATGAGTGGCTAAGGGTACACGAATCTCCGGCCTCAGCTCTCATTTCACATGCTTAGGAAGGGCCCATGATGGAATTCCAGTGCTTAACTGCTTACATCACGACCACTTGCCTGTGATCCTGAAGGCAGGCATGAGCCCAGCCTTTGATACCGGATGACTGACTCACCTCGCACAAGTTCTGTAACATCTCTGAGCCTCTGTTTCTTCCTCTAGCAAGTGGGAAGATGAGAGATGGTACTTTGCTGGTGGATCGCTGTGAGATGCAAATGAGATGCTCCGGGAAGAGCAGGCATAGTAATTGCCGTAATTATTATTACTTTCCTGTAGCACCACTGTTGCTATGAATATCCCACTGGATTGTTGTGAGTGTTCGATGAGAACTCTTATTAAGTACTTAGCATGGGTACCTGGCACATGGTAAAAGCAAATAAAGACTGCTGCTATTCTGTTCATTTGTAGACTGACTGTGCTCTCAGCATCAGGGTAGCTCATGCATTTCTTTGGGGAACCAGGGTTGAGGCAGGGTTTCTCTGTGTAGCCCTGGCTGTCCTAGAATGTGTTCTATAAATCAGGCTGGACTTGAATTCAGAGATCCACCTGCTTCTGCCTCCTGAGTGCTGGCAGAACTAAAGGCATTACTAACACTGCATAGCTTTGTGCATTTCTTTCTTGCTTCCCTCCCCTCTGTGTGTGTGTGTGTGTGTGTGTGTGTGTGTGTGTGTGTGTGTGTGTGTGTGTTCATGTATACAGGTGCACACTTAGTATACACATAGATATGCATGTGCATATGAAGAAAAGAAGACTATCTCAGATGTCTTTCCTCTGGCGTCATACATCCTTCTCTTTGAGTCAGGGTCTCTCACTGGCTTAGACTTTACCCAATAGGACAAGCTACATTGGCTCAGGGACCTGCCTAGCTCTGCCTCCCTAGCACTTGGTGCACTAGTGCACACTACCATACTCAGCTTTTCTACAAGTATCCTTTTCAGTAGAATATCTCTGAGCTCTGGTCTCTTGAAACACAAACGGCGGTCCCGTTAAGTTAGCAATTCTTTGTGGGACCAAGGGATGGAGAGAACCATGGAGCATAAGTTGGGACAGTTACTCTTTCTTTGCAATGTCAGAAGACACAAGTTCGAAGCTTGGAGGCTACTTCAGATGCACATGCCACACAACCCTACCTGTCAGCTTTAAAAAAAAGAAAAAGGTTCAAGTCACATAGCAAGCTGTCTCCTTTCATACAAATCTTAGTGACTGGTAGCCCCATATATACAGCTACAACTCAGAGCAGCAGCCTTCTCAGACAGCTGCAAAAGCCAACTAGTGGGGCCATTACCAGAAAACCCTAAGCTTTCTTCCAATTTTATCATTATTCCTATAAAATAAGAAGACGGATATTTCTGTACGTCGTTATGGAATCCAGTGCACGAGTTTCCTTACAGGCCTTTTAGATATCGCTTACTTGGTTGTCTTATACTTGATAGCACTGGGGCCTTGCAAACAGTTCCAGGGAACAGAGAAGCTGGTTTTCAGCATCAGGAAAGACCCTCCATCCTACATACACTTTCAGCCAATGTTTTGCCTCCCACTGAAATTCCTGTTTGGCTAGAAGATAGTTGGCTGCTAGATCCAGACATTTAAATATCAATACATCCCAAAACCACAAGGAGGAGGTAGCAAGACACCTGCCACCTCACCGCCCGCCCCCCACCCCCTCCCCACCATCACCACCGCAGACATACTTAATGCCTGGCAAAATGAGTTTCAAAATCCAATGGGTAGGAATCTAGGGAGATGGCTTCATCAGCAAAGTGTTTGTTGCACAAGCATGAGGGCCTGAACTGGAGCCCCAACAACCACGCAGAAAGCTAGGCATGATGCTAGACTCATACTCTTAGAATCCCAGCACTGGAGATGGGGAGACAGTGGATCCCTGGGATTCGGGAGAGATGCTCAGCCAGTCTAGACTAATTGACAAGCCCTGGGTCCCAGTGTCTCAAAGAAGCAAAGTAAATGACTTTTGAGGGAGGATTCCTAAGGCTAACCTCTGATCTACACACACACACACACACACACACACACACACACACACACACACCATGGGCAGGAGAGAGGGAAGAAAGGGAGACGGCAGCAATGCCAACGCCAACTTTTTGGCCCCATTATTTAGCTGCTTTATTAGAGTTTTCCTAACTCCACCACACAAAGGGAAGGGAGAGCTGTAGAAAACTAAGTGGCTTTGTCATCAAAAGCCTTCAGCAACTGGCACGCAAACACCTGTCAGTGCAAAAGATGCCTCTTTATCAAGCCTTCAGACCTACCAGGAGCCAAGCTCACCCTGAGCTTCCCAAGCTATTTTCTTCCAATGTTTTGAAGTCCCTTTCACTTCACATGAAGGCTAATGATTTCAAAAAAGACAAAAAAAAAAAAAAAGGTGGGAAAGGGAAAAGTTCCTTTTCTCTCTCTGTCTCTCCTCACTCTTTTTAAGAAAAAGGAAAAGATACTGAGCCGTGATTATGAAGTCCTAAAAGCCTTTTAGCTGACAGTGGAGCTTTGTTGAACAGCCTCTAAAGAGCCTCCACTGAGAGACAAGATGCAGCAATAAAACAGAGGCAGAGCATACACTGTGCAGTAGCCCAGCCTACCAAGCTCGGGTCCCTCTTTTACACCATAAGTCAGGTTTCTCCCCACAAAGCTCTTTGCAACACTCAAGGTCCAGAGAGGTATCAGACCCACTGACACATGAGCTCAGCCACCTCATATATCATGTGCTGCCAACAGAGAAACTGGTTTGTATCAAACTCAGCACAATCCTGCACTTCAAACTAGATGTGATTTAAACCAGAGTGCACCATACCCTATCCTCTTGGGATGGCTGTCCTCGGAGCCTGCACTGAGCAGTGATTGCCCAGCTAACCAAGAGCTGCTTTTAAGACTGCCCCAACTCTAACAAGCTCATCCAAGAACACTCAGAGGGGACAATGCTGGCTCGAGGAGCATCATGGGAAAAGCTGCATAGCCCTACTATTGCAATCCCAGTTGCTTCTGTATCTTCTGCCATGCTATCTTAAGTCGCTGGTCCCAGCTGGTAAGAGGCCTGGAGTGGCAAGAAGAAAGCACAGCCAAGATTCCATTAAAGAACTGCACACCTTCTCCACAGCCTGAGCAGGCACCCACGGCACAGGCCGCACCTGGCACGAGTGTGTGAAATCCGAGCTTTTGAGCGATGGGGCACTCACCCCTCTTTCAGACATACCTTTTCTCTGAAACTATTACACTCAGAGAGCTTCAAGCTCTGGCTCCAGACCCATCCATCTCACAGCAGAAAGCACCTCTCAAGCTCTCTTCTGACATGAGCCCATCACTCACCATTTGCTGGTCGGCACAGTTTCTGCTGACGTAGCTGCATTGCTAAAAAGAGCCCAATAAGTAAAGCTGATTTGAAATAACTATATATTACATGGAGGTGGGGTAAGGAGAACTGATTTGAAGTCTAGAATACCATCATGTGAAGAGGCTCTAGAAAGAACTCCTTAATTATTTAAATACCTGCGCTTCCTACTGACAGAACACTGTTTGATTTATCAGCGGTGTTAAATATTTGGTAATTTACTAGGGTCACTTGATGAAACAGTTCCATATAGCAAGTGTGTATCAGACACTGTAATTCTTTCACAGAAATGCCTTCGACTCCCTGATTAATGTTCAAACACTGACCTAATGCTATCAAACGGAGATGGGTGCCAATTTCAGCTCTCTTGTAAAAGCGCAGAGCTGAGAGCCCTCCGGCAGAGCGGTGTGTGAAGCAATGCACTATCCTGCTCTGCTGCTAGGTGGGCTGGTGGCTAATGATGATCCCCTCAAGGATGCTCTCACAGTCCACTGAGTGGAGACGGCTGGTGCCGGGAGGCTTCCAACCCCTGAGTTGGAACTATGGAAACTCGAAGAGGATGCCTGCAAAGCAGGCTCTGTGCCTTCTCCCATGCCCGACTCACTCAGCTTCACATACATTCGTCTAGCTCAAAATGCCCCAGTACTGACTCCTGACCTCCAAACTCCTACCTGTTCTTCAAAACCCTGCATATAGTTTTCTGACATTATCAGAGCTCCAGATGCTCTGTCTGGTCTTTCAACTCCTGTCTCCCAGGACTGCTAGAGCAAGGTCAAAATGCCTCCTTGATAAATCCAGGATGGATCGCCATCATCTGTGTAATCTCTGATGCTCCCAGCATAATAATGAATGACAGTGTGCCTCATGCCATGTTAAGTTAGTGAGTCCAAATAAGAAATACAGATAGCAAGAGGACTCCGTGGGTAAAGCGTTCACTTTACAGCCTGATGGCCTGTGTTTGATCCCCAGAACCCGTGTAATGCTGGAAGAAGACAAGCAAGTCCACAGACCTGTCCTCTGACCTCCACATGCATGCCAATGTGCATATGTGTCATGTATGCATACCCATACTCACTAAAAAATTCATTAAACTTTTTAAAAAACAAATAAGGTTTCCAAGAAGCCTAATGAAGATCTGACTTCATAGTAGATCTGACTTTGAGAGTACAGCTGAAAACACAGACTCAAATTTTAAAGTGTGTGTTTGACAAAAATCTAGTCATATACAAGGTCATAAGTTCACCTTGTAAAAAAAAAAAAAAAAAAAAGAGTTGTGATAGCTCATACTACATTCCCCAATCCCGCTTCGCAGAAAGTTTTAAATCCTCTTTGAGAACTGTAAGGAAATAGGAAACTAAAGTCAAAATCCCAAAATATTTAGAAAATTCATTTGCAGACATAATGCATTTAAGTCTCCAGGACACCACTAAAGCAATATTCCGAAGGAAAGCCACAAGTTCAAGTCTGTGCAGTGATAAGCACGAATGAATGAAGCATTTACATTAGACCTGTAGCTGAACGTCTGGGATGGACATAAGGAGGGAAGACTGGCAGAGACAAGCAGTACTCACAGGGGAAAAGCATTGACAATCCAGGAGCCACTGAGACAGCCATCAGCCAAAGGGAAAGCCGGAAAGAACTACCCAAACAACAACGCACAGGGAAGCAGGGGTAAGGGGTCACCTTCAATAACTGCACTCGGGAGGCTGAGGCAAGAGGATTGCTGTGAATTACAGGCCAGTCTGAGTTTACCTGTAAAGTGAGTTTCAAGCAAGCTTGGGTTACAGAGTAAGACCCTGTCACAAAACACACACACACATACGCACGCACGCACGCACGCACACACACACACACACACACACACACACACAAAGGAAAACATAAATATAACCACAAAAATAGAATTCAGAAACAGAAAAGAACATAATTTTAAAGACTTGTTTTTATTTTCTGTTTATCTGTATTGTGAAATTATATGCCACATGTGTATAGTTGCCCATAGAATCCCACATGGGTGCTGGAAACCAAACCTTGGCCCTCTGGAAGAACAGCAAGTCCTCTTAACCACTGAGCCATTTTCCAGATCCCCAAAACATAGTTATTCTAACACAATTGAAACTGGGAAGCATTAATCCAGAAAGTATTGAAAATCTAAAGAAATCATGTCTTGCAGGAGATCCTGAATTATTGTGTAACAGACAAGCCAGGCCCTGTGTGTTCTGCAGATAAACACCACTCATAGCTTCAAGATATAAAGAATGGGTGTCATCTGTACTCTTTGACCCAGAACCTAAAGAAACGCCCTGAACGCCTTGACAGGCAAGTAGGGGCTCCTTGGCTTCCAGTGCGGTTTACCTGATGATTCATCGAAGCTGACAACACCAGGATCTGGAAAAGCATCAAGTCCACCTAGGCTACCGAACGCCCTCGTTGGCAATCTGATGTGCTAGAGAGTTGCTTCCCTGCGGCTGTATGGCTTCTTGGTGCTAATGCACACGGCCTGCATCATGAGACAGTGCCATACCACGTGACACTAAATCTAAATCCAAAGTATGGTTTCTACTGAAGTGCACACCATTTTTGTACCATGGCAAGGTTGGGGTATGGGACATAAATGAAACTGCTTCAAGTTCAACAACCATCCATGGAACATTGTATTGGTCCAGGCAGCCTTAAAAACCACATTATGGCTAGGTCAACTGCATAAGAAAATTTTACTGTCTCAGTATTAACCCTCAAGTTAACATGAGCACTGGTTTCCTCCTGGCTTTTTGTTAACTGTCTTCTTACTGTGTCCCACATGAAGAGACAGCTGGTTCTTAAACTCTTTGTACAAGACAGGAGAGGAGAAACTCTCTGGGGCATCTTTTCTTTCTTACAAAGACATTGACCCTATTGGTCCTTTCGACTTAATTTAACCATAATTTCATTCTTAAAAGTAATTTCTTCCATTACAGACAGTTACATTTGGGGTCAGATTTTCAATGCATAGATTTGACAGAAGTCAATCTGTCTATGCAGATACAGAAAACAAATGTGCATGAGAAGAGCCAAGGAAGGGAAAACTCCAGCCAATTACACTCATCAGAACCCAAACAAAACATCAGCAAACAGGACCTAGGCAGCATACCATCCTGTTTCACAGACATGTACAAAACCTGTCTTCATGACTCAGCTCTTATAACACCACGCACGGAGGCCTTTAAAAACTGGAATTTGTAAGTAGCTCTATATTAAGGAGCTAATATAGTTTATCACATTAGTAGGTGAAATTGGGCAAATCGCATGCTTCTTTCCCCAGATATCCAAAGTTCCTAATTTGAAAAGAGAACACAGTGAAAATAAGTAAATGAAACACATACACACATACAATCCACTATTAGTCAAAGCAACCACAAAAGGTAAAGAAATAAGAAGCATGAAAATTATTAAAGAAGAAAATAACTTTTGCAGGTGATACAATTAAATGCTCTAAAAGAAAACCCTCAAAGGATTAACTGAAATTTTTTCAGGAAAAAGACACTTATATGGCTGCTAGCTTAAAATTAACATTTTTGCTCCAAATATGTAGAGCATAAACCCAGTTCTCACTGGTGTATGTTAGATTAGAACACTGTTGCCCATTGTCGAAAGCGCAGAAGTCTAAAGTCAAGAGCTGTGATGAGCAGCAGGGTTAGAACTGCAGGGAACAGAGTAAGGATTGAGTCCCTGTGCTGTCTGGAATCTGGAACCTGGTTTGTTTTGTTTAATAGTGGCCAGAAGCATGCTACTAGAAGACTTCTAGAAGATATCTATTTTATTAATTTCAATAAAACTTCTCAAGTGTTTTGAAAGAAAAAGGATTAACATTAACTATCAATAATCTTTGTTAAGTGCAGTCCACTTGCAAAGTTTTTGTCAGGCTCCTCACACAGAGATGGGAACTCACGCTGTAAGTGCAGAAATAATTCTCAGAAGGTTCAGGGACACTGGGGTCATAGAGGCAGTGACAAGCAGGGAGTGCCTTCTACCTCTGAGCTCTAGTTCACTCCTTAAGAGACTTCAGGGGGTGGGGGCCCATTTAAGAAAAAAACACAGGGCCCCCAGTGTAAGAGCTAGAGAAAGTACCCAAGAGCTGAAGGGGTCTGCAACGCTATAGGTGGAACAACAATATGAACTAACCAGTACCCCCAGAGCTCATGTCTCTAGCTGCATATGTAGCAGAAGATGGCCTAGTCGGCCATCATTGGGAAGAGAGGCCCCTTGGTCTAGCAAACTTTATATGTCCCAGTACAGGGGAAAGCCAGGGCCAAGAAGTAGGAGTGAGTGGGTAGGGGAGTAGGGTGGGGAGAAGGTATAGGGGACTTTTGGGATAGCATTTGAAATGTAAATGAATAAAATATCTAATTTAAAATGTCAAAAAAAAGAAAGAAACATCAACTTTCATGAATGTTTTTGTCTTGTCAAATTGGCCAAAATGTACTCTGAAATCACAAGCAGATCTTAAATGCCTGACTTCTGTTTTTAATACAAAAATGATCCATGAAAATACTCTTATCGCTAATAGTGGAGAACAATGAATGTCAGACGCATCTAAACAGATAAGGAGATTATTAGCCAAGGATCTGAATAACATTTCTTTTGCTTTGAGATTTTGAGTGGAAGGGTGGGGAGGGAACCGAGTGGGTTAAGCACTTGCTGTGTATTTGTAAGGACTGGAATTCTGATCCCCAGAACCCACACAATGCCAGACTCAATAGCACATGTAGTAGTCCCATGCTCTGGAGACTGAGATGAGGAGGAGACAAAAGAATGCCCATGGGCTCAGGCACCAGCGAGTCTGGCATATGCAATGCAAGAGTCCCTCTCTCAATATCAAGGTTGTCCTCAGCAGACAGACAGACAGACAGACAGACAGACAGACAGACACAAGCACAGACTTATGTACATACAGATAGAAACAGAGCTGGAGAAATGGCTCAGTGGATAAAGTACTTGCCATTCGGGCATGAGGAGCAGAGTTCTGGGTCTCCAGAACCCACATGAAAACTAGGAAGGCATCGCATCACTCAAGAGGCTGAGACAAGGTCCCCAGGTCAGGAAATGGCAAGTTCAGGTTCAATGAGGCAACTCTGTCTAAATCGATAAGCTGGAGAGCAATTGTGGACATCAACTTTAGACCATCACACATACGAGCACACCCCTGCACACACATGAAAACATGCTTACATACACGCATATAAATGTACACATGATAAAATTTAAAATAAAAGCAATTGCAGATGAGGTGTTTCCCATCAATCCATGCAATTCTATGGCTTTTTAGCACAAATAAACTTCTCACTACATTTTTTTATATATTCCAGAAAAGCTACCTTTAAAACGTATGTCTTTCAAATTAGTTAAGTATTGTATTGAATGCATTCTGTACCCTGACACCTTTAACAGTGAGGCAATGGTAGTAAAGTCTCATAGTTGTAAGACTAGAGGCATACCTGCATCACTGAGTTGATATACGAAGTTCACACATATGTGTGGCATGCCTATCCTGTGTCAGGCATTGTGAACAGGACACTTAGAAATATGGTGCACAGTAATAGACTGAGAGCTTACCCTGAGGGCTAGGGTGTAGCTAGGTGAGTAGAGTGTTTGCCTGGCACACAGAAAGCCCTAGACTCAGTCCCCATCACTACGCAAAGAGGGAATAGTGGAGCTCAACTGCAGTCCCAGCACTTAGGAGATGAAGGCAGGAAGAGCAGAAAGCTAAGAACATCCTTAGCTACATAGCAACTTCAAGGCTAGTTGGGATACATGAAACACCATACAAAAAATAATAATGATGACAAATAATCCCATTGAGCTGAGTATGTAATCAAAAAACAGGAATAAATAAGAAATAGATATAAAACTTCACCTATGGTGGCCAGTGTATCTTCTGTTTCCAAGAGTCTGCCTAACAAATTATACCAAAACCTGAGTGGTTCAAAATAATAATCGTGAGGCTGGAGGGTGGCTCAGTGGTTAAGAGCGTTTACTGCTCTTGTAGAGGACCTGGGTTTGGTGCCCACTATCTACAGCAAGTAGTTCGCAACCATATCACTCTAGTCCCATGTTTGTCTGATGCCCTGTGGCCTCCTCAGACACCTGCATACAAGCAGTACACATAAACTCACACAGACAAATACATTCACACAGATTAAAAAAGATTTTAAATAATAATGAAATAAAGTAACATTTATTCTTTCTTACACATGCCACAACATGCCTAGGCGAGGTGGACCCCAGTGTACAGACAGCAGGTCTGGCTCCAGGCTGTTTCATATGAGTTCACGGTGAAGCCAGTGTCAGACAATAATACACACTCAAGAGAGGCATGTGGAATTAGCCCTGTCCCCTACGGTCTAGGTTCAGGTCTGACTGTCTTATCTCCACCTACATTTCACTGATCTGAGTGTGTCATGCAGCTCTGCTGATATCAGTGGGTCAGAGGAATCCGTTTCAAGGGAGAAACGGTGAAGCCACACGGCAGAGATCAAGAACAGAACTGAGACCTCAATGTGACTAGCCTCAGCCATCAAGAGGGGACAGGTGATGCTGTTCTATGAACAAAGAGATCTGGCTACATAGAGGAGATCAGGAAAGAGTGTCCCTAAGGACCTGAACTAGAATTGGCATCAGCAAGATCCATAAAAATAAAAGCCAGTAGGCAGAGGACTTCAAAGGGACTGCTAAACAACATGTGCAAAGTAGCAAGACCAAAAGTGACACTGCTGCTTTAAAGCGTTCAGAAAAGGTCACACCCTACCAAAAGTTGTACTAATCTCCACTAACATCATTATGTTTTTAGTGAAAATGGTCTTACAGAGATTTTTACCCATTGCCATTTTGTTTCCAGGGGACAGACTACATTTGAATAAAACCTGCAGGGTGTGGTAACATCCTTCATAGTGGGTAGGCTTTCACTGAGATCAGTCAACGTCCTCCAAAGTTATTCGAGAATGGTCTTCTAAATGGAAAAGGATGAGCACTCGAGTTGAAGCAGACGCCTTCCTTAACTCACTTAAACAGAGCCATGAGATGGGGGACTCGGCAGAGGAGCCCCAGAAGAGAACACAGGCAAATTCATCCGCTGAAACTCAGAACTGAAGAATTGGAGATTCCCTGTTGACAGGCAAAAATATGGCCTCGTTGGGTCTTCCATCTCCTAGTTATTAACAGCAGACAATGCTACATCAGTCACCAAGCCTGAACCAAGGACCTGTGCCTGAGGTTAGTTTCCAAAGCACCCACTCAGCACATTCAGACTCTTAAATATGATGTTCCCTTCGCTATTTGTCTCCACCTGACTTGAAGCAGGTTAGGATGTTGGGAGAGAGCTGCCTCGCCCAAGGTGAACACAGCCAGCAACACAGAGTGACAGCCATTGCATACAAACTCAGTGAGCCACACCCTGTCCTCTGACATTCAGGGAGATGATCTAAAAAAAAAACAAGGGATTGTGTTTTTCCTAAATGGAGCATAGCTCAGAAACCAGAGGATGAAGAAAGTAGATGGAGGGCAGCAGGGTATGAGGGAAAGGCAGCCTCAACACAGACTGTACCTTGGGGCCATGGTAGTGGCAGTGACCTGGCTGCCTGTGCCTGAGAGGACGGGAGGCCTTCACTGTGGCAGCTGAAAGGGGCCGTGTGGATAAGACAAGTAATTAGAAAAGGAATAGTAATTACCGCAGCCATGACAAGGAAGACTGCCCCACAGCCAGCCCTGTCAAAGCCTATAATTCTTGCAAATGAGCAGCAGGCTGGGCGACACAAGGCGTCCCTCATGAATTATACAGGTGATCAGGCACGGTGCACTCTGAGTGACGCTTAGGCAGGAAGAACTGTGGGGCAATGGAGATAGCAGAGCCCCAGGTGCTACAAGGGTCTCTGGTCCCCCATAAGTAGAAGGTGAAACTCAACCTCTAGACCATTGTCCTCTGCAACTGCCCTCGCCCTGGGGCTGCTGTGGCAGGCTCTGGAGACTTAGGGCTGCCAGGAAGTCCTGTACAAGGATAGGGAGAATGGCAGTTCTGGAAAGACAGACTCAGATCGCCCTGATCAGACCCTGAGCGTACACATATGACAAGCAGAGGTAAAAACAGGATTTTTTCCTAGGGGACAGGTGTTATAGGTTTAATTGTAATCCATACACCCCCTCCAAGATCCCCCCCAAACAATATGTTTTGTGATCCTAACCACCAGGACTTCCACTGTGACTGCACTCACAAACAGGTCTTTTTAAAAGGCAGTCAAGCAAAAGTGGAGATATCAGCCTGTTGGACTCATAAGAAGATGAGCTTAGAGCATAGGCAGACACACAGAAAACGCTGTCTGTGAGGACACAAGAAGATGGCCACCTTCAAGCCAAGGAGAGGCTCTGAGAGAGAACAGCCCTGCCTGCACCTTATATGTGGAACCTACAGAAATATGAGACCATGAATATCTATAGCTCCTAAACTACCCAGCCTGTGGTACTCTTGCCTTGGCAAACCACCTCGAGGGAATACACAAACAAAGACCAAGAGCTAGAAAAACACAAAGGGCTAGGGAGGAAGCTCAGATGGCAAATCGCTTGCTTAGCACGTCCAGGATCCTGGCTTTGATCTGGAGCATTGAATAAACCAGGCATAACAGCACAGAGCTGTAAATCCCAGCTCTGAGGAGGTAGCGGCAGGAAGACCAGAAATTCAAAGTCATTCTCTACAATGTAGTAAGTCTACGGCCAGCCTGGGCTACATGAGACCCTGTGTCAGAAAAGAAAGAACACAAGACACAGTCAGTCCACTTGGCTAGAGATTAAGAGAACTTCAGCTAAGCTAAACAAACAAACAAACAAACAAACAAAAAAGGCCCTCATGGTCAGGATGTTGACCCAAGTTCTACAGCTACTCTACAGCTACTAGTTCTGAGCAGGGACAACTTGGATCTGACCTTGATTCTCACTAACTGCTTTGTTGGCAAGGCTGGAGGGGTGGAAGTGGGAGCACCAAGAGCAACAGTAAGAGTATGAACTTAGATTGGAACTCACTCGGGATGCGGGGAGGGTTGGGAAACCATTCGCTGAGATAAAGGAGACAGGAACAAATTTGGGGAGGAAGTGGAAGGCTGAGTCTGCACATAACTGGGGTAGGAGTCCACCCCCACAGCTGTCTCCAGAGAAACAATCGGTCTACATTCCCTGGCCGTGTATAGGTCCACACAAACCCTGATGTTTCTGCCTGAGACCCATACTGATAAGCAGTGATGCTATTGTTATTTGTAGTCAGTCTAACTTTGTCATGTTGGTCTTCAAACGGAAATCAGAAAAGACTTGAACCTCATGCTTCACTCTCAACCTAGGGACACACACACACACACACACACACACACACACACACACACACACACACACAAAACTCCTGAGATCCACTGTGGTGGGCCAGAACAGAGATTTCTGGGGAAGTGTGGGAATGTCCAAATGCTTCCACCCAAGTTCAAGCAGAAGTCAACTGTATTGGGAGGGGGGGGGGGGGGCTCTTCCTTAAACGCGGTCTTAGACCACCTCAGAAAAACATAACCAAAAATCACTTTCAACACCTACGCCTTCCTTCAGGATAAAAACATTTAAAAGCACTGCCTTAGAGGGAGGAGTTAGTAAGCCATTGTGTGCAGTGGTTCATCGTTTACTAGGCAAGGGATTGGCTGACACCTCCTGCTTTGGGCTCACTTTCAGACAGCAGGGACACCTCAAGTGCAATGACAGAGAGAAGTTTCATTTCTCTCCATGCCTGATAGGTGAGTATTATAATGTAAAATCCCTAGGATTTCCATAACAAGAGTAGATTCTATTGTGAGGAGATAGGTTTGTATTTTGGGCTCTTTGTACTTTAAAGGAGCCTGGATAGCAAACCATGAATTATCTGAAACAATGGACTTCAGAGGTTCTTAAGGGTTTCCTTAGGGAAAAAAAGACTCTTCACTTGACTAAGGGGAGGACTTGTTGATCCAGTGACCTCTCAGAAAAATCCCCTTAACACTGGGAGGCAAAGCTTGAAGCTAAGAGACCTACTCTGGCTTCCTCTGCTACTCCATTGCATCTGCCTGGGTCTTGCTGTCTCCAAAGTGCTGGATCCCACCAATAGCTCTAACTGTCCCCCCAAAGTCACACTACACCTATAATAACCTCCAAGGAGGCTTCCCAGATGGTTCTCAGGGAGAAACATCTCATAGAAAACACAGAAAGAAGGAAATAAGACCCACAAAAGAAAATTGAAAGCTATGGCCAGGGGATGGTAAAGTGTTCTGATAAACCCAGAAGATATTTAAGGGGTTTCAAGAGAGTTGTTTTTAGTGTTGCTGCTGCTGTTGTTGTTATTGTTGTTTGCTGCTGTTGTTATTATAGCAAGACTGCTTGCCAGGTGCTAGGCTAGATATAAAAGAATTCATTCCCACTTTGATGAGCAGTCTGGTAGACAGAGTACCTTATAGTAACTGTGCATTTACCATTGAATATGCAGGTAACCAAATGTCAAGATATGGCAGACAACAAAGAACAATTCCTATAGGTAGTGATCATCCTCAAAGCCATGTTAACAAATTCATTAACGACCATGTCACATGTACACATAGGAATCTTACAATCCAATACAAGAGACCAGCCCTCATAAGATAGGACAAGGTGCAACATGAAATGTTCTTATTTAATGTGGCACATGTCTGTCATCCTAGCATATGGCAGGTAAAAGTAGGAGAATCAGAAATTCAAGATCATCTCTGGCTATGTAGTGGACAGAAAGTCAGCCTAGGCTACGTGAGACCGTGTCTCCAAAAGGAGGAGCGAGCTGGGGAAATGATTCAGTAGGTAAAAGTGCGTGCCCTGGAATCCACGTTTTAAAAATATTTAGATATGGTAGTGTGTATCTGTAATACCAGTACTCCTGTGGTGAGACTGGAGGCAGAGACGAGAGAAACACCTACAAGTTTGGGGCCAACTAGCCTTAAGTTCCAGGTAAAGAAAATAACAAGAGAGATGCTGTCTCAAAGCAAGGTAGAAGGTGATAACTGACTCCTGAAAGCTGCCCTCTGACCTTCACATATGTTCCATGACACATGTGTGCCTATACTTATATGTACACACCTGCACACAACACATAAAAATGATATAACACGATAAAGGCTTAGTGCATGTCTCACTTTGACTAACCTTGACCCCTGGCCCAAAGTCACCTGACTGACAGTCTCCTGTACTCACAAAGTTTGACCAGTCCTGCTATGGTCTATGTTTTTGCCTCCACCTACCCCTCAAATTCATAATTTAAAATCCTTACTCCTGTCGTTACCCAATGGGGAAGTGGAACTTCACAGATGGGTCAGTATACTCATAAGAGCTGGGACCCACCCCTACCCCTTCTAACATGTGAGAGTACAGAGACAGCTACCTAAAAAGTGAGCCCTCATCAGATACGATCTGCACCATTTTGATCTTACACTTTCCAGTTTCCAAACTGGTGAGAAAAGCATTGACAAGCCATCCAGCCTGCAGTATTTTGTTACAGTGGTCCAGATAGACTATAATATGTACTCAACCAAGCAAGACTGGCTTAAAGAGAAAACATTACTCCCTTCCCATTTCTCATCTAGCCATAAGCTCACCCCCACATGCCTGACTTCAGAGGGATCCTGGGTAAGGAAGCATCGGCTAGCATGAGAGGTGGCCATATGTCTGGATAAACAGCATGCGATACAAATATGTGTATAATATAAATAACACTGGTGCTGTGGAGATCGGGACTCTTGGACCTCATCCCAGCTCTACTGAGTCTGAAACTCAGTAGGGGCAACAAACAGCCCAGGAGTTTACATTTCCAACTAACTCCCAGGTGATGCTGATGTTAGTAGGGAACAGAACCCGTTTTCTGTGCTTTAAGGCAAAGTCTCCATGGTTACTGGTGATGGGGGCCCAGATCATGAGGGCACAAATAGTCTAGCTACTACCATACACTGAACAGTTACTATAAGCTAGACACTAGATGAGCAGTCTGCAGGAATCACCTCACTTTGCCCTCTGAGCCAGCATTTCCTAAGAGAGGAAATTGAGCTGCAGCTTTTCCAACCTTGTAGTGAGAAATGCACATGAAATTCAGACTTGAATCCAAGGACCTTGCCTGGGTTCCTGCACCAGAGACCACACTGAAGATACACCCTCAACTCCTATCTCTAAACCCAGGCTTCCTGGTAATGTCAGTAGAGGGCTCTGAGAAATTCTGAAATTGAGAAAGCATTGAACTTTGGGAAATCTAGCATTGCCAAACATGTTTGCCTGTGTGATATTCGCTAACATCTCTCCATAAAATGCCTATCTCTACGGTCCCTTTAGCTTGCCAGCCGCCCCCTCTACTCCTGTCTGTGTGGCTCCTGAAGCTCACAGCCTAACTCTATCACAAGGCATATGGTGCTGGTCTCCGTGGAAGCACCATATCTGCTGCTGCTTTATGGGGGGACCTCTGATTGGGCCCCCACTGTGCTTTACATCCAGTCCCATACCTCTTCTCAAGTCCTCACAGCTTCCAGAAGCTTTCTTAAAACGCCCGGTGTAGAGAACAACTGTCTTGGTCTAGCACAAATAAAACGGGTGCAAACTTCAAGGTTACAGAGGCCAAGCCTTGTCCTGGGCACACCTGAGCTGCATAAACCCAAGATGCTCCTTCCCACCCCCACCTCAAGCTGCAGCCCCTGAGCCTGGGGCCACCAAGCGCCGAGCACCTCCCTCTGGTAGCTGGCCGTGCTTCATCTTGCCTGCTGTTAGGACCTCAGCAGAAGAGAGAAACTAAAGGATGAAGACAAGGACCAGATGTGGAGCTTTGCTCTAGCTTGGAGCAGGAGGCAGCTTCAAGATGTTTTTCCTCTTCTCCGCCTCCTGTCATTGCCTGACCCCTGCTAAACTGCAGAGATCAGCATTTGGAGTGAAAAGCACAGGCTGAGTGAAGGGCTGACTACATTTTCCCCTCCTGATTCAGCAGTGTGCCGGGGGAATTCTTACCACCACCGCCCCACAAAAGAGACTGTCCGGTGTGCAGCTCAGCGAGCACTTAATGGGCACCTACTCTGTGTCTTGCACAAAACACTGGACACCGAAGAGCAAGGAAAGTTTAAGCAATGGACCCCGCCATTGGAGAGCAGTGCAGCTTACATGAGAATCAGTGCCACACTTTGACAACTGAGCAGATCGCTTCACTGTGAGGGGAAAGCAATGATTTGTGCCACCAAGGGTCCTAAGAACTAATGGGAGTAGAGTGGAAGACAGTCTGAAACACGGTGAAGGCACGGGTAGGGGTCAAGAGCATGGGTGGGGTTGAGGGCATGGGTGGGGGTTGGCCCCCTTGTTTCTTTCCTTAGTTTAGAGCAGTAAAAGTTCCCTTATCAGCACCTAAGCTGCTGTGAGGTGGGGTGGGGTGGTTTCAGGCAATTTGGTACAGGAAGACACTGACACTGGGCAAGCTGTTGGGGGGAGTGAGGTTTAAAAGGTAAAGCAGATTTGGCAGCGAGAAACTGGGAGAGAGAGAAAGCAAGGAACATTCCAGGCAGAGAATGGACTAGGGCCTGGAGACTAAGGTGTGCAAAGGAGTGAGACAGAAGGGACCGGCTGTCAGATGATTCGGGTCCTCCCCCAAGGAAGGGGGGTCAAGGACCCAGCAGCCAAGTCTGGCTCGAATCAAGACCAAGAATCAAGGACAATGAGCCACTCTCTCCTCCCATGAACCTTCCTGACATAGGGATCCGCACACAACCTGGAGCCCCCCACAAGCTCCATCAGCGCTGGGCTAATTGCTTCTTTGGGGGGGGGACAGAAAGGGAACTCAGAACCCCCTGCTCCATTTCCAACATCAAAGAGATGAGAAGTAAACATTCAATATTTCGAGGGCTGGTTTACATTTAGAGAACATCAGCTCGGGGAGAGAAATCGTGTAGTCATTTAAAAAGATTATCGTGAACACTATAGAAACACAGAAAAAATGCTTTTGACATGTTAAGTGAAAAACAGCAGAACTCAAAACAATATGGGTACCATTAGCTGAGCATGAGCTTGGTTGGGTACCAGAGTCTTGGAACAGACCAAACCAAGTTCCAATGCTGACTCTGCAAGTCGGGTGCTGTGATGCCCAAGCATGGTTTCCTAGTGCCCTGTAGTGAAAGGATTATGGTAAGACTGACATCCCACAGCTGCTGACAGTTCAAAAAGCCAGCCTCTTACCCAAAATTCAACTCCCCCAACAACCAGGATATATGCAGTATAAGAAGTATGACTTTTTGGATAGAATTGGGACTTTGTCTTGATCACAGAGGTGGGGGGGTCACTGTGACCTCATAGCTTCTGCATCAGAACTCAAGAAAGAAAACTGGAGTGACATGATTACGAGAGGTTTGCCAGCACCAGCGGCCATCGCCTCTGGTCATTTTAAAGACTGAAAAAGAGATGCTTGTGTCCAGCAGACACCAAGAGCATAAATATGATAGACCATTTCTCCAGGATGAAGCCAACCTCTCCGCTCAAAGCACAGTGCCCAGGGGTGAGCCTCTGACCCCACAACTGGGGACAATAGCACTACCATACCATGAACATGCAGGGCCAGGCTGATTAATCAAATCCTCTCCAACCTGGACTGGATCCTTCCAGAGTATAGAAAAACTTGACATTGCCTGTTCTGGTCCCCTAAAACTCAAGGTCTAAGGATGTCCTAACCATGACTCTGGAAATAACTGCCCTTCTCATGACTCCCAAACTTTTCAAAGACTCCCAAACTTATGCCCTCCAGGGACCTGACAGTTCCAGGGAAACAGCAAAGGGGATGCTCAGATCCAAGGGAGCCAATAAGGAGGATCTCCTCCACAGAAGTGAGATCCAAGCACAGCAAACTGAGAGAAGAAAAGATGGCATTCCAACATAATTGCACAACCATTCACCTGTTCCTCAAACAGAGCCCCAGTCTCTATCACACACCCAGGCCCCCCCTCCTATAGACCCCAGTCTTTATCACACACCCTCCTCCTATAGACCCCAGTCTCCATCACACACCCAGGTCCCCCCCCTCCTATAGACCCCAGTCTCTATCACACACCCAGGCCCCCCTCCTATAGACCCCAGTCTCTATCACACACCCAGGCCCCCCTCCTATAGACCCCAGTCTCTATCACACACCCAGGTCCTTCCTCCTATAGACCCCAGTCTCTATCACACACCCCCCTCCTATAGACCCCAGTCTCTATCACACACCCAGGCGCCCCCCCTCCTATAGACCCCAGTCTCTATCACACACCCAGATTCCCTCCTCCTAATGGCCAGAACTTCTCTGGAAGATTTTTACCCTCTAGCTTTATGCTTTGACCCTCACTGGTATGCAAACACATATCAGAAATTATTCTGACAACTTGGCCTTCATCTGAAAAGTTTTCAGACCTGGTCCTCAGACCATGTTGATAGAGGAAAAACAAAAGTAAACAACAACAACAATAACAAAAGCAAGAAGGCACTCGAATCTTGAGAAAGATGAAAAAGTTCATCATGCAAAAGGAGAGGTCACACCCAAGAATGAGGAAGGTAGAACTCTTGCAAACAAGTCTCCAGGACCCTTCTGTCACCGTGGTTTAGTGTTGGTATCCTGTGAGTGGTTAGCATGGCACACACCTTAGCATGCCTCTTGTTCCCATAAGCTACATCAACCTATCCAGTCTTTACAGCACAAGCATGGACACCATGCCCCATCTTTCCATGAGCCCCGCATTGTTCTGTAGCTCTAAGCCAAGCAAAGACACTGCTGGTTCCTCTCACAGCCCCCTCCTCTACTGCCTACCTCATGATGCATAACCCAGCCCCAACACACACCCTCATGAGTGTGTGTGTGCACATACACATAGGATGTAATACACCTGCACGTGACAGGAAGCTAGGAGCAACACCAGATGTAATAGGTGTCATCAGGAAGACGTTGAACAGAGGGAAATAGCATGCAGAATCTGAATTCAGGCTGGGCTCAGGCTCCTAAGCCTCAGGACTCTTTGCAGCAAGGCCCCGGAGGCTGCCACGGTCTCTGGTTGGGTCCAGGGAAGCAGTAGATAAAGCAGATAAGTAAAGGCATTTCAATCGATGATGCTCCCCCATGACTCAGTGTTTCTTTATTGCAACATGCTCGCTATAAAAGCCATTTTCCTCTTACAGGATCTGCTGGGGCAACACGTGATGTCATCATAAATCACCACCCTCCACCCCAGCCTCTCTTTCTTTTCCTTTAAAATGTCAGCAGATTTCTTGGAGTTTCTAAGGAGCCAAGAGAGCCAGCACCATCTCCCAGTTTTGGCAGGGAAACCCATCTTCTTTCCCAAGATGTCTGTCTTCACTTCCCCTCTGGCTCTCCCAGAGGAGCGCTGCGACGATAAAGCCTGGAAGCCTCCAGAAAGTCACAGAAAGCAGTTATGGAAAAAAAAGAAGAAGAAAAAAAAAGAAAGAAAGGCTCTCCTTTCTACCCTGTCCAAATGTAGCGTCTTTCTCTCAGTCCTTTTTTTCCTCTCCTCCTATTTTGGTGCACTTCCAGGGGAAGTGGATGTATAGAGGGAACTGTTAAACAAGGTCTAATACAATCCATGCCTCCGAGGCACGGATGCCATTAATCAGAACGATGGCTTTGTGTGAGAGAGGCCACAGGCTGGATGGGCGCCATGGACCAATAACGCAGACAAACCCCTACCTACCCAACCCACACTATCCCCTTTGGGGCTTGGTATTCATTTTTCCTACCCTTCCCCCCACCAAACCCTGTGCCCAACATTCCCACAAAGGCCTCCTGGAAAAAAAAATACTATCATAACAGGGAGAAAAAAAAGTTTCCTTTTATTCTAAGTTCACTGGACCAAAAAGGAAAATCCTAAAGAAACTCTAACCCACAAGATCTTGCAGGGCCATGGCCAAGAGGAACTGTCAGCTAGCTAAGGTTTTTGTCTAGTCACACAGGGTATCACTTTTGAGAAAAATCTGTATTCTGGAAGGGTCCCTTCTAGAAAGAACTCTGTCAACAGAAGGTACTGCCAACTGTCCATATCCCCAACATTTAGTGACCGGATGGCGTTGAAAACATAAAGTACAGCTAGACTCCTGCTGGAGCGTCTTTCTCTACTCCTGACTCACAGAGCACAGTCTCCTCCACTTCCAGCCATATCCCTCAAAGAGAGCCGGGTTAACTACAGACAACAGAGAGCAAAGGAGCTTCCAAATGATTAACTAGCACCTATGAGACCTTTGAGATGATAATGGAGACCCTATGTCCCCTTCCTACCTCTCCACTAGCACCTATGAGACCTTTGAGATGATAATGGAGACCCTAAGTCCCCCTCCTACCTCTCCACTAAAAACAAATTCTTTTGCTGGACCTAGGATGCCTGACACTTAAACATTCAGACCAGGATCGTCCCCAGAAGCTTGGAGATGTTCCTTGAAGACTTTTCCTTCTTTATCAGCCATTTGCACTAAACCTAAATGAGTTGGGGCTCCTCAGTAAGAAGCAAAGAGGAGAATAAGGTAACAGGAATAGGAGTTAGGGAAGGTGGAGAGTCACAAGTTTGATGTCTGATACTCACAAGCTGCCTACAGGGGTCTTTAACATTCTCTGTCTGCCAAGAACACCTGGTGTCCTGTGTTTCCCCTCTTTCTTTCTTCCTGGACATCCTGATTGATTCCCACTCAAAGATAGGAGAAACTCAAGAAGGAAACATGGAAGAATGAAGAGATGAGGCAAACAAAACAACAACAACAAGTCTGCTATGGACCATCTTGAGGATCAGAGACAGTAACCAAGACACTTGAGATTCTGGATGTGTCACTGGACAAGCCAGAGACTGCTAGGGGTCAAATGACAAGTGAGGCCCAGGTGTGGAGCCTCTAATCCAGCATGGGAGGGAGAGGCTGAAGAATGGGGCATTTGAGGTCAGCCTCAGCTACACAGCAAGCTCTGGAGCAGCCTAGCCTACATGAGACATTGTCTCAAAACACTGGAAAGACAGGTTATAGAGAAGGGCTATGGAGAGAGCGGGAAAGTTTCCTGCCAGGTCAAGTATAGCCCTGACTCTGACTTCCTTCTCTGCCATTGTTCGGGCTTACCTTCCTGCCTACAGACTCAGTCTAACTCCCCCAAACGGTCTACCCTGATCCTCTTTACAGATTCAGTTTCAAAATACACCCACTCCAGGAAGCCTTCCCATACTCTCTGGGTGGGTGGGCATCCCATCCGTCCTTTCCCTGGGTTGTAGTCACCTGTCCCTACATGGGTTTCTCTCTTGGGGACTGAGCTATTATTGAATCATCTCTGCCAGGCTCCTCACCTGGCACATAGCAAGTATTTAGGAACCAGTGAGTAAACCAATCCAGGCACCAAAAGAACAAACACGATGGCCAAGTAAAGGGAATCTTTTAGGTCTCCAGCCTCCTACCTCCCCTTTTACTTTCTGAGATTTACATCAAGGTTTTGCACAAGCTAAAACAGGGACTCCTGAGAGAATGGCTTCTAAGTGAGTCAAAGGGGTCATTCCGTGGGAACCCCTTTCTAGGATGGAATTTTCTGGAAGCTTTCCACAGTACCAGGCTACCCCACCTGAGATTGAAATCAGCAAAGGAGAACAGAAAGTGGACACTATTGAGAGTTTATTGTCTATTATAATGCTAAGTGCGGCCCCCAAAGACCTGGAGTCTGCACGTGGTCCCTGAGACCATGCCCCCAAGTTATTTCTGATTGGTAGATAAAGATGCCAACAGCCAATAGCTGGGCAGAAGAGACATAGGCGGGGTTTAGGTTGCCCAGGTTTAAGGTCAGAGGAGAACCATGAGGGGGAAGCAGCGGAGGAAAAGGAAGAGAAGCCACCATTGGGTAGGAGTCAAGAGAACTTGGCTCTAAGGGCTGACCAATTGGAGTTAAGAGCAGCCCAGATGAAACACAGTAAATAATAACTCAGGGTTATAGATAGGAAAAT
This sequence comes from Mus musculus, assembly GCF_000001635.26. NCBI lineage: Eukaryota > Metazoa > Chordata > Mammalia > Rodentia > Muridae > Mus > Mus musculus. Next base: position 22,049,719 of record NC_000080.6, on the reverse strand, counting down.
ACATTCCAACAACACAAAGGGTGGTATCTGCCCAACTATTTTGCTGTTTAAGGCTTATTGTAAATATAAAGTGTGTGTGTGTTTCTCAACCAGGAACTTATATGGTAGAAACATTGGGCCAGGATTTAAATACATTGGACAACAGAACACAGCCTTGTTCAACCAAGGCCAAGACACCTCTTTGCCTGGAAGAGAGAATGACCCTCAGACCTTATCAGTCCCTCACAGCTGCACAACTCCACAGCTGCCCAGGATAGGTAGAGATGGCCTTAATAAAGAAGTAGTTGATAAGTGCATATTAACGTTTGCAGGACAGCTCAAGGCAGGGACAAAAACACCTAGTCCTCCAGCAGAGAGCCATGGAAGGAATTCACCCAGGCAAAGGAGAAAGGTACCATCAACAAACCCTGCCCCCAAAACCCATCCCTCCACAGTTGCTACATTCATTGATACAGATACAAGCAAGCCAAAGATGAGAATGCAATAAAATTTTCCTGCCCAAGTAGAGCTGCAGCACACGCACCCCACCCCCCAAGTCCCTCTCGGTGAAGGCCTCATTACCACTTCTTGCAATCTCCCAGGCTCCCTTCTGGAAGGCTTCAAAGTCACCACCAACCAACCCTTCCTGACACACAATGGCATTTAATAATTGCTTACGGTTCTCGCCTGGGAAGCCAGGCAAGCACCCACAATTCATTACATGTGTGACCTTTCGAGCCCTCAGCCCCCAAATGATTTTCACTCACTTTAATCTGAGTCCGATTCAAAACAGATCTGCTGTCAGCAGCCAGAGTTCCATAGCCCCAGAGATGGGGCAGCGCCTACAGCTAATCTTTTAGTGCCTTAATCATAAAATGTGGCCCTTCCCCAGCTGTTTTCACCCAAATAGCCAGAAAAGGGGATTGAGCATGGCGTGAGAAATGGTGAATTATGAACTGTAAGGAAGTATTTCCGTAAGCCAGATTGGATGCTAAAACTTTAGCTGGGCTCTCAGCAATTGAGAAGTTGTTTTGCAAACACCCAAACCAGACTCTCAAAGCCTGCATTACACAGAAGAGCTGCCACCAGGTGCCAGGTCAGGGAAGGGACAGACAAGCCACTTGACCACGTAGGCTCCATCTTTTTCTAAAATATTGCCACTACAGATTTTTTTTGCAACGTGATGCAAAGTGCATTCAACAGGTCCACACATGCGCGGAGTTTGCCTAAATTTAGTGGGTGTTAATTGAAATCAGAGCTACAGTCGTTACCACCGACAGGTTTCTAAACACTACCCAATAAATTGTGTGTCTGTTTCAGACTCTCTATGACAGCTGGCCGTGAAAAGCAGAAAGAGGGACTGGGGGAAAAAATGGTCTTCTGATGTCCTTCAGTGTGCTCAGCAAAGGACGTCTGCGCACGGGTCTGGCCTGTGTCTGTGCGCACAGATGTGTGTGTAGATAAACACGAGGTGGACGTGCATGCCTTGCCCATTTTTAGAAGGTGAACAAGAGATGTGTGCAGCCACACATGCCCACTCTCCGTGCTCTGGTACCCTGCTTCTGTGAACCCTGGGCCTCCAGTGAAATAAAACAGCCCTCTCCCGACGTGGCAAAAGCATCCTGGCTAATGTAGAAAAGGGCCTTTGGTTCAGCTTGTGAACTCTCTTGGAAAGTCTGTTTCCCTCCCTTTCTCTCTGGCCCGCCTTAACAGCATCAGGTAAACCTTGTTTTAATTTTAAAAGCAAAATTAAAATCCCCTCCAAAACAGAGAATTTAAGGGTCAGTCAGAAAATGTCTGCCACACGTAGAATCTGAAAAGAAGGAGGGGAACACTCAGGGGAGGGAGGGGAAAGTGAAGAAAGAAAATGGGTTTTCCAGAGTTTCCTCAGAAAAATACCAACTCTATCCTCCCAACAACTCCCTGGTTCACTGTGTGCTTTTGTGACTTGAAAGGGGTAAGCTTTGTACTGAGTCACGACGAGCTGAAATGAGAAAGGAAGGATAGGCAAGCCTTGAGGGCTTGAGGCCTTCCTGGGAAAGGTCCTCCCAGGACTAGCAGAATTACAGGCCTTGCTGTGGATCTATTCCACTCAGAATAATTGCTTGATGTTGAAGCCATCTGGGACAGTCCCGTCTAAGAAGTCCCCTTTCTCATATCTCTGTGGTGTCTGGGGCATACCTCAGGTGTCCTATGGGAAGGATGGTCAGGACACTTGAGTTAGGTCTGCTGAACAGCAGGTAAGCACTAGGTAGGAACCTGTGAGACAAGCAGTGTATCCTGGCTAACCCTACACCAACTTCATCAGACACACACCGCTCTCCTTAGAGTCTTCCCATCCTTGACCAGGACATGTCTCACTGAAGTCCCCTTGTCCTCACCGTCCCTGATGTCCAGGCTCCCGCTGAAGTGTCGAGAGAAGAAGAAAAGAATGGTTTTCCGTCACCAGGCCTGTTACCTCCTCCAACCAGCACTCTCGTGAGCAATCCACAGAGCCTAGGTGCACAGACATGAGTGACTCACTCAGCACACCAGGACACACACCGCTCTCTCCATGCTCGCTACCTTGTCACTCTAAGACTGCCCCCCCCCATTATGCTTCTCATCAGTCTGAAATAGGAAGAGAGCTGAATGGGAAATTGGAGGGGAACAATTTCAATAGCTCCAAATCCATGCAAATCAGTGCCTGGGATCCCACCTGGAGTATTTGTACTAAGACAATTCTGTGCTTGTCTGAGAGATGACCCTGCAATAAATAGATCCCTGTCTCGCAGAGAAAGAATTTTCTGCTAACCTTATCAAGCTAATTATACCAACACAACATAACGTTTCCCTAAATGCTTGATCACTTCATCCTGTTCCTTGGGAAATATTATTTTTAAATAGGTGTGATGGATGCAAAGTGAAATGCTCGAATTTCAATTCCAACCCCAATTCCCGGATCCCCTCTCTGAGTAATTTAAGGACTTCCTCCAGATAGTTTTTCATATTCTTTTAACTGACATTTTATCTTTATACAGTATCTCACAGAATGAGCACGCGCTAAGACAATGACAGCCAAGAAGGCCTGTCATTTCTCATTCCGACAAAGACAGATGTCTTACACTGGCTTATGCCAATAATAGATCCAACAAAAAACAAAAGAGACTACACCTGCCGCTGATGTAAAGGCACCAATTCACATTTGTGACACTCATTTGTCAATTAACAGATTTCTTCCATTGTTGACACACGAGACTTAAAAGATGTGGGCTCCAATGTGATGAATTAAACAAGACAGATGAGTAAGCTGTAGGCTGCAAAGTAACGCTATAATGTGCTTTAGATATGAATATCAACTGACACCCCTGACAGGCCATACAAGGTTTTATTTCATTTTGCACTGTATCCAGGCTTCATACTTTGTCTTCTTTGTTCGCTTTTCATCAAGCTCCTAACATCTCATTCTGACAGCCAGAGACATTTAAGGCACTTTCGTTTCAAATGCAAGTTAGCGTACTTGATTTGTCATTAAAATGCAAAACGATTGCCTCTTGCTGGAGCAGGTAAATGTAGGTACGCTTCAAACACTGGATCTGCACATGCAGAGCTGAAAATGGTTTGGGTGTCTTGCTTTCCCCCACCAGCCAGCTTCGAGGCCTTGCAGGGCCCCACCCCACACCCTTTTTGGCAAAAGACCGTGCAGAAAAGAAGTTTGCAGTATATGATGTATGTGCACACATGTGTACATATCCATGTGTGTGGATAAGGGCGTGTATATGCCAGGCATCTGTATGGAAGTCAGAGGACAGCCTTCAGTGTTGGTCCTCATTTTCTACTTTGTTTGAAACAAAGTCTGGATGTGGCAGGATTTCTGCAGGTAATCCTAGCACTGTTGTGGGTAGAGGTCAGAGGATTGCAAAGGAACTTTCTGCACAGAAGTTACCAGTGTCCTAGAAGTAGCCAATGGCGACCTATGGACAGAGAAGGGAGGAAGGCCTGTAGGAAGCAGTGTTGCCCTCTGTGAAATGTTCTGCAAATCTGCAAGTTGAGCTAAATGCACACAAGTAGTGTGTACATGAAGATGGCAGGGCTTAATTAAGATGCTCAGAATGATGGATCCTATGGAGGTCACATATGACAACCCCCTCTCCATCTCCAGTCGTGAAAGAGAAAACGCCAAACCCAGGACACTCTGTGAGCGATACAGGAGATAGGGAGAAAGGAGGTAGGGAGTGAAGACTACCCTGCTCGAAAATACAGCCTCTCGATATGTGGCTAGACAGCAGAAGCAGGAAGGTCCATCTCAGCTTCCCCCAGTTCTTCTCACCTGAAGCACATCTCTGGGCCATTAAGAGAAGCCAGCATGGCAGTGTATGCCTTTAATCCCAGCACTTAGGTGACAGAGGCGGGTGGATCTCTGGGAGTTCAAGGTCAACCTGGTCTACAGAGTGAGTTCTAGGACAGCCAGGGCTAAGTCTCCCCAGGTTCATGGTTCCCAGCATCATACTTTGATATCCAACCATGCCTCCTCACAATTATCTACTTTTTCCATCAAATCAAGCATAGAATACACACAGCTTTCCCTGCCTCCTTATGCTTTCAGTTCTGAGGGTCCCCTTGTTGTGCACTTACATTAACATAATAAAATTATAAGTCTTTATACTACCTAAATTTGTGTGCTTTTCACTTATTAACTTGGGACTTGTTACAAGGGCCTCAGCCATAAACCTAGTGATATATAGTAAGGAGGGAGATTTATTTCCCTACAGAGGCTTCATGGAAAGATTTGTTTAAATAATGATTTAATGATTAGTTCGGTGATTTCACTCTTTGACAAATTACCTCATAGTGTGTGTGTGTGTGTGTGTGTGTGTGTGTGTGTGCCATGTTGCAGTTTTGGAGGTCAGAAGACAACTTGCTAGAGTTCACTCTCTCCTTCTACAATCCAAGCCCCAGGGATCAAGTTGAAGTGAGGTGGCTTCTTGGCCAACCCCTTTATCTGCTGAGCCATCTTGAAGGCCCTCAAAGTACTTCTTATTAACAGCAAAAAGTAGAAAAATATACATATATATACATGTTAAACATTATAAATAAAACAATAAGGCAATGAATAATAACTGAAATTGGCACAGTTATCTGAAAGAAAAATTATGTTGTCAGTGAAAAAACAAAAAACATGAAAACCAAGCTTCATAAAGCATTAAAAGAAAGGATAGGCTGCAAGAGCCTGCATGCAATTTAATCCTACTTTTGTAAAACCTTATACATACTGAGATGTTAGTAGAGATTATTGGTCTATAATAAGATTGTGGGTTGTTTTTTTAATTCCTTGGGTATATTTTTCTGAATTTTTATATTTGCATAAAATAGTTACTATGATGTTTATAATTGCAAGAGAGTAAAAGGAACTTTTAAAAAACTAAATTTGTTTATTTACTACATGGGGAGTAGATATACGTGCACATGTGTGTAGATGTCTGCTCCTATGCATGTATGTGCCCAAATCAGAGGACATTAGGTATCCTGTTCTATCTCTCTCCGCCTTATTCCTATGAGGTAGAATCTCTTGTTGAAACTGGTGCTAGGCTACAAGCTGGCAAGCCCCAGCAAGCCTCTTACCTCTACCCCTAACAGAGCTAGGATTACAGGCAGAAATCCAGCCACACCCGAACCTTGTTTCAAGCGAAGTAAAAAGTAAGGACCAACACCTAAGGATGTCCTCTGACCTCCACACATATGAATGGTCTATGCTTGTCCTTACCCACACACATGAACATGTACACACATGTTCACATACATCATATCTTATAAACTTCTTTAAAATGCAGGAAAATCAAACTTGAGCTTGTAAGAATAATCCCAAACGCCATACTAGGAAATACTCGTTGGGTCAGCGATCCTCCTGGTTTGTAGGAGGTGGTAAAGAGAGGGATCCTCCAGCCCAAGGCAAAAGGCTTGGGTAAGAAAAGTCCTCCCCAGTCTGAGTTCATGAATACAAGTAGACTTAAAGAAACAGTAAGTCACTGGAAATCATTAAATAAAATGGAATTTCATTCTGGCAGTCGGCTTTCTTAAAGTCTCGCCATATCCTATGTAACACTTAATATTCCTTTGGAGGGTTGCAACAGCGTCTCACTAAGCATCCCCGGTTGACTTTCAACACAAGAACTTCCTGCCTCACACTGTGAGAGCTGGGATTGCAGCTGTGCCCCACCATGCACGGCCCTCCTTAATATTCCATGGAGGCTAATAATAATTATGCTCAGTGTACTCTAATGAAGATTTGCTCTCTTCCTACCCTACTCCCCTCCCCTTAGAACAGAATTAAATTGGGGAAAGTTCTCTCCGTTGTCCTTGCCCAAGGGAAGTGTGGCCATTCCATTTAGTCTTTAACTATGGGGGATTAAATCAAAAAGTCTCATCCATGCGAGACAAGTGCTCCACCACTCAGCTGTATTCCCAAAACCTGGCCATTCAGACCCAATATTTTGCACTCTGAGCCCTGCCATTGCAAACCTACCAAGGCCACACAACCCTTAAAATAATTCTGCTCACAAACAAAAGAATCAGAATTGACAAGTGCTCTGGGGATCGGTGTTCTGCCAGGACACCTCTACAAGTACAAAACTCATATTTCACATTTGATCTTCATGACCCTGCTAGACCAGCACCATTATCCCTGTCTGGAAGATGACAGTGAGGATTAAATGGCTTCTTCAGTAACTCACAGAGAACGTAAGATGGGCTACAGACGAATGCCATGTAGTGTCTTCTCCTTAACCTACTTGCTCTGCCTCCAGCCTAAGCACTCTGGTCTCTGACAGTGACTCTCAGCTGTAAGCTAGCAAGAATTCAGCATCTCATTTAAAAGCAAAGACACAGTCAATAGTGCCTTGGGGTAACTTAAGGACTGACCAGCATTCGAACAGCATATTCGACCTGAGTTGACCCTGAGGAGTGAGACCACAGATGACTTCTTTGAGGCAACAAAGACTTGGGCTCTTAAAAGTTGTCCAGATGAACGAAATCAAGAACAGGACCAAAACATACCAGAGATGGAACCAGATAGGGTCCTGGCGGTCCATAAAGAAGGAAGACAACAAATGTTACACAACCATACTCTAGACAGACTTCTAAAATCAGGAGTACCTCACTTCACTTTAGTGTACCTCACAGATATGCCAACTCCACATCACAGAAGCCCATCAGCACCAGGTTTTCTACCAGCTCAGATAACCCTTAGCATTTTTTTTAGCAGTAAAGTTTCTTTTTAGAAATTAAATTAATTAGAGTGTCAGCTTTCTTAGACATGACGTTGTTACACACTTAACAAACTACAGTACAGTGTAAACATAACTTTTATATCCACTGGGAAATCAAAAACTTTGTGTGACTCACTTTATTGCGACATTCACTTTATTGCAGCAGTCTGGAACCCAACCTGCTATCTCTCTGAGGTACGCCAGCACTCACAGCACAGCCTAGAATTTTATTGCCTCTTGGGGGAAGAAAAGATAAAATCAAACATAAGTTTAGGAAGAGAACAAAGCAGCAACGGCCTTTGCGGGGCGGAGAAGGGGTCCCTTTTCAAAGGCTTGGAAGACAGGATTCCCCTCTGTTGTGTTATCAACCTACATCAGTTTTCCAGCAAAGGAACATGAAGATAAGATGGAGCAGTGGAGTTGTTTGTGTGTAGCGGTGCAGAGTAGACGATTCAATGGTAGGGCAAAGCTACCTTTCCATCTTGGCCTGCCACTGACCAGCCACATGCTTGCATTTCAGTGGATGATGATGGGAGCCCCACGCCATGTACAGAACCACTGAGGTACAAACTCCCCCAGGGGAGACTGAACCCCTAAGCATACTGGAGACTGATAATGAACATAATTTCTGAAAATCCAGCTTCTCCCCTTCTGAAGGAGCACAGGGCCAGCCCACGGGGCTTTGTGGGTACAAAGAGGTCTTGCATGCTTGCCGCTCAAGTTGTAGAACAACTCCATTAGCTGTGATCCTCCTAACAACATAATTGCCATGTATGCATGTCAGGGTGCATGCTTGGTCCTTGCTCAGCCTGCAAATGGGCTACCCTTCTTCAGTTAGAGGTGGCTTCTCTCCTGCCCCGTGACTGTAACTCCAGTGAAGGCTTCAGGAGGACGCATATCTCCCCTAGTCCTTCCTTACTTGACTAGCCTCCCCAAAAGACTCTAACATTGCCAACGTGGTACAACCAGCCCAACTCTACACAGGATGGGAGTTATGTCTTCACATGCAGGAAGAAGTGTACCCTGCTCTCCAGTTGTCTCTTCCTGGATCCTGGTACAAAGCCCATGGTCTCACCATCCTACCAAAGAAAGGCCTGGTTCCAAAACCTGATGTTATACAAGCCACTTTCCTAATCCACAAATCTTGACCCAACAGGGCAATCCTGCCCTTCCTCTGTAATTGACAAGGTCTCCATCACTTTGTGAAGTTACCCTTGATGGAGTCCTCCCCCTGAGAATATCCTGGACACCAGCATTTAAATGATGCTTAACTGGACTGGACTGTCCTGTGTGTGCCTTGGGACACCCATGTGGGTGCCTCCTAAGGCTCACCTGGGTTCGTTTAGCTGTTCTGCCTGCCTCCCTGGCACCATGCCCATACATGCCACCCCTCAATTCTGTTTACTAACTCAGTGACAACAAACTAGTGACATCAGCAGAGGGCATTCTAGAGTTTTCCAAATTCTCTGGGAAGGAACACAGCCTTTGCTCCAGTTGTCTGTATTCACTCCAACTGAATCACTTTATCTCCACATTGAGCATGTAAGCTTTAGCAGGAGATACCATTCTGTGTTTAAGTTCCAGCTACACTCAAACCCAGTATCAAAGCCTTCACGGGATCCTGTCTGTCACTGAAAGTCTAGGATAGTATCTAGGTATGTGGGAAAATGCAAATGTCTATGCTCTTGGCCTCTGAGGACAGACAGCTCTGAAGAAGTCATGCTATCCTGAGCCATGCCTACAGGTACTTCCTCAAGTATTGTATCTGTTGTCAAGGCTGCATGAACCAAGCAAGGTCTTGGAGAAAGCCTACCCACACGCACTTGCACAGAGGGATCCAAATGGCCATGACAGTTAGAAAGACTGTTATATCCTGCTGGCATCCTCTAAACATTAGCAGGCCCCAGGCTGACTTCCACCTCCAGCTAAGGAGGAAAACGATAAAATAAACCTTACAAGTAGACAGTTAAATTTCTCTCTCTCGTTGGTCTTCTGAAACTGCAAGCCATGGGGCTTGGACAAGTCCAGTGTTCCCCAAAGGAGGGAACTAGACAATGACTTTGGGGAGTCACTTCCAGGCTTAGTCTCTCTAAACCCTGTGGGAGGCTGAATTTTTTTTAACTAAAGCCCAGCTCCAACAATAGAATTCAGGATAATGGTTGGCTATTTCCACTTGCAGTGGGCTGACAGCTGGCTTTCTGTGATGTTGATCCAGCTCAGGTATTTGAGAAGAATTCACAAAAGTGCACCAGCTTAGGACCTTCTCCTGCTCAACTGTCAGCACGGAGGCAGACATCTGCCTCCCACACTCCTTCCCCAGTCTTAGGCCATCATCTGCTCTTAGGAGGCAAGCTGATGCATTTAGAGGGGACGATCAAGATATCCTGAAAGATATACCACTGAAACAAAGCAAGCATGCCACCAAGCAATTCTAACATACTCCCCTCAAAGACTATGCCAGTGGGCAGGTGCATACCCACACAGCTTCTCAGAAGGCAAGAGAGAGAAAGCTTTCATCCTGCCACTCCCTTGCCCTCCTTGCCACCAACCCCACAGACACATTCTGTACCGATCCAGCCACAGAGCCCATCAAATAACAAAAGGAAGAAGGAAAATCAAACCAAAAAACAACAAAAAATTAGGACTTCCAAAGAGCAAAACTTTCACAAATCCAGTGCTTTAGCCTCAGAGATGTCGTATGTGGAAGAGAAACAGAATAGGGTCTTGGGGGTATGGAACTTTTGCACACCGTGTTTTATTTTAAAAGAATGCAAAATAAAATCCCTTGTGCTATTATTTCTTAAGCAAATGGAGAGCCAAACAAAGCTAGCTCTAATTAGCCCAACTTTCTTGTAGCAGTGATAAAGATTCAATGGCTTCCTTTGTCAACATCTTGGGTGTTTCTGCTAAACATCTGAATGTCATTCAAGAGAGAACAGACTGTGGAAACCAGCAGCCAGGTCGGGACGCAAGAGACAATATGATTCCAACAGCATGTTTTGACAGTGGTCAGAGGCCAGGTTTCTCTCTGTAGTCATACAATCTCTTGCTTCCTGTTGCCCACACTCCCAACACCTTTCACAGGCCTCCACACAAGAGCAGATGCCCTCTCTAGAGGCCTACCACCCGAGCTTGATTGAACTTTTCTGATTAAACAAAGCTCTCAGTATGAATCTCCCCATTTCGTCTGGACCCTCTCTGATTACATCAGGCTGAAGTTCCAAATGTCTTCCACACCTCTCCCAACTGCCCAAGGAAAAATGTCCTCAGAAATGTCCTATGCATTTATTAAAATAATTTGAGGTTTCATGAGGGGAAACATTTTGTACAAATACTGTAAATAACTTAAATGACTCTTTATATGTAAATATTTGATATCAGAAATTGATTTCCAAATGAATCATACGTGAAAGATGACCACACCAAGCCATGTCTGGGCACAACCTGGTGTTCACAGATGTGGCAGCACTTCAGGGCACCAGGACAGGCAAACTCCCTGCCAGGTCATGCCTGATTCTATGCACTATGTCCCGTGAAAACCACTGCCCTCAACTCCCTTTGTATCAGACTAAAAAGCTATGCAGCAGAACCTTCAGGAAGAAAACCCAACAAATACCTGCTTTCCCAAGCCCTTGGCTTTTCAGAGGAATACTGTAAGTAAGTGAGATAGAGAAATAATGAGAACTGCTTGAAAAAAATCATATTCTAAAAGCATTCAGTTTTTCTCGGGAAAGCTGAGGCAAGACTTCTATAACGCAAACCTGCAAAGGTTCTGGTTACCAACCCTCAACATGTGACAAGACGCAAAGGGGGAAAAAAATCTGTGTCTAAAACTTGTGAGAATAAACAGGGCTGATGTGACCCCGAGCCTCCAAATACGCAGTTTCTCTCTGAACGGTGTGAACCCTAAGCGGTATGAACAGCAGCCACACTGGAAAGGGTGAACAAAGAAGAGAGGCACATGATAAACACCATTAACCAGGGCTCCAGGCAGCGCAGCATAAACCAGCTTGAGATAAATGGGCAGTGAGACCCCAGCACAAACTTTCCAGGCAGCTCAGGAGTGTGAGTGCCCAGGACCCTAACAGCCCTGAAGTGAGGCCAGAGAGAGAGAGAGAGAGACCATGAGCAGGGGTCCAGGACTGAGCCCCTCCTCTGCCCTCTCCAACAGTCCTGCCCATGCCTTTTCTTCCTTAGCTAAAGGATAAAGGTACCCCAGACTAAGGGGAGACCAATCCAAGCAAAAGGCACTTATTCCTTCCACCAAGGCAACAGTATAAAGCTGATAGAACTAGGACACACATACAATACCCACCCCCCAAACGCATATGCCACAAAGCACAGCCTTGCTGGTGGAGTCTGAGGACACACACACACACACACACACACACACACACACACAGAGTTTCTTTTACCAAAGCAATAGCTGAAAAGGAAAAAAAAAAGAAAGCTATGTAACTCCCCAAGCCATAGGGAAAGGTAAATCACGCCTTTGCCTTAGTCTCAGCGATCAGCTCAATGTAGCTAAATTAGCAAAAACGCTCCCTTGGCGTTTAAAATCTCTTTCCCTTTCTTTTCCCCTTGCTAAGCAGAGTAGGGGTGAAGTCTAATAAGTCAAAAGACAAAGTGGCTTCAAAACAAAATCGGTTATTTGTAAACAATCCTTGTGGGGGAGTTTCCCCTCCTCTCCACGCCACCCCAAGAAAAACAGCCCTGCCAGTTAGAATAGAAAGCGGAGTAAAGACAAATCAATTAGCTTGCTAATTTCTCCTCCTCTCGTTTATTTAGCGCTGCACTGTATTTGTCGTAATTGACTACAATTATGTTAATTACTAACTCCAGTATAATTACTATATTTATTGTCATTGAGCACGCGATGTACCCACAGCAAAGCTGGCATTTGTCGGGCATCAAGAAAGCAAACTGTCGAGGGGTGATTCTCCGCAAACGGGAGGATGTGGCTTTCACAAGTGAAAGGGCCAAAGAGATTTCATGCAATGTTAGTTTGAAAGCACTGGTTCATTAAGGATATTAATTTTCTGATAACTACACATTTAAGCGTGACACACTCCGTGCGCAGTATCTACAGGATTTCGCAATTATTAATGCGTGACAGTTTCAAATGCTAAGTGAATCAATTAAACAGCAGCATTCACAATCCCGAGAAGAGATAACTGCTTCATAACTACCTAAGACTACAATTTTCACATGACAAAAAAAAGAGCCATTGAGGCGCCTTCAAAACCTGACAGGTCAAGAAAGAAGTTTGAAACAAAAGCACCTTCCAGCCATCATCTCCTCTCTTTACTTGTCAGATCAACTTTGCTGGTGTCTCCCCCAGAAATGCATCACATGCCAGCTGCCACAAGGTGATTTTTCATGTCTTGTCAAAGAAATCTTTTATTCTATTTGCTCTGCATTAACATGTTACATTTATTGATCAAGGGCCTGTTCGGCAGCCGCAGCAGGGCACTGAGCCCCCATGCCTACGGGGCTTTGATGTCCCGGTGACATTCATGCCCGAATAATGCACATACTAAATGGATTTAATGCAGAAATGTGTTTGGGCCTGACAGTTACATTAATAACAGCCCCTCACACTGATAAATATGCAATTGCTACTATTAAGAGTTACCCAATTATGGGGAAAATATTTCTCTACCTTATAAATAAATCCATCAAGGGGGGAGGAAAAGTTTTAACAATGGTGCATTTCCTTAAAAAAGCACTTCCCCAGAAGCAGGAGATGGGCTGGACGGGGGCTGGAAGCCCTTCTTTCGCTCTCGCCTCCAATTGTTTTTAATAACTCTCAAGAATGATTGGGGATTTTTTTTTCCTTCTAAACCTCTTTTGTTGGTCTTCTGCATTGTGCCCATCTCTTGTTTCTGCATAACCAGAGAAAAAGCAGACACCCTGAAGAATGAAGAACAGGGTTCTGTGTATAGTCAAGAGAGCAGCTTACGGGGTATGGGGAGTGGGGTGCACAGCTGATCTCCATAATGACGGGTCTGGGGGAGGAGCCTTTATTTTTTTTTCAACTCTAAAGAAAACCTGCGCGTGTGTTTGTATCTCATTGTAAACCCTAAGTGACCTTGTGCTACAGCATGGATGAGGAAGGGTCCAAAGGAAAAGAGAAAACAGCTGGCATGAAAAGCCTCAGCCAAGGAGAATTTGTCGTTATTAAATTCCTACAATTAAACACAGACACCCAAGCAAAAAGAGGATAATGGCTCCCTTTCATCATCCGGGAACATGGAGCAGCTAAAGCCACCAACAGCCAGTCCCAGAGGAGACGAAAGAGGCTTTCAGATAGGGAGTGTATGGGCGTGTGAGCCCATGTGCAAGTGAACACACACACACACACACACACACACACACACACACACACATACATCTTCTCTCTGACTCAAAAACCAAGGTCCACTGTTCCAGGGCTGGGACAGCAAGGCTGAATAATTTTTCCCATGACCACCACCTTGGATTTGAGCCAACCTGCACAGCCTAAAGGGAGAAGCACTGTAGCCCAGGGTGAGTCCTCTGGGAAGCCTTGCTTCTGAGTCCACCTGGGCCTCCTGGGGCACTGCTGTACTCAGCTTCCCAAACTAGAGCTGGTTTTAAAAGGCGGGAGAAAGAGGGAGGAGAAGTAGTGTGGCTCTAGCTGAGGCCTGGGGCGTCTTGGGGTGCACTAGAAACGCTGTCATAGCTATTTCTACTGGCTGTTAGGGATTTTAACAGGGAAAAGGAAACATTGCTACACAGAAAAGCCAAAGTTTAGAGGTCATTAAAAACAATAATGCAAAAAAAATAAATAAATAGATAAATAAATAAATAGTGCTAGTTTGTATTATAAGAGCAATTCAGAAAAACTACAAAACCAGAGTCAGACCTGGCACATGCAACCCCAACTCTCTGACTGTTCTAAGCATCAGTGCAGCCTTGAGTGAGCATCTGGGCTTCCCTGGGCCTCAGCCACTTTGTGTGTGAGATGTGGGTTCCGATAGTTTCATTTGGAGAACATAGGGCTATAGTAGACACATATGGGAAGTGTTCTTCCCGGCCTTGGAAGGAGTGAGCCCTGCATAACATTAGCTGCTATCTGCTAATAAGAAAAGAAACATAATTGCTGGGATCATGTCTTCAACTCCCCATCCCTAGACTCCCTTGGAGAGGACACCAACCACCTCTCAATGTTTACTGCCCAGTTTGTTTTTACCATGAAGGCTATCTAGGGAGTCATTCTACAAAAGCATCCACAGGTCCTCAGTGGAACACACATTCAGGGGAAGAGGGTTGGTTTTGTTGTTGTTATTGTTGTTGCTATTGTTGTTGTTGTTTCATCCCAGATGAACACTAAGCAAGGCATTTAGCATCCTAGCCTCATGCACTAAACACAGAACAACTACCAAGGCCATCAAGCAACAAACTGCATCCTGCAGCCGCAGGTCTCTGTGGTGGAGAACCTGGTGGCCTGGTTTTATACTTTCCCTAGAAAGTATAAAAGAGTTAAAAGTTCTGCCGGTCTTGCTACCCTGACCACCCTCAAAGCACCAAAGCTCCCTCCCCGACATAACATGAATAGCAATATCACTGACACCTCAAAATCATATCCTGTGAACAGACAAGAAGGCAGAGAGATGGGTAGAGCTAAGAGGCCTCAGGTTCCAGAGGACAAAAACTGTTTCAGTGAAAATAAAAGTTGATGCTTAGAATACCCCCAATTACTATAGGAAATATTGAGGCACAGCTAGTGGGAAGTGCTTCCTGTGTGTTACAGGTCGTCTCTGAGAAAATAAAGCTCAGACGTAGCCTGCATCAGTCACAACTCTCTGTGGCTGCCCACCATTCCCAACCCTGTCTTACCTTCTATGGCCCACGCTCTACCTTCTGTGCTCAGTGGGTAGAAATCCAGGTAGTCAGGAGGACTCACAGATGGAGAGATAGGAAGAAAGTACCATGGCAACCATTCATGGGCTGACACCTGCCCCTGAGTGCTCCTCCTAGCCTAATGTAGTCAAACTGTTTTCTGTCTCTGTGAGTCGTGCCAGAGAGTGTGCGAAATCGGGGTCTTCCAGCTGAGTGTTATATAGACCTGTCAGATGCCTCTGCATTTTGCCTTTTGATTGTGTTTTTGCTTCGTTTTGGGGGACACCTGAATGGTCAGTAATACTTTGAGAACAAAAAAAAAATGTTTCACTGTTCTGTAGTTCCTCTTAACCATATTGGTCAGCTTAAAGGGGATGCTGGTTCCAGCCTATGCAGAACGTGACAGCTCGGAAGAATCGCTAAAGACTGATTGGTAACACCACCCTGTAGAGAACTCCTAGTCTATCTTTGTTACTAAAACCATCCCATCCAGGGATGACCCAGGAAAATCCTGGACAGCTAGATATCAGAAATAATTTGTACCAGGCCCTCAACTGTAGAGACACTATTTAATGAAGACCCAGGGACAAAGGAGCACGCTCTGAGCTTATCTCCTGGGATATACAGATAGAGAGTTTCTTCTCGGGCCTATTCCTAATTAGCAGAAATTTAAATTATATGACATGAAATGATTTAACCTGCAAAATATTAGGAGCAATTGGAAAACTACATTATTTGTTACAGTTCGGATAGGTCAGGCTCACTGAAATAAAAAAAAATTAGTTTCAAAGTCTCATAACAAAGATTTCTTCCTCACTTCAAGTCTATGTCCTAAATTGATAAGCACACTCATTTATGGTTGAAATCTAAGACTTATGATATGAGGAGAAGAATGTGTTGACTTTCTTTGAATCTCTGCCCATTGGCCATCCCAAAGGACACAGAGAAATACAAACATGGGATGCTAGTAGAGAGGCAACCCTCATTGCCTTGTGAAGAGTTCCAGTGATCACCAGGGAATTCATTGGATTGAACCGTCTCTAAGCCTTCTTGCTAGCACCCTGTCCATTGAACTAGTATAGTAGCCATGCTTATGGAAGACCTAATATGTCCCAATCAACTTAGTAGGAATGTTACACATAGCACACATACCAAAGCCAGTTAAGCATAGAGTAAGCAATAGAAGCAGCTCAATCCAGAGTGGTCTTAGCCCAAAGCCATTCACTGCCCATCTCTGCAAGTTAGCTGGATCAGTTCTGCCCAACTGTGTGCAACATGAATGAATGCTGTGTAGTCTATCTGTCTCTGAAGAAGCTGTGACAGTGTGCTAAATGCCCATTTCGTGACATGCAGCTGGGCTGCATGAAGAGGGCAGAGTCAGAGCTCTTACCTGAAGCTGTACAACATCCCTCCCCACCCCAGTCCTTTCCACCTCCCCGACCCAGCAGAAGGAAAAAGAGTGGCAAGCAACCTCCCATCAGAAATGTTCTTCTAAGCAATTTGCCACCCAGCACATTTATCCTCGGTGCTAAATAAGATGCGACTGCAAATAATTTAATTTTTAAAACGTAAGCTTCCTGTTGCCATAGATCAATTAAACCCTCTCACTTTTATTGCCAGATTGACGTGGGCATATTTATCACTGTTTACCACAGGAGCTCTGCTTTGCCTGCTGTGTTCAACAAGCTGAGCAGGCACCCCTCTGAAACCATTCAGGGCATTTGGGGAAGCCGAATGGGGCCACAAGGGAGACTCTTTCCTCCTGAAAGAATCAGAAAGGGAGAATGGATGCCAGGGCAACTCATTCAAAAGCTCTCTTTGCCTTGTATAGATCCGGAGCCCACTGGCTAAAACATGGCGTTCTCTTCTCTAACCCAAAAGTAAAAGTAGAACGGGAGGCGGCATTCGAGATCATGTGGGAGAATCTGGGAGACCTGGCATTCATGGCAGCATTCGGATCATGTGGGAGAATCTGGGAGACCTGGCATTCATGGCAGCATTCGGGATCATGTGGGAGAATCTGGGAGACCTGGCATTCATGGCGGCATTCGGGATCATGTGGGAGAATCTGGGAGACCTGGCATTCATGGCGGCATTCGGGATCATGTGGGAGAAACTGGGAGACCTGGCATTCATGGCGGCATTCAGGATCATGTGGGAGAATCTGGGAGACCTGGCATTCATGGCGGCATTCAGGATCATGTGGGAGAATCTGGGAGACCTGGCATTCACAGCTTCTGTAAGAAGGCAATTCAGCATCTGAACCAAAACCCTTCCTTGGAAATTTGTCCAAAGTCACTTGCCAGAGCTATGACCACCAGTGAATATGACAACACTAAAGAATAGTTTAAGGTACCACCAAAGATTGTCATATAAAGGTCTACCAGATGGCTAGGGGGTAAAGGTGCTTACCACAAGGAGTGATGAGTTTGAGCCTCAGAACTTGCATGGAGGAAGGAGAAAACAAACTACTGCAAGCTGTCCTCTGAACAACACACACACCACACACACACACATAACATAAAAACTATTTTATCATGTGATATTTACCAAAATAAAAAAATATTTCCAACAGAGACTGGATGTATGCATCATTTTAATGGCTCTGAAAAGACAAGGACTGCCTCATAACCATTGTGTAATGGAGGTATATAATTGTTAAGATTCTCCCCTGCCTACCTTCCTGAGTTTTCCAATATTTCTACATAGACTATTATTGATTTTAAGGGGAAAAAATCACAAATAAATGTTAAGTATGTCTCATAAATATAGATGTTAGGGTGTGGTTGTCAACACATGTAAATTCAAGGCACAATATGCCACGCCTCCCGATAATCAGCCAATTAACTCTCCACATGCTCCAATCTCTGACCCTGGAAATTATGCTCTAGGAGCTCCTCTGAATCATAGTCTTATAGATGACCCTGGTTCCCGTCCATCACAAGAGACAGACCCAGGATGAAGAGGCAGACAGCAGGGACCTTTGTGCTTTTAAGGGAGACAGAGGTTTCATTTGGGCTTCTTCCCTTACTTCCATTTCCAACATACAACTTGATAAGATGCACAGTGGTTCCAAAGACTCCAAAAAGACTCACTGAGACAATATAACCTGAATCTGTGATTTTATCAGGGAGAACTAACCAATTTCCTGGACAACCCAAGTGAGGGGAAGATGGGTTTGCTATAGATAATAAAGAAGACCATGAGCTGTATTAGGAATGGGAGAACATATACCATACCACCAATCAATGGTTCAGATCTTTAAAATCCACAATTATCTTTCTGCCAGTATGAATAGCTACCCAGAGAAAAATGAGCAGAACTCTTTGTGTATGGTGTATATATACATATGTATGTACATATGTATGTATGTATGAATGATGCATGAGTGTATTATGCATACGTACATATGTATGTATACATGCATGCATGTATATATGTATGTGTGTGTGCAAGGATACATGGATACATACATGTATTTTTTTTCCATTTTTTATTAGGTATTTAACTCATTTACATTTCCAAAGCTATACCAAAAGTCCCCCATATCCACCCACCCCCACTCCCCTGCCCACCCACTCCCCCTTTTTGGCCCTGGTGTTCCCCTGTACTGGGGCATATAAAGTTTGCAAGTCCAATGAGCCTCTCTTTCCAGTGATGACCGACTAGGCCATCTTTTGATATATATGCAGCTAGAGTCAGGAGCTCCGGGGTACTGGTTAGTTCATAATGTTGTTCCACCTATAGGGTTGCAGATCCCTTTAGCTCCTTGGCTACTTTCTCTAGCTCCTCCATTGGGAGCCCTATGATCCATCCATTAGCTGACTGTGAGCATCCACTTCTGTGTCATACATGTATTTTTAAAGAATAATTTTTGAACGCACAGCAAAGAAACAGCAAGCTGGGTGATAACTAGAGTACCACCCGCATGTCTGTTTTCACTGTGGGGAGTCTCATCCATGCTCCTTGTGCTCCCCTTCAGTGCTCACAGAACTCTCTTTTTGAAGACAATTCACAATGATGAGTGTATGTGTTAAGAACGAATAACAAACCAACACAGAAGGCTATTCTCACATATGTGCTTAAAGACTAATGCCTCCTTTTTAACATCTTGGCAAAAGTTAGGTCTGGCCAACCTGAGATGCCCTGGACCAATAACAAGCCAGGCAATTAAGTCATCAAGAAATGCCCAACAAAAGAAAGTCCATGATCTCCTGGATTCACTAATGCATTCAACCAAAGAGAAAAAAAGTTCATGCCAATCCTTAGACTGTCTCAAATAACAGAAGAACATAATATCAGCATAAACACAAAGAATCCTTCCAAATGCCTTTCACAAGGCCAGCATTGCTGATATACCACAACTGGACAAAAACATCACCAATATCTCTGATAGACGTTTGAAAATCTTTAATAATACCAGGAAGCAAATTCAACAGCCCATTAAAGGGGGCTATATACTATGGGACAGGAGTGGTACAACATATACAAATCAATAACATCACAGCCCTTGCCAAAATAGCCAATGATGAAAGCCTCATGATCACCTCGGATCCAGGAAAAAGCATTCGACAACGTTCCATACCCTTTGATAAGAAGCTCAATGAGTCAGGTACAGACAGGTTGTACTTCCATATAATGAAGACTCTACATCAGCCCCTCTCTGGAAAGCTATTTGTGATTGATAGCTCCTTGGGGTGCATAGGGGTTGGGGGGGGGGAGTCATTCCCTTCAGTGATGTAGCTGCTTGAGTCTCCCATGATCCAGTGAATAATTCATACCTATGGCCATTTGTGGGCATCCTGGTCAAATTCAGTGGGTCACAAAAAAAACCACACAAATAAAAAGGACACACTACTGAGAAAGGGCACTCGTGGAGAAAAGGGGGCTGACGGAGATGGGAGAGGAGCAAGAGAAGGTGGGGTGGTAAGTGTGACTAGAACATATTATATACAGAATTGTCAAAAATGAGCTACATTTTTAAAGATACAGACTAAACAGTGAATGATGACTACAAAAAAAAAATCTGAGTTAAGATTTATGTTTATTTTTAGCCAGGCACAGTGGTGCACGCCTTTAGTCCCAGCCCTCAGGAGGCAGAGGCAGATGGATCTCTGTGAGTTCAAGGCCAGCCTGGTCTACATAGTAAGTTCTAGGACAGCCTGAACTACACAGTGAGAACCTGTCTCAAAAAACAAAACACATTTTTAAAAATTAAAGATTTATGTTTATTTTTAATGTATGTGTATGAATAGAAGAGCCTGCAGAGGCCAGTAGACAGTCTCAGGTCCTCTGGAACTGGAACTACAGTCAACTGTGACCCACTTTGGATGATGAGATGTAAACTTAGCACCTCCTTATGCATAGGACAAGGACACCCTTGTCCGTTTTCTCCAGCATATTTCTAGATGTCCCAACCAGAGCAACTAGGCAAGAAAAAAATAAGTAGGATCTAAATCAAAAGAATAGAAGGAAAATTGTCTCCAATTGCACACATTATGATCAGAGAGAGAGAGAGAGAGAGAGAGAGAGAGAGAAACAAATTCAGGCAAGTTGCCAGATCTAAAATCAGCATATCAAAGTGAGTTCCACTTCTACACACTAAGAATAATCCAGAGTAGAAGGGGTGAGCAGACAATCCCATTTACAACAGAACTGAAGGAAGAGATAAAATACTTAGTGAAGATTTTAACCAAAGAAGTGAAATATCTACTCAACCAAACTATAAGATAATCCTGAAAGAAATTTAAAGACAATACAAATAAATGAGCATACAGTCTGTATTTATTGCCTCAATGAGTTGCTAAATGGACTTCATACTTAGATACCATACCAAGATGGCAATGTTTTTCACATGACAGTTCCCACTTCCATGACCTGCACCCACTGACACACTCCTTCAAAGGACCAAGCCTCCTCAGAACCACCTCTGAGTTTCCACCAGACGTAAACCATGCAACTACAGCCCATGCCATGGGGCACTGGGCCCCTAGAGGACACTCACGTGGATAGAACTTGGGACATTATGATGAACCTCTTGCCTGAGTCCAAGCGGAGGAGCTATGTAAGGTGTGGACATCTTAGACCCAGTTCACTCCAGATTTTACACTGTCTTCTCTCTGACACTGAGACCACAAAGAACCCTGGATTTCTCTAGGGGTGGCAATTACATTCAGCCACCTTTTGCATTGACATTGCAAGGTTTCGATCTCCACATGTGCCCAGAAGCTAAGACCTCTTGGGAGTCAAGGAACGCATATACAGGGACAGATTCTTCCCTACCACCCTCAAGACACCCCTTTTCTGGACACCACACAGCTAAGTGTAGACTGTGCTAGCTCCTAGGCACCCACTAGGTGACATGAGGCTAACTTACTGAAACTGCCATTCTCTCCTACCTGAGAGTCAGTATCCTGTGTTCTATCCATTCCCCTAAAATTCTTCATTCCCGAGCACCCCCACTCTTTGAAGGAGACATAGATCCTAAGGACTAGAAGCAGGACCATACCTGGGTCTTGGAATGGTGGTCAGGTTTTGAGCAGAGGGCAGGCTGGAACTCAAGAACAGTGCTTAGAGAACAGCCTAAACACAGAAGCTCAAGTGCAGGCCAGGTCTGACCCTTGTCCACCTGTCCCACCAACACCTACTGTCGAAGTGCCATCACCTTTCCTCTGCTACGCCCCACAGGTCAGCATAACATGAAACGTTGTCCTCCACTGGACTGCCATACAAGATCATACTTACCTTTGGCGGAGACGCAAACAGACAAACAGGCGGTAGAAATCCCCGCTCACCGTTCCCTGACCCTGCCACCCACTACCACCACCGCCACCACCACCACTTTACACCAACCATCATCCTTTGAGAGAGAGAGCATCCTCATGAATATTTAAAACATCGAAGCTGAAAAAACACACCTACACACACTAGTGAGAGGCAGTCACTCTTAGGAAGCAAAGCTAAACACTCACTGGCCCATCTCTTTCCTTTCCCGAAAAGGATTCAGACTCATGTACATAGGCATCCGTGGAAAAGGAAAAGAACAAAGTAAAAAGAATAAGCCCCTCCCACAGTCCCGAGGTGCAGCAGGCTCAGGTGCTCTGACCTTCTTAGGCAGCACTAAAGACCAGCCATGATCTCTAAGTGCATGATCTCTAAGATCGTTTGCAGCAGGGTCTGGTGTGTGGTCTCATCTTTCTCAAGATCCTGTAAAGAGCTGGGACCTATGGCTTGTGCCTGCTGCACCAAAGTCCTGGAGGGAACTGGGTGTCCCAGGCCTGGGTGGCATCTCTCAAAGTTTGCATACCTCAAGAGGTTGAAGCTCAGGTCAAGTCTCTTTGCAAAATGTCCAAAGTCCCGGCCCAGGTGCTCTGGAATTTCTCTGCAGGACTGGCCTACGTAGGACACCTGCAAATTCAATGGAACAAAGATGGAAATTACCCATCTACTCAAAACCAGAGTCACCGGTCCCATGACTGGTACCTCAACCTTAAAACCTGGCTCTTCCACACAAAAAGGCTAAACTGTACCTATTTCCTCCTCTTAGGGGGACTCTGCCAACAGCTCCCCTTTCCTGTCACAGTGAGCTTGACAGAGATATATTGTGGCACAATAGAAATTAGATTAAAACTGGATAAGGTACAGGTGACTAAACAAGCCCAGTTTCAGGACACATGAGGATAACCACCACCTTCGGCCACCCACCCTGACCTTTGTGACAGCTGCCCATCTGGCTCTCTTTCTCCCTCTCCTGAACACCCCATAGACATTCGTCCTCACAGAAGACAGGGTGGCTGTTCTTCCGAATAGGCCCCAGCCTTTTCTGCGGCTTCAGAAGCCATCCCTATTGTCACTGTGAAAAGTGATCCTTCTGCCCTCTGACCCTGCCACAAAAATCAAATCTACAAAGTACATGCTCAAATGTTATTTTAAAAAAATCTCAAAAACACACTTAAAGGAAGTTCATGATTTTGTGCTAGACTACACTCACAGCTATGGGTGGTAGCATGCAGCCCTCGGGCCACAGGTTGAACCTATATTTGAACTTCCAAGGCATTGAAATAAGCTGGTCATGGAAGAGGCCACCAGTCCCACTGCAATACCTCTGTGTGTAAACGCCCACCACACTCCTTACAAAGGGCTAACAAGGTCTAGGTTAGCGTGTGGCCAGCGTGTGGCCAGCGTGTGGCCAGCATTTCTAAGGCTTTACATTAGGAGGCCACTTCCTGTTTAAATGGTTTGCCCCGCATGTTTTGTCCCGCATGTTTTGCCCCACTCAGTGACTTGATTTTGCCCAGGTCTTGTGAAGGAGACCACAGCTGCTAGAGGTTCATGAGTGCACTGGTCCTGTTGAGTCCAGAAACCCTGGTTTCTCTCCAGTCCTCCCTGGCCCTAGCTCTTACGGTCATCCTCACCCACTTCTTTCACAGCCCCTGTTAGAGGAAAGTGATGTGGGTGTCCCAGGTTAGCCCTCCCATGACACTTACTCTGCACTTTGAACCATCTCCAACTGCACAAAGAAACCTCTCTGATGAGATCTGAGAGTTGCACTAAGCTACAATCTAGCGATATGAATTTGGAGGCCCATTAGATAGGTCCATGTAGCAGAATAATAATAGTAGGTCCATCCCTGAGGTCCTCACCAACCTTGACTTCTTGGCCACATTCACAATGCCAGGCATGAGATTCCTGCCATGGAACAGGCCTTCAATCCAGCGGTTGGTTACCCCCCATACCATTCATGTCACTATTGTCGCTGTGGACACATCTTCCATTCTGGTGATTACTGCACTTTACCAAGTTCACAGCAGGGTCAGACTATATTGACAGCATTGTCCCCAGCAGCGCACATAGCATGTGTGTATGTCCTCTGTCCAGAGAGCTCTCAGTAAGACTTAGCCTCCTTCAGCATTCTTTCGATTTTTATCTTATTTTATGTAATCATTTAAGCAGCTCCTGTGTATTTCCAAATAGTAAAAGGCCTAAAAAAATTGATCCTAGAACTTTTGAGCAGACCTTCAGGAGTCCTGCTCTCTACACTAACCACCCAGTTTGGGGAATCCATTTTTACAGATACATTATACAGGCTACAGGCAGAAAACCATGACCAAGAGGTACACAGACACACAACGCTACTGAAGTACACTACTTTCAAACCGCAGGTAGACACTCAGGGCTCTTCATGTGTCTATAACACTGACCCTGACTCCCTGTAAATCTACCTTCTATGCAGACAAAGAGATGACCACAGTCCCCAGAACACTATGTCACTTAGCAGGGAAGAAAAGGTGGCGGTCATCAGACATCCTGAGATCTTAGGCAGAACCTACTGGACAGCTGATAACCCGCCAGCTCAGACTACAAAGCAGAATGTCCCCATGACATCACAAGCACCTCAGTCACCTCCTTTGCTAAGACACCCCTCTCCTACGTGACAACAAACGCCGGCAACCCAGTGTCTCGTGTTTTCTGTCTTCCCATTCGATGTCCTTCAGCAGTTTCATTCCAAGAAGAGAAAGAGATAAGAAGGAGCAGAAAAGCAGGCGACTGATGGCTGATGACACTGCACACCTATAATCCCAACACTGGCTAAGCAGTTGCCTGGGCAACTTAGTTTGTTCAAAGCCAGCCTGAGTAGCCAGACCTCTGTTTTGTACACCTCTAAGAGAAAAAAGAGAGATGACCTCAACAAAATCATTTTTAATTTTTAACATGTATTTATTTTCTCTCATTCATGTGTGTGCATGTGTGTGTGTGTGTGTGTGTGTGTGTGTGTGTGTGTGTGCTACACCATTGTACATACTTAGTAGACAGAAGACAACTTGAAGTTCTCTCCTTTCAACACATTGATCCCCAGGATCAAAATCAGGCTTGGTAGTAACTGCTTTTACCCACTGAATTATCTTAATGGCCCAATAAAATAATTTTGACTCAGGAAGATAGCAAGCAAGCAAGTAAGCAAGCAATAAATAAATAAATAAATAAATAAATAAACAAATAAATAAATAGGATCTTGCTTCCATCTAGCAGTCTGTCCCCTTTCTATATTAGATTCATTTTCTGCAGCATTTAGGTAATAAAGTGAGTTTTGTTTCTATGCTGAGATGAAAAGCATACACCAAGGAGAGATTGAGGCTATAAGGTCCCAATAAATCCTGCAGACGTGGTCTCAATCTGTAGCGTGTTCTGTGAGTTCACATTAACCCTCCAGGTCCACGGGGCTCACCCAAACACCCAGCACATGCCATCACCATTTTGTGCCATCAACACATAAAATTTCTGTGATAACCAAAGCAGATAAGCTAGCCTTAAGTAAGGACACTGAGCCCCGTCCTCATAGACTAGGCAAGGATTAGATCTAGTGAGGACCCAGGTTGCCAAATCTCAACTTCCACATAGGGGAGAATTCCACAGTCCTCTCAACATAACACAGTATCATGATAGAACCTGGATAAGTTCTGAGTTGTAAATAAGCACTTCCCAATGTAGGGACCATAGAGTCCTTACCCTCAGGACAGTGGCTTCTAGGGCCTTTCTAATGTGTTGTCAGTCACCAGATTGAGATTCCCTGGGACACACACACACTGCCACCACACCATCCCTACCCCCTCCACCCCCCACCTCTGTCTGTCACCAGGTTAGTGACTCTCACCAGAAGCACTGTCCCAGGTCCATTTTGAGCGCCAGTGTTGCTATCTACTAGCTGTTTCCTTGGATTTGTCACAGTGACCTGGAACCTGTTCTCTTTTGTTTTCTTCAATCAGAGAGTTACATGTATCTCAGGCTAGCCTAGAGTTCACTATGTACCCGAGGATAACCTTCAGCTTCTGCTCCTCCTGCCTGGGTCAAACCCGGGGCCTTGTGCATGCTAGGCAGGTGCTGGACCAACTGAGTGACTCTCAGCCTCTGCTTCCCCTTTTTTGAACTTATCAAGTACAGTCATCAACTACCACCAAGAGCAGTTACAATAGCACAGTAACACTGAATAAATGCTAACCCTGAGCAGTCCGGTTCTCTGTCACATCCTCAAGAAACAGCCTTTGGGAGCAGTCGGTGTCATCCCCATTGTACTTGTATAACAGGACCAGAATAGCATATGAAAAGCACTCGCCCAATCAGTAGCTGTTGTTCAGATCATTAGCCCCATGGAGGGGACTGGCTATTTTCATTCTCTCCTGAGCCTAACATTTTCTGAGCCCAAATTTTAAGTTTGTGTTTATGTCTGTGATTGTATACATGCCACAAACGGTAGCTGTCACCCGTTAATGGAAAAAGGGAGGGTGTTATGTTGATTATAAATGAAGCATTCAAGCCAAGAAAAGCCAAATGAGGTCAGGCCCACGATGAATAAAAAGATTTAACAGAGAAAAGGGATGGGACCGCATCAACTGTCCCACTTGCATGCCAGCCATCAGCTCATGGAGGCCCCAGGAGCACCAATATAGCATCAAACAAGTATCACTAACCCTCTCTTAAAATTTTTATTGAGATCTTTCCCTTGCATTTAAATCATCCCTTTATTTAGGATATCTTCTCTAAGTACTGAAAAAGTTACAACCAATTTCATTCTGGGATATTTCAGCTACATTATAATGAAATGATAACCCATCCCTTGGGCTTCTCGGGAGGTTTTCCCTCATTTAAGAGGAGTCAGGGTGGAGCAAGCCAGAGAAATGGATCAGCTGTTTCGAGCACTTCCAGAGGACACAAGTTCTGTTCCCAGCACCCATGTCTGGTTGCTCACAGCTGCCTGTGACTCCAGCTCCAGGAGCTCCGTCATAGTCGTTACATTGTTTTCTTTGTCCAGAGAGACAAATGTCTCTCAGGCTGTCCTGGATGACCTTCTTCTTCTACCACTAGCCCAAAGCAACTCCTGGAGAAAAGGGTTTGCTTAGATTACATAGTCCAGATCACTGTCCACTGAGGCAAAAAAAAAAAAAAAAAAAAAAAATCGGGGGCGGGGGGATGGCTGGAGGCAGGAACTGAAGCAGAGACCAAGGAGGAACTCCAAATATTGGCTTGCTTTCCATGGTTTGCCTACAGGCCACTCTGATGGGGGCATTTTCCCCATTAGGGTCCCTCTTCTCAGATGACTCTAGCTTATATGTCAAGTGACAAAAACCTAACCAATACAATATTTGATGTTCCCTTCCAGCTTTCTTGGGCAGGCACACACACACACACACACACACACACACACACTGCTTACACATGCACACACAATGCACACAAATAAAAATAAATACTTT
Organism: Mus musculus; assembly: GCF_000001635.26. Classification (NCBI taxonomy): domain Eukaryota; kingdom Metazoa; phylum Chordata; class Mammalia; order Rodentia; family Muridae; genus Mus; species Mus musculus. Next base: position 22,022,385 of record NC_000080.6, on the reverse strand, counting down.
TAAGTTATGTTTATTTGTGTGTGTGTGTGTGTGTGTGTGTGTGTGTGTGTGTGTGTCTGTGCATTAAGGTCATAGTACAACCTATAGATCAGTTTTCTCTTCTGCTTTTGGTTTGTTTGTTTGTTTGTTTGTTTGTTTGTTTGTTTTTTCAAGACAGTTTCTCTGAATTAGCCCTGGCTATAGTGGAACTCACTCTGTAGACCAGGCTAGCCCCAAAGTCACAGAGATTTGCTTGCTTCTGCCTCCAAAGTGCTGACATTAAAGGTATGTGCCACCACACCCAGCTCAAAGTAAATCATTTTAAAGATTTTTTTTTTTTAAGAAGGATCTAGGACTGGAGATGTCACTCAGTGGTAGCATGCTTCCTTAGCATGTTGAAGTCCTGGGTTAGAGTCCCAGCACCAAGTTAATTAATTATTAAAAGATCTATCTGAAAGTAGAATAGTGGTTTCCTGGAATATTCACTGGTAAGCAGTTAAAAGGAATATCTTCTAATGTTCTCTAATACACAGTAGCAGTGGGTGATAGCCACTGTGAATTGTGTGTTTCAGAACGGCCAACAGAGAGGACTGGCAGTCTCGAGCACAAGCAACTAAATGGTAAGTGTTTACTATAATGATACACCAGTCCTACTCTTCTGATCATTACACACTATACCTGTACTGAAATATTATATTGCATCCTATTAAATGGCTATTTTTCAGAAAAGGAGCTGCCTTTTAGAATTGCACACATTGAAGGTGCTGCCTCTCACAGTGGGTTCTGTTATAAATTGTGTGAAGCAGATGCTAGCAAAATAGTCTAACCCCAGAGCCAGATGGCGTAGGAAAGGAGATAATAACACCCCAAGGTACTCTGGAGCCTTCCTAGCTCCTCTGGATAATTTACCTTGAAATACTGGGCAGGGCCAAAAAAAAAAAAAAAAAAAAAAAAAAAAAAAAAAAAAGCCTTCCCACAAGTCAGCAGATGCCCCTGAGCTCTGTGAAGGTACCTGAAGCATCAAGTCTTGAGGAGGACAAGATAAGAACAAGGAAGTCTTGGGAAGTTTCAACCTCACTGTCAAGTTCTCCAGGAACTTGGAAGAAACTAAGCACAAAGAATGCTGGGACCAGAAATGCAGAGACCACAGTATGCAGGGGGAGAGGACCCTGCTTTGTAGGCAGATGCATGAGGGCAGGACCCCCTTCCCGGGCACACACCCCTCTTTCTAGGAAGCCAAACCTCCCAGAAGCCCCTATACCCTGGCTTAAAATAAGATTCTCCTTTTCTGGCCGCTCAGTGGAGGCTGACAGCAGCCTGGCAGGCTCACTGCTGAGCTCTGGACTTGTGCCTGTCTGAGACTCCAGGCAGAGCCAGGGATCCTAGGAGATTAGGCCAATAGGGGCAGCAGAGAGATGGCAATTCAGCTTATTTCCATCAATACCTGCAGGGTGCCTGGTGCATAGAAGTCACTCAATAAATGTATTCAGTTGAGGAATAAACTACCAGACTCTGTTTTTTTAAAAAAAAAAAAAAAAAATGGAGTAGTTTGGTAGGGTGCACCCAGCAGGTATTTGTGTTTCCCCTTTGTAAAACTCTGAGGCCTCTGAGGAAGAACAATTCCCTTATCCCTGATGCTCTGAGCCTAAAGGGAGAACTTTCACCCTGTCTCCCTAGGGTGGAGAACTTTGCATAGTGAGTGCTGGCTTCATGGGAGGCAAAGCAAAAGAGAAACTACTTTTTTTTTCAGCACATACAGGGTCCCTGCTCAGCCTAGGGGAGTTTACCAGAGACCTTACCAAAGAGCTGAAAACGGGCACTGCGGGGTGTCTACCATCCAGTCTTGCCATGCCTTAGTGACACCTCTTCAAGAACCAGAGTAAAAATGTAGCACACCCTGGGCCTCCACCAGCCTTGAAAAGGAACCTCATTGTGAAAACAGAGCTCCTCCAGCCCCCGGCCAGGCGACACTCTGTGGTTTTCGTTGTGGCTCTGATGACTCTGTGCGCTTTGCTGCCATGCCCCCTCCCCCCTTTCTCCCATGTAAATGTATCAGATCATTTGTACAGTTGCCCTGGTATCAATAGGTAAACGGTTGCGTATTAAAACATTTTTCTTGCACCCTAAAAGTTCTTCTAAAACCCGCATTGTGAAAGAAGAAACTGAACCACTTTTGGTGAAAAATATGAGCCACCAGCACTGGGTCGCATGGAGAAGTTAGTCCCTAAGTGTTGATCAGTGTGACTCTAAGGACAGAGGGAGTTGGGGGATCTCAACTGCTTATCACACCACTACAAAGTGTGGCAGGATCAAAAGAAGAGTCTGACCCTTCTTCAACTTGGAGAAAGTGTGGGTACTTGGCACACATCACCTGCACATGCGACCTCCTCCCAGGGAAAAGGCACTCAGGTTAAAAGCCTTGGAGACCCGTGCCCCTCTGTCCCTCCCATCCCCAACTGGATCCCGGGACTAGATGGGGCTCACTTGGACCGACTTACTTGAGTTCCACTGACCATGAGCCCAGCCATTGTGGCAGGAACCCAGCAGGCGGGCGGCACTGAGCAGGGTGGCGGGCGGCGCAGTTCCGCACTGGGAGGTCAGCTGACCAACGGAAGCCCTAGACTCCGGTCGGCCACCAAGAACTGTGCGCAGCAGCGCTGCCGCCGCTGGCTGGCTCAACCCGGTGCACGTGAACCTGCACCTCCGGGCAGCTCGCAGCGGGTGGCCCGCGGCGCTGCACCCAGCGTGGGAACCCCACGCGACTACTCCTCTCTCCTGCCCAGTTCCTGTCCGGTTCCTCTACGGCCCCCGCTCCCCAAAAGGTGCCCCTTCCAGAATCCAATGCCCAGAGCTTTATTGCATTCATCAGACTCAGACTTGAAGTGAAGGGTGAAGGGGGTCCCCATCGTGGACGTGTCAGCAGAGTTGCTGCTAGTTCCCGACTCAGAACTGGGCCTTCCCAGAATTTCACAATCTAGGTTACATAACCGTCCTCAACTGCTGGAAGGAGGGGCCTCTTCACTCAAAGTCCCCAGTACAGTCTAAAAAGTATGAGCTTGCTAGCAGTGGGGAATGGGTCTCCTGGTGGGATGGAGTTTCCATTTGTTAGAGAGAAGGCTACAAGGAAAGGTTGAATTTTCCCCTTAAAGTGTCAGCTGGTCATACAGCCCCTACTCTCTTCAGGCCCACCACCACCGCAGTAGCTGACAGTAATGAAAGTTAGGGCAGGAATATTGATAATGTCTCCTACTCTCAGGATCCTTTTGTTCTTATTCTCCTCCAAGGGAAGAGACATGTGTAAGAATCAAAGCTATTAATCCTGTCGGCAGCACACACACGAGCCTAAACACACATACGTGTATACACACACACACACACACACCCCTCCCACCTCACCCTCACCCTCCAGAAGGAAGAAGTGACCATTGTCACCTCCTGACTGGGAAATCCAACCCAAGACCAGCAGCTCCCACATTCCAGATTTCCCTCTGGAACCTTCTTCTTGCCTGCTCTTGCCTTCCCACCTCCACCCTAAGGATGGTGCCAGTCCTTACCTATCATTGGGGTCGTGGCTGATAGATAGGCCTAGAGCAAAGTCACGTTAGCAAGAGAAAAACACATTTAATCCAAGTTTTCCATGGTAGGGGAGCCTTCAGAAATGAAGGTGTGGTGGATGGGAAACCACAGGCCTGTAATGACAGCACTTGAGGGGCTGAGGCGGTATCTCAAACTGGAGGCCCGACGGGGCTACATAACAAGACTGTGTCTCTGAGAAGAAAATAGTGTGTATGTCCGTGTGTGTGTGTGTGTGTGTGTGTGTGTGTGTGTGTGTGTGTGCGTGTGTGTGTGTTCATGTGTGTGTGTATGTGTGTGTATGTATATGTTGGTATGTGTGTGTGTTCATGTGTATTCGTGTGTGTGTGTGTATGTGTATGTATTCATGTATGTTCGTGTGTGCATGTGTGTGCATGTGTGTGTGCATGTGTATGCATTCATGTATGTTCATGTGTGTGTGTGTGCATGTGTATGTATTCATGTATGTTCGTGTGTGTGTGCGCTCGCGTGCGCTCGCACAAAGATACAGCTCAGACTGGATGAAGCTGAGTTAGCTGAACAGGAATATGACGGACAAAAGGGTGCACTATTGAGTGTGTAAACATTAAAGGGAGAGGGCAGGAGAGCATCCCTCCCCCAGGGAGCCCACTGGGACTCTTCTGGGATCAGGATCTAAGGACTCTCCATCATACAAGGCAACTTGATTTCTTTGCGACCAGCTCCCACCCAGAAAGACAGCTTCAAGTAGGATCTCTAGGATGTAAGTCTTGCTCTGAGGGAGAGGGGGTCAGGTTCCCAGGATCCACCTTGGGGATGAGGAGTCTTGGCTTCTATGACTCATTTCTAGAGAGAGACGGTGCTGGAGACAGAAGAGCAGGAGACAGGAAGAGACTGCTTCTGAGGCTGAGCTGGGACCTTCCCTTCCCCATAATTATTATTACATTGTGTGTGTGTCCATTATAACATATATACATGTTCGCACTTGAAGAGGTGGATGACAGCTTTCGAAAGTTGGATCTCTCCTACCAAGCAGGTCCAGGAGAACTAACTCAGGCCCTTGGGCTTGACAGTGGTCACCTTTACCAGCTTAACCATCTCACTGTGCTCCCACCCTTTCCCCTTTCATTCTAAATGCTCATCCTGCCAGAGCCCTGGACTGTGGAGTGCCACTTTCTGAGTCCCTGCCCTGACTTGGCTGTTCTGCTCTCTTTATAGATGGATGCCAACATCACTCAACTAGATAAGGAAAGGCAGAGTCCTGGTCTCACTTTCAGGGCAGGTACTGTAGCTTGGCAGGACCACAGATAATTGTGGCTGCCACCTCCATACAGGAGAATGGTCACGAGACTTTGGCTGTCATTGTCTCTGTGTCTAAGCAGCACTTAGAAGCCACTGGCTATGCCTCCAATGATGACAGCTGTGATTGTGGTCAGAATTTTGCTCTGCCAGACAGTCCTGCTCTTCCAGACAGTCCTGCTCCTAGCACATCGCTAGACAGACAGGCTAGGATGGCAGCCTGCTGTTGTGCATCCAGAGGTTTCTGGAGGCTGCCTGCCTGCCCCTCTCTTTTACACTTGTCCCATAGGAAGAGTGGCTGCAGCCAAGTGGAGTCGTGGAAACGCAGTCAGACTATTTACTTTAGGTGGTTCCTGGAAACGCTTCAAGTGACGGGCAACAACAAAAAAGCTTTCCAGAGAGAAGGGGGGTGAAAAGGAGACTCCCAAGGCCTGGTGCCCCCAGGACAGCTGCCCCCTCCTACATTCAGTGCAGAGTCCAGGCTATCCAATCCATTGTCCACTTGGGTTTTCTGCCTGAAAGAGAAGAAATGGTTCAGTGAGGTAGCAGTTGTGATACTCTGTCCTCCCCTGCCACCTCCTACCTCAACCTGCCTAGAAGGACCTTAAGCAGAAGGTGACTCATAGAAGCCAGTGCCAAAACAAGGACCCCACTCATGCCCTTCCTCCACACACGGCTGCATCTTCTAAGCCAAGACTGTTATGCAAACACTGCTGATCACTAACACCATCGTGGACAAGGCTGGTCCCCCTTCACACGCGTCTCATGGCTGTTCCCTCCTCCACAGAGCCTCAGAAAGATTTTAAAACCCAAAATCTCCCAGTGTCTCCCATCCAGTTCCTCATAGAAGATATAATGTGATCTTCAACATCTCTGACAGGGCTGGAAGTTCATCTTGACTGGTAAAGAGCTTGCCTAGCATTGTCCAAGGCCCTGGGCTCAATCCTTCCTACCATAAAAAGGGAGGGAGACCCTGGTGCATATGTGTTACACATAAAATAAATCAATAGAATATAACAAAGGGGTTTTTTTTTAAGAAACATCTTTCTTATAGTCAGTCCCATCTTTCTATCCTCTGCCTGGACTCAGAGGAGATTTTAGTTTTGCCTGGAAATGCCTCCCCAGTGGCTCCTGTCTCCTACTCTGGGAACACACCAAGAAAGCCAGTTGACAGTGCATGCAAGGATCTTGGGAAGATTGTGAAACAAACCTCAGGATAGCTCCATCGGATGGAGGGTTTAGTGTATACTGTAGGGATCTGCAGAAAGTTCTTGATCAGAGTGAATGTCTGGGGTGGTTCCGGCTGCTACCGCAGAGTACCATAAACCCAAGTTAACAGCTGGGAATTCCTCATAGTTCTAGAGGCTGAGGAGTCCGAGATCAGGTGCCAGCAGATTCTATGTGTGGTGAGAGCCCACTCGCTGTCTTACCAGCAGCTACATCTCCCTGTGCCCTGTGAGGGACAAGCTAGCCATTGGAAGGGGGATCAGTAAGGACACTAATCCCATCGCAAGGGCCCCTCTGGTGACCCATCACCTCCTAAAGACCTCAGCTTCAAATACTCAAAGGGTTAAGGTTTTAACATGAACTTTAGGAGGACCCAAGCATTCAAGCTCTCCTGTTAGTAGTTTCCCTGGGGGTTGCTGTCAGAAGGCTCAAGCTGAAACTAGGGAGCTATCCTCTGCACTTGCCTGTCAGCTTCTGGGCGTTGGTCTAAAGAACAGAACAATGGGGGAGAAGACGAGGAGGAAGAGGAAAGGAGTGGAGATGAAGGAACACTAGATCTTATCTTCCTACCCAAGAAGATGGAGATGGGAGAGGGAGACACCTTTCTGCTTCCCTCTGACTAAACAAAAAAAATTGTAAGTAAAGTAGTCCTCCTCTTTGCAGGGAAGAGGGTAAACAGGGGCCGGAATGGAAGGATTTATAAGAATGAACAAGGAGCAGGAGCCTTGTTGAGGCTTCTGGATGGGCCAACTCCACTCCGGCCCCAGGAGCACTGAAAGGAAGGGGAGGCTCGTGCAAGTATTGGGGTTCCTCTTGAATCTCATCAACCTGTTCTATAATGAGAGCCACAGGCTCCATTTCATTCCCTAGCCTCACTGGGGACATTCTCAGGTAACATACACCCTTCAGGATAAATAGTCCAGCTTGCCCAGGGACATTTGTTATCCTGTGTCAATAAGAGATGCTGTCACTGTGATTATGTTTTCTGAGCCCCCATGAAGGTGTGTAGCCCAGTATGTGTAGATGCACACATGAGACCCAGAGAATATAAATCAAAACCAGGCACAACTGGGACCTCTGGGTCTGTGATTCTGGTCTCTAATGGGGCTTGTGGGGAGAGCAAGAAGGGTCAGCACACACAAGGGCACCTCCCCTTGCCACGCTGGAGGAAGAGGCCAAGGCTGAGCTTCCACTGTCACCCTTGCTGATAGTCCTTGGCAGAAAAGACCCTTTCCCTTTGGAGTTCTTCCTCTGTTGCATTCCCGGGGACACAAAGGAAGATCCTGTTTATTTCCAGTCAAGGGAGTTGATGTTGGGGTCAGCCAGGACCAGCCAAACAGGAACTGATTCCTTAAATCTTCAGATTGTGCCTTTGCAGTGCAGACAGGACCAGAGAGCAGGACCAGGCCAGTTCTGAAGCTCCCCAGCATTGTCTCCAGCCCGGCCTCCTTGCCTGCAAGGAAGTGGGGGACGAGTGGTCATCATTCATCATGTGCCAGCCTCTGGTTCAGGCTCTCCACACTGAGATTTCAGCTTTGAAAAAACAACAAGACATGTGCATATGAAATGCTCCTTGATAACGCATCTCCCTTTCAGGCCTTAAGAGGGGAGGAGGGGTGGAAATGCAAGAAAAAGTAGGGTTCCAAGTACCTATGGCAGAGGACAGAAGGTGATAGACGCTCCCAGACATTTCCAGTGTCCCTCAGTGAGAACAATGGATATCTTTTAAGTGTTTTGTGTGCCATCACAGTATCTGGCTCAGGGACTCCTATAAGTGCTCGTTCATTACTAGTTCCTGTTACAACACTTACTATGCTTCTTTCTCTGTTCCTCTATTCACCTTCGCTTTATGCTTTGATGGGTTTGAGCTTTTGCTGGTGGTGTGTGTGTGTGTGTGTGTGTGTGTGTGTGTGTGTGTGTGTGTAGTGTAGTGTAATGTATGTACACATGTGGATGTGCACACGTGTACAAACAAGTATACATGCATGACCGACATTCAGTGTTCTCTTCAGGTATCTTGTTCTCTGAGACGTGGTCTTCATCTGAACCTGAGGTACAGTGACACTGAGCTCAGTGGCCGGTCTGTGATCTCCAGGGATCCACCTGCCTGTGTGCCCCTTGCCCCAGCACTGGGGTTGCCTCCTGATCCACAGGCTGAGCAGACCAGCTTTTATGTGGGTGCTGGGACTCCAAACTCAGGTCACCAAGCTCACTCAGCAGGTGATTTGCCCACTGAACTACCTCCCTAGCCTGGTTCTTAAGAAGTTTCGTGCGAGCCAGACTCAATACGTGTCTGTAATTTGGTGTTCGGTGGCTGCAGTAGCAGGGAGATCACAAACATTAGCAGGAGCTCCAGAGTAAGACCCTATCTCAGAGTCCAAAACTATCATGTAGTTGTTTTTCTATCCAGATGCAAACAGCAGGAGAAAAGCAAGAGAGTGTGGGGCAGATGAGATGGGAGGGGCTTCTGCCCTCTCTTCTATGTTTGTGACATGAACATACTACTTTTGCAGCTAAAAATAAAGAAGCTGAACCTGGCAGCACATGCATTTAATCCCAACACTAAGAAGCTAAAGGGAGACAGATCTCTGTGAGTTTGAGGCTAGCCTAGTCCACTTAGTCAGTTCAAGGCCAGCTAGGGCTGTATAGTGAGACCCCAGTCTCAAAATAAATAAAATAAAATAAAATAAAATACAGAGAGAGACTGATATAGAAAGAACAGGAAAATGAAACTTGGCTGCTGGCACTGCACTCACTACCCACCCTTCTTTCAGCTTAGCTTTAACAGATCTTGAGAGTCCAGCTTTGGTCCCTTTGCTTGGAACTTGTAGGCTACTCCCCTGGCTTAGGAGGTAAGTAATCTGTACTTCAGAAGAAAGAGGCTCATACTAGACTTTGGCAAGGAAACTAGAACAAAACAAGAAAATCTGTATCAATTGTCGATTTCCAGTGAGGGGGTACCTTTCTAGAACCCCAACTGCAGAGGTTCTGTGGTCTAGAACTTGGGGATGTACTCCTCAGACCCTCAGTTAAATTCACAGAATTTGAGGGTAACTTCAGGAAGCAGGTCCCCTTCCCCCTCCTGTAACTAGGATTTGTAAATGTCCAAGTCAGCTGCTCCAAAGTGGTGCCTGGTGACTCACATCTGTAATGCTGTCGGCATTCAGTTTGGAAGGCTGAGTCTGGAGGATCACCATCATTTCAACGCTGGTCTGGGCTAGGTAGTGAGTGCCAAACTGTGTCTTCAAAGGGAATGTGAAATGAAGAAAGGAAGAGAGGAAAGAGGGAAGGGAGAGAGGAAGGGTGGGAAGAAGAAAGAGAGAGGGGGGAAGGGGAGAGGGACAGGGACGGGGGAGAGAGGGAGGGGGAGGAAAAGAGGGAAAAAGCAAAGAGAGGGGGGATAAATCATTGATTCCATAAAATTATTTTGTTTCTACTTCTTAACTGTAATTGAATTGTAATATAAATATCTGATATGTAGGATATCTGATATGTGATCCCCAAAGGGTTCACGACCCACAGGTTGAGAACCATGGTCTGGAGCGTAGAAGAGACTTGCCCAGCACAACCAGCAAATGAGCAGCTGCCCCCACCATGACTAAGAAATGGGACTCCTCCTGCATCCCACCAGCACAGGCTGAGGAGGACTTGAAGGTACCATTCCACATCTAATCACTGCTTGCCATTCTGTAGCCATTTTCCTCGTCCAGAGCCCCACATAGATGCACCAGAAATTAACATCTTTGAAGTTCTCTCTGCAAGGAAATGGCTATCCATGTTCTTCCTCTCCTTACAGAGCTCCGAGGGATACATGTTCCTTTCTTCTCTATCTATCTCGCCTAGTTGCAAATTGTGCTCACTCCCCAGCGTTCCTATTTGTCCTGCCTCTAAAGAGATGATGGTGAATAAATGGATCCCTGGAAAGAAAATAATTGTTCCTGAGATTTATTTTCATAATTATTTACAAGGATTATTTTAGAATACATGGAGAGCAATAATAAGAATGCACACACACACACACGAGTTCTGAAAGGATTTCCTGAAATTAATTCCAAGTCTCTTCCTACTTTTCCAGACTACGAAGCTCTGAGCAGAAGCAAAATAACCAACCTAGCCTCGGGTCTGAAGCTGCCAGCTCCAGAGGTTGAGGACAAAGGAGAGTCATCTCTTGGTCACACTCTGGCCTGGGTATGACATCCACCTTTGTCACTAAGTAGTGGGAGCCCATAATAAGTCTGCAACTAAACTTTCCTCAAGTGTAAACAAACCTCAGGAGTTTGGGAGCTTGTCTGGGGCAATTTTGTTGTTGTTTGGGGGTGGGAGTATTTTTTAGACAAGGTCTTCTGTCGCTGGTCTCCAACTTGGTTGTATAGCTGAGGATGACTGAGTTCCTGGTCCTCCAGGGATTTTATTAGAATGAAATACCACATAGCATGAATTTAGTATAGGAGCCAACTTGGTTTTGTGCATGCCACATCAATGCTCTACCAACTAAGCCCCATCCCCAGCCCAGGATCTGTAGATGAAAAAGAGTATGCTGCACATTGGATCAGGGGTTCCTGAAAGGCCTGTGTGTTAAAGGCTTGGTGACTAGCGCAGCATAATTGGAAGATGGTAGAAACTTTGAAAGATTCGGGCCTAGTGGGAAGTTTTCCAACCATGATCCCCACAGGGGCAAAAGCCAAAAGGCTGATCAACCCAAAACCAGGTTGAAACCCCTAAAACTAGGTGCCAAAATAAACCTTGCATCTTTACAAGTTATTGTCTCTGCAACTTGTTACAGTATTAGAAAACTGACAAACACGAAGAAAGATGTTAAGTACATGTAAGTATACTTATCTGCACAAAACAAAGAAAAGATTTCTTAGCAGATATCACAAAGTGCTTAGTATGTGCTGGTCCCTGGGGCACGAGCAGTAACAAGTTATCCTTAATGCCTGTGCCCGTGAGACTTGGATTATAGCAGAGAGAGACAGGTACCAAGCAGGCTTGTAAGATGATCTCAAGAATGTGAACTACACCCTTTCAGACACACTGATGTAGGCTGTGAAGAGGAAAGTACCACGAAGGTACGGGAGGTGGGCATGCTGTGTCATGGCTCTGATAGCCAGCCTTCCTCACAGGACACCTGGCTGCATCTTGAGCGCGACTCACTGCCTTGGACAGTGTCTTTTTGTGATACCCAAACTGCACAACCTTTGGGCAGCTGTGGGATGTCCTGAAAAAGGGCTCTTCTGAGGAAGAAAGGGTATCAGAACCTTGACATGGGGCCTGCCACAGAAAGACCTGGAAGAAGGATCTCCCAGACAGAAGGACTGGCAGGTACAAACCAGTGCCTGACCTCTTACTCCTGCTACTTATGCTTGAGCGGCGTGTTGGTTAGCTGCCTCATCACTGGGACAAAACGACTCAAGCAGGGAAAGAAGCTGTATCTTGACTTAGACTTTGAGGGGTCAGCCCACCACTACAGGGGAGTTCTGACATGAGACAGCTTGTCACATTGTACTCGTGGTCAGAAAGCAGAAAGAGATCAACTATGGTATTCAGCTTGCTTTCGTTTTGTATGTTTGGTCCAGCACCCCAACCTATAGCTCAGTGCTGTCCATATTTGGATCATCCCACTTCGACTAACGTCATCTAGAAAGTTCCTCACAGGCTCAAAGGTTTGTCTTCTAAGAGACTCTAGAGCTTGTCATGTTGACAATACTAACAATTACGAGTAATAAACCAGAACCGAAGTGCTTCAAAGAACGTCACCTCAGCCAATAGGAGGAGAGGGCCAGGACTGACAAGGTAGTTCAGTGGGTAAGGGCAATTGTTCCCAAGTCTGATGGCCTGAGTTCAATCCCTGGAACCCACATGATTGATAGAATGAGAGAGTTAGCTTCCCCAAGTGCTGTAACACACACACACACATGATAGAATGAGAGAGTTGGCTTCCCCAAGTGCTGTAACACACACACACACACACACACACACACACAATTATAGAATGAGAGAGTTGGCTTCCTCAAGTGCTGTAACACACACACACACACAATGATAGAATGAGAGAGTTGGCTTCCCCAAGTGCTGTAACACACACACACAATGATAGAATGAGAGAGTTGGCTTGCCCAAGTGCTGTAACACACACACACACACACACACACACACACACACACACACACATGATAGAATGAGAGAGTTGGCTTCCCCAAGTGCTGTAACACACACACACACACACAATGATAGAATGAGAGAGTTGGCTTCCCCAAGTGCTGTAACACACACACACACACACACACACACACACACACATGATAGAATGAGAGAGTTGACTTCCCCAAGTGCTGTAACACACACACATGATAGAATGAGAGAGTTGGCTTCCCCAAGTGCTGTAACACACACACAAACACACAATGATAGAATGAGAGAGTTGGCTTCCCCAAGTGCTGTAACTAACACACACACACACACACACACACACACACACACACACGATAAAATGATAGAGTTGGCTTCCCCAAGTGCTGTAACACACACACACTCACACATGATAGAATGAGAGAGTTGGCTTCCCCAAGTGCTGTAACACACACACACACACACATGATAGAATGAGAGAGTTGGCTTCCCCAAGTGCTGTAACACACACACACACAATGATAGAATGAGAGATTTGGCTTCCCCAAGTGCTGTAACACACACACACAATGATAGAATGAGAGAGTTGGCTTCCCCAAGTGCTGTAACACACACACACACACATGATAGAGTGAGAGAGTTGGCTTCCCCAAGTGCTGTAACACACACACACACACACACACACACACACACACACACACACAAAGTTTCCAAAAAGAAGAGAATCATGGGGTACATCAGGCGTTGATGCGCCGTTTGCTTCCAAAGCATACGTGGGCTGAGCCTGGAAACCACAGAGCCGAAGCTAAGATGGCGGTGGGGAGAATCTGTGGTCCTGTGGAAGGCCTGGAGGACACTTGAGAAGGGGAATATGATGTGCCGGTCCTTACACATGGCTGCACCATAGCTCTCACAGGCACAGCATAGACATACATGAACATGTAAGGAGCATGGGCCACACTAGCCTCATGTCCCTGTTCTCTATTTACTAGCTACCATCTTCCCCTTGAATTCCAGCCCTAGACACACAAAGGTTGTCCTCACTGCATCAGCTACTTTTGACCAGTATAGAATGTGGACATGTTAGACTGTCACTACTTCACTAAAACTACAAAGATTTACAGTTTGTGGTGAGGTACTGGAGAGTCAGTCTCTTCATTCATTCAAAATATATACAGTAGCCAGGCTCAGTGGCATGGACCCATGGACCCAGTAATTCATGAGGCAGATGATTTAAGAACATGAGTTTAAGGCAAGCCTGGGTAACACTTCATAAGCTAATGAAAATAATAATATAATTTGAAGCAGGGTGTGGCAGCACACACCTGCAATTCCAGATCAGGAGGTGAATGTATGAGGTCCAAAGGTTCAAGACCAGCCTCCGCTAACCAAGGCTACACAAAAATCTCTCTCTCACACACACACACACAAACACACACACACACTCATGTGCACTCATGCACACACACTCACTTACAAATATTTTTAAAATACATATTGCTTTTGAATATTATATACATATCATGTACATGATATGCATATAATATATATGATACATATAATGTACATATAATATACATATGCATGTAATATGCAGATACATATATATATTTCCTACTATGTGTCTGACTTGAACCCTGGTGATGGACTAGTAAGGAAAACCAAGCTTCTAACTGTGAAGAGCTTACTCTTAGTGGCTAATGAGCACAGTGTCACTTGGTGGTGAGGCACGTTCTAGACAATAATGGAGCATGTGTCGGACAAAATACAGGGATGCATGAGATGAGATGACCAGGAAGTCCCCACTGAGAGAGAGAGAGAGACTTGAGCAAATACTGTAGAAAGTAGAGGGAGAGTCACATGGACATGGGGTGGAGGAGGAGGGGTCCCCATAACAGGGATGGAAGAAACGAAGGCCAACCCTGAGGCAGTAGAGCATCTGAAGAGTTTGGGGAGATGTCAGAGTGGCTGAAGTGAGTGAAAGGGAAACGAAAAGTGACGTCATGAGGTGGGGTGCACTGGGCACTGCTGGTGTAAGAACAGAAACACTAATCTAGAACTAGAATTTCTGCTTCAGCTGAAGAGAGGCCTGAGCAAGCCGACCGACCTGATCCAACTCACTTGCATTTTCTGAAGATTGCTTTGGCTGCTATGGTGACCATGACCATAGAGGAGAAGGACAGGATCAGGGGACGAAGCAGCAGGCTATCACAGGAATCCTGTGGGCAGTGCACATTGCCAGGACACCTTTAAAGATGATAACAACTGAATTTGCTGATGGCTTGGACAGGAAAAGTATAAGAAACACGGGAGTTAAAGGTGACTCTAAGATTTGGGGCTGAGCAACTGTCACGGGGTAGAGCTGTCATGGTGAGCTGGGTGGACCCCGTTGAGCAGCGAGAAGGGATTGTAGTATTAATTCTGGACCTGACATATTTGTCATGACTTTGAGACTTTAAGTGGAGAGGCAAAACTGAAGGTTGTCACAAAGTTTGGGAGATGGATCTGGAGTTGAATCAGAAACCTAAGTGTCTTCAGCTTTATTTGGCATATAAAGCCCCAAAAGAGGAGTGGGGAAATAGTGCACACTAAGAGCCACAAGTCACAGAGGATTAGGGGACGCCACAGAGCCTGAGGGACAACAAAAGAGGGAAGGGAAGGCCAAAAGCATGTTGAGAACTCTTAAGTCAGTAAGGGACCAAGAAAGGAGATTAAGAATGCCACTGTCGTGTAGCCAAGGGTCATGAGGGGTTGGCAGAAGCACTATATGACTGTGGCCTTCACACAAACTTGGGCATCAACTGACATACAGATGACCACTTATGTATACATTACAGAGCAGGGACATCTTGCCAGTGGAGCAATCTCTCTGTCACTACAATAAGTGAACAGCATCGCCAATGGTCTGGCATCATCGCACATTCTGACGTGATCAGACGGGCTGTGTGCTCATAGAGTCCTGGTATGCTGCTCCTGCCAAAATGTTGAACCAGAACAACAAATGCAGAAAGTAGAGTATTTCACAACACATCTGGACTAGGCCGTCCAAAAAGTGAATGGGGGGTGGCACAAAGAAGAGTCTGAGAGAAGAAATGAGCTAAAGACACAGAACAGCTTCTTACCAGGCACACATCTGTAATCCCAGCACTCAGGACGCTGAAACTGGAGATTCCTTAGGCTACATAGTGAGTTCCACATCAGCCAGGGCTATGAGACCTTAGGGGAAAGAGAAACCACGAAGGATGCCTGATCTATGATTGGACAATGGAAGTGGAGATAAAAAGCTTACAAGAGCATTTCACAGACAACTGGGAACATTTAAATCTGAACCGTTTGAAAATATGATTGATGATACTGAATTAACATTGATTTTCTTACTTGTACAAATTGTACCATTTTTAAAAAAAAAACTATCCTTTGGTCTGGAATATGCAATGTGAAGTAATTAGGGCTACATATCAAAACTCATACAGCATTAAGATGGTTCAGTGTGGAAGGTGACAGAGAGCGTGGCAGTGACAACCAGGGACTCTGGGTGAGCAGAGGGATTTCACTATCTTAAATTTTCTAATAAACTTGACATTTCATAATTAAAACATTAAGAAAGAAAGGGGAAATGATAAGCTATGTCTGGGTCGCTTAAGATCAAGGGATCTTGACCTAAGCCAGAAATGAACAACATAGGAGACAGGGTGACCTTGACAATACAGACAGCAAAAGAGGTAAGCAGGGACAGGACTGGGGAGAGCTCTGTGGGCCTAGCTCAGAGGATGATGTGGAGGCAGAAATGATGACATTTGTGCTTCAGTGCCACCAGTTTGTAGAGGATGTTTAGATGGAGAGAGAGGTCAGGGAAATGTCCTCACGGGCTCTCAGAGCATACCATACCTGTCAGGAGCCATGAGGGCTGAAGGGAGAAGCTGTGGGAGGAGCCTAATGGGGGATGTCTGCAAACATGGCAGCCTATTGCTTTGACTTTCAGGGCAGAGGCTGGAGAAGCCACTGTAACGTCACTCCCCAAAGTACCAGCTCTGGGTGGAGTGATGAGCCCTGCTTGGGACACGATGAGTTTTATGTCACAGTCATTGATTCCTCCTCTGGGGGAAGCAGCAGATAGGACCCTGTGAGTCACTCCCATGCCATTCTGTGCTCCTTTAGTACATAAGCTAAAGTAAGAATGCTGGGGTCACAACTCTGGGTATGACCATGACCTGTTAATGTCTCCATTTTCTGGGACTTACTCTCATGAGAGGCTTAGCATTTCCATTGCTGTGAAGAGACACCATGACCACACCAACTCTTATAAAGGAAACATGTCATTGGGGCTGGCTTATAGTTTCATAGGTTCAGTCCATTGTTATCATGGTAGGAAGTGTGACAGTGTACAGGCAGACATGGTGTTGGAGGAGCAGAGAGTCTACATCTTGATCCACAGGCAACAGGAGACTGTGTCGCTGGGTGTGGCTTGAACACATATGAGACCTCAAAGCCACCTCCACGGTGACACACTTTCTCCAACAAGACCATACCTACTCCAATAAGGTCACACCTCCTAATAGGACCACTCTCCATGGTTTTCCTCAATGGACC
The DNA here is from genome assembly GCF_000001635.26 of Mus musculus. Classification (NCBI taxonomy): domain Eukaryota; kingdom Metazoa; phylum Chordata; class Mammalia; order Rodentia; family Muridae; genus Mus; species Mus musculus. The sequence goes on along the minus strand of NC_000080.6, from coordinate 22,005,609 downwards.
AAGCTGCCAGTGACTCCTCTAGGGTCTGAAATTCCCTATTAATGCCCCCCTCCACTTTGATATTGGTTGCCTCCGAATTGATGTCTGTTCCTGGCTTAAAGTGCTCAGCCCTTGAATACAGAGAATCCTTTTGAAAACTACTGATCACCTGCCCAGAATAGGTGATCAATAAACTAGAAAGAGAAAGACAGAGAAGGGGAGGCCACAGGATGTCATTTTTCCACACTAAAGACACCCAAAGCATACTGTACAGCCGTCCACGCTGTGGAGACATAAATTTACATAAGGGCCTTGGATGTCAGCCCCAGCTGTTCTCACACCTACCTCCATGCATATGTTGGAGCCCTGGTTTGAAGTCTCACAGCAACATAGCCCACAAGGTTCTTGCCTAGGCCTTTTGCAGTAAGTGACTCACCCAATTAAGACTATCTACATAACAAAGCCTCACCGGGCGCAGAGGTCACAGAGACTGCGAAGTGTCTTTAGTGTATGCAGCAGGGAAGGCTCACTAATTACCAGTCATTTCCACCCCTCAACAGCCTGACAGCCTTTGAGATGCAGGGAATAAAAGACTCCCCAAATTCCCACCCCACACCCGTCACTTCTTCTCCAACCCACCCCAGCATTTCAAGCCTGTGACTAATAGGTTCCAGGGAAGGGACCCTTCCCACCTGGCTGAAAGCAAAGGGGGTAGTTTGTTTCCAATAGGTGGACAGGCACTTTTTCCTAAAAGGTCTGTATCTTCGTTTCTTTTAAACAAGAAAAGGAAACATACGTCCCACCATCAGCTCCTTATTCTTAGAGGCAATGCATGTTTGTGGCAGAAACTGTGGGTGAGCAAAAAGAAAGTTAGTCACCCACAGCCCAATCCCAGAGAGGATCAATGGTCCCACAGATGCTCTGTCAGCCTGCTGTATAGGTGACAGGTACTGCATGTGTGCATATCCTTGCCCCTTCATAGCCCACTCTTCAGACTGAATATTCTATCACTATCATCCTTTCTCATGGACAAAGATCAGAGCTAATGCGGATGCTGACTGAGCTGGAAGCAATAGTGCATGAAGCTCAAGAGGGAAGCATTTGGAGAATTTCTGAAAGGGAGTTGCTTGGAGACTATAAAGGGCAAGTGATTTTACCCCCCAGAAGCCTCAGTCTCCTCATCTGCAAAGTGGGCATAACAGTATATGCCTCACAGTTGTTGTGTTGAGGATTAAGGGATTAAGGGAGACTCTGGTTGTGAAAGGACTATTCTGGTTGTTGGACATTTTACAACCCATTTTAATAAGTGTTCATTAATTAGTGCTTGCTTTCTACTTAGCCCGCTGCTCGTCAATTTTGAGAATATAAAGAGAGAATGCATCTAGGCTCAAGCCTAGAGGAGTTCAAGATCTAATTAGAAAGTTGAACACACACAGACAGAGAGATCCCAAAATTAAAGTAGGAGAATTTAAACAGCTAATAAAAGTTATCATTAATTAGTAGATAATTAAGAGCCAGACAAGAAGCATAGACAGGACTCCAAGGTTTCAGAGGTCAGAAAGCAAATGATCTCAGTAATGGCCGCCATGAGTACTTCCCCCAGCCAGCAGAGCACTTTCTTTCTCATTTCCCCACTGACTGGATGAAGTGGAGACTGTTATTACTCTCATTCTGCAGAGGAGGAAATGGAAAGTTCAGAGGTCAAAACCCTCACCTGGCCACACACCTAGTAAATGAAGTCATAATGATAAGTCATAATCATGCTATCTTTCAGACTGAAGTAGTTGGACCCAGTCATCGTGAGGCATTGGGCCATGCTGCTTGATGGAACTCACGGCACAGTCTAATAACCATCAGGCATGTTTACAAGACACTCGGTAGGCCAGACTGTAACAAGTCAGTCGACACTGTTAGTTGGGAGTAACAGAGACTAACTCTGAAGAGTTCAAGGGAAGGAGAGGAGGAGGAGGAGGAGGGGGAGGAAGAGGAGGAGGAGGAGGAGGAGGAGGGGGAGGAGGAGGAGGAGGAGGAGGGGGAGGAGGAGGGGGAGGAGGAGGAGGAGGAGGAGGAGGAGGAGATTACTACCAGGTTATCAAGAAGTTCATGGGACTAGAAAGAAGACCAGCAACCCACCCAGGGACATGGACAGGAGTGGTTTGTTGGAGTGGGAGTGGCCTTGTTGGAGTGGGCGTGGCAGTGTAAGAGTAGGTGTGTCACTGTAAATAGGAACTGGCAGTAACTAGGACTGGATGGCTCTGCTACTGTACAAGTACAGTAATCCACTGCCTGAACTCCCACCATCATTACACAGAGGGCAGGATCTGTCCTCTCCACTCTGCCTCCCCATGCCATTGTCATTATCACAGATTCAGTTCTTCTGACAAGGGCTTCCAAATGATTCTTCATCCTCTGTTCTCCCATTTCAGAATCAGAGACCCAGGAAGGGGACCTCACTGGTGGGGCCTCAGCTGCTGGGCAGGAAGAAGATAAATGCAGCCCCTCCCACATCCCGCATCAGTACTTAGAAGCAGACGCCGGTTTCCACCAAACAGGAAAGACTTCCAGACACTTGAAAGTCAAAGAAAAGAGAACTAGCAATGTCCATATGAACTAACTACTTTACTGTAGTGCCCTGAGTTAAATAAAGGTTTTCCCACACTCAACTACTACTCTAAAATACCAAAGTCATCTCACAGGAATGCTTGCCTGCTTCTGAGGCTATTTCACAATCCATCTGTATTAGTTATTTTTCTATTGCTGTGATAAATACCATGACCAGGGCAATTTATAGAGGGAAAGGTTTATTTGTAGCTTATAGCTCCAGAGGGATAGAGTCCGCCCTGGAGGGGGAACAGCAGGCATGGTGGCTGAAGTGGCAAGCTGAGAGCTCACATCTTGAACCTCAAGCACAGAGCAGAGAAAACGAACTGGAAATGGTTTGAGTCTTTCAACTCCCAAAGCCTGCCTTCAGTGTGACACACTTCCTCCAACAACAAGGCCATTCCTCCTTAGGCCACCCACAAACAGCACTACCAACCAAAGACTGTGGGAGACATTTCTCATCCATGAAGGAAAATCACCAAGATAGACTTCAATCACCTTTCTTGATCTCTGTGCTGGTGCCCCCAGGGCATAGCACCACTGGAGAGAATTGCTAAGTGGGAAGGTTAATGTGGTGGAGTAAACAGGTTTGGCTCCCACAGACTCATGGTTTTGAATACTTGGTCCTTGGGGAGTGGCACTATTAGAAGGCATGACCTTGTTGGAGTAAGCATGGCTTTGTTAGAGGAAGTTTGTCACTGTGCAGGTGGGCTTTGAGGTCTCATATGCTTAAGCAACACCCAGTATGGCTCACATCTCCCACTGCCTGCAGATCATACTAAAGAACTCTCAGCTTCTCCAGCACCATGTCTGCCTGCATGGTGCCATGCTTCCCGCCATAATGATAATAGACTAAACCTCTGAAACTATAAGCCAACCCCAATTAAATGGTTTTAAGAGTTGCCATGTCTGCCCAACTCAATTCTTCAACGAATTAGAAAGGGCAATCTGCAAATTCATCTGGAATAACAAAAAACCTAGGATAGCAAAAAACTCTTCTCAAGGATAAAAGAACCTCTGGTGGAATCACCATGCCTGACTTAAAGCTGTACTACAGAGCAATTGTGATAAAAACTGCATGGTACTGGTATAGAGACAGAAAAGTAGAAAAATGAAATAGAATTGAAGACCCAGAAATGAACCCACACACCTATGGTCACTTGATCTTTGACAAGGGAGCTAAAACCATCCAGTGGGAAAAAGACAGCATTTTCAACAAATGGTGCTGGCACTACTGGCGGTTCACATGTAGAATAAATCGAATTGATCCATTTCTATCTCCTTGTACTAAGGTCAAGTATAAGTGGATTAAGGAACTCCACATAAAACCAGAGACACTGAAACTTATAGAGGAGAAAGTGGGGGAAAGCCTCAAAGATATGGGCACAGGGGAAAAATTCCTGAATAGAACAGCAATGGCTTGTACTGTAAGATCAAGAATTGACAAATAGGACCTCATAAAATTGCAAAGCTTCTGCAAGGCAAAAGACACCATCAATAAGATAAAAGGCCACCAACAAATTGGGAAAGGATCTTTACCTATCCTAAATCAGATAGGGGACTAATATCCAATATATATAAAGAACTCAAGAAGGTGGACTCCAGAAAATCAAATAGCCCCGTTAAAAAATGGGGCTCAGAGCTAAACAAAGAATTCTCACCAGAGGAATACCAAATGGCTGAGAAGCACCTGAAAAAATGTTCAGCATCCTTAATCATCAGGGAAATGCAAATCAAAACAACCCTGAGATTCTACCTCATACCTGTCAGAATGGCTGAGATAAAAAATTCAGGTGACAGCAGATGCTGGAGAGGATGTGGAGAAAGAGGAACACTCCTCCATTGTTGGTGGGATTGCAAGCTTGTACAACCACTCTGGAAATCAGTCTGACAGTTCCTCAGAAAATTGGACATAGTACTACCGGAGGATCCTGAAATACCTCTCCTGGGCATATATCCAGAAGATGTTCCAACTGATAAGAAGGACACATGCTCCACTATGTTCATAGCAGCCTTATTTATAATAGCCAGAAGCTGGAAAGAACCCAGATGCCCCTCAACAGAGGAATGGACACAGAAAATGTGGTATATTTACACAATGGAATACTACTCAGCTATTAAAAAGAATGAATTTATGAAATTCCTAGGCAAATGGATGGACCTGGAGGGCATCATCCTGAGTGAGGTAACCCAATCACAAAAGAACTCACATGATGCGTACTCACTGATAAGTGGATATTAGCCCAGAAACTTAGAATACCCAAGATATAAGATACAATTTGTAAAACACATGAAACTCAAGAAGAACAAAGACCAAAGTGTGGATACTTTGCCCCTTCTTAGAACTGGGAACAAAACACCCATGGAAGGAGTTACAGAGACAAAGTTTGGAGCTGAGACAAAAGAATAGACCATCTAGAGACTGCCATGCCTGGGGATTCATCCCATAATCAGCCTCCAAACGCTGACACCATTGCATACACCAGCAAGATTTTGCTGAAAGGACACTGATATAGCTGTCTCTTGTGAGGCTATGCCGGGGCCTAGCAAACAAGGAAGTGGATGCTCACAGTCAGCTAATTGGAGGATCACAGGACCCCCAATGTAGGAGCTAGAGAAAGTAACCAAGGAGCTGGGGGATCTGCAACCCTATAGGTGGAACAACAATATGAACTAACCAGTACCCCCCGGAGCTCGTGTCTCTAGCTGCATATGTATCAGAAGATGGCCTAGTCGGCCATCAGTGGAAAGAGAGGCCCCTTGCTCTTGAAAACTTTATATGCCTCAGTACAGGGGAACACCAGGGCCAAGAAGTGGGAGCGTGTGGGGTGTGGGTGGGGGAGGGTGTGGGGGACTTTTGGGATAGCATTGGAAATGTAAATGAAATAAATACCTAATTTAAAAAAAAAGAGTTGCCATGTCTGTTCACAGCAGTGAAACCCTAAGACAGTTAACAAGATATTTTTCTGAAAATATTAAAAACTCTCCATTTCACTGGCTAAAGTAGAGACTTTCTTCCCCTGAGGAAGATTTTGGGGGGAACCCTGAAGATGGCTTCATGTCCCAGTCACAGCAGTACTGAGGCTCGCTTTGCTGTTCACTTAGACTTTTCCTTGTGGTCATGGTGGCTACTGCTCTAGATGTTTGGTTCAAGTTCACGGGAGAAGAGAGAACGGAGAGTGAGAGACAGACCAGAGCATTTGCGACATCACCATGGAGGATGTCATAAGTGTATGTCACAACATTCCTCTTCTGCTTGGCCACATGATCCCCATTTACCACAAGATGGTCTCATGGCCATCTCTAGCTGCAAAGATGGCTGGGAAAGAAGACAGGAGAGTTATGATTGTTCTACACTGATCTTAACCTACTTCCTGGACCTGACACATCATTACATTGCTGAGGAGAAGAAAAGAGGAAGACAACAGCATAGCTAGCAACAGACTTGGTCATTGCAGGATTAGAAGTTGGTTGAGAATGGGGACAAGGGCCATCTCAGGAAGTGGGGCAGAGGTAGAAAAATATACTGACTGGATGGTGATGGTGCATACCTTTAATCCTAGTACTTAGGAGGCAAAGACATGGGGAATCTCTGAGTTCAAGGCCAGCCTGGCCAACAGAGTGAGTGAGATCCAGGACAGTCAAGTGTACACAGAAAATCCCTGTCTCAAAAAAAGGAAGAGGAGGAGGAAGGGAAGGAAGAAGAGGAAGAGGATGAAGAAGAGGAGGAGGAGGAGGAAAGGAAGGAAAGAAAGAGAGAGGGGGAGGGAGGAAGGGAAGAAGGAAGGAAGGAAGGAAGGAAGGAAGGAAGGAAGGAAGGAAGGAAGGAAGGAAGGAAAGAAGGCAGGCAGGCAGGCAGGCAAAAAGAAAAGAAAAACACATGACATGTAGTGAGAACAAAGAAATTTAATTTGGTTTTTGTATAGACTATTGTAATTTGGTACTCTGTACTACAAAAATAAAATCACTGGTTGCAATAATACAGGCACAAAATTTTATTAATTAAAGAAACATGGTAGCGGGGTGGGAGGAGGTATGGAATGTGGAACAGTTAGAGGGTGGACCAGGAAAGGAGAATAAAATCTGGAGTGTAAAAAAATAAAAAAATAAAAAGATAATAAAAGACAATAAAAAAAGAAACATGATAGCAATCTATTTGTGCATTGATGGTAGAATGGTTGAATAAACATGCATATATATATATATATATATATATATATATATATATATATGCATGGCTGGAGAGATGGCTCAGCAGTTAAGAGCACTGACTGCTCTTCCAGAGGAACTGGGTTCAAATCCCAACACCCACATGCCAGCTCATAACTGTTTGTAACTCCAAGATCTGACACCCTCACACAGACATACATGCAGGCAAAATGCTGATGCATGTAAAATGGAAATAAATAAATAAAAATTAACATTAAAGAAGTAGCTTAAAATAATACATACATTTATATGTATTTATATTTTTTATATATCATTGTGAAGTTTTAAAACAAGTTAGCCAGCACTGGAGAACCTAACTGAGTTACATGGAGAAACCATGTCTTAAAGAAAGTAAAGGGGAGTCAGGGTAGACAGTGAGATGCTTGCTGCTAAGCCTGAAGACCTGTGCTCAGTCACCAAAACTCACATGGTAAAAGGAACGAATTTATTACTAAAAGTTGTCCTCTAGCCCCTATATAGGTGCTGTAGCATGTGCATGCATGAGTGTATAGCACACACACACACACACACACACACACACACACACACACAAACAGATAAATGTATCTTTTAAAGTAATGGCTGGGCTGTAGCTCATGGGGTAAGGTACTTAGATAGAATGTTCAAGGACTCTGAGTATGATCCCAGAACCTGAACACACACACACACCCACACACAACATCATCATCAAAAAGTACACTCAAAACTAGCTAGCACTGGAAACCAACCTCAGGAAACTAAGTGGGAAATGGAGAGGAGGTGGGGTGATCTTTTTATTTTTTTCTTTCTTTTTATATTTTTGAAATTTTCCTGGCTGATATGAACATACATAACTTTGGTGTGCAACTCTAAGCTTTCTATAAGTAGTCTAAAACCGAATTATTTTCTGAAGAGTTAAATGTTATGCATGGACAACAGGGAATCACTGAGGGCTTCTGATCAAGGGAATGATGTAGTCAAGGAAACTAGCCAGGCAGGTATGACAGATGGATCAGAAGAGCAAGAGTCTGAGATAGGCAGGAGAATGAGCCAGCTATCATAGCAGCAAAGAACTGACAGAGATTACTAAATGTGAAGAGGGCCAAAAGAAAGAGGGCCACCAGGATGGGCAGCTCATCCAGGAGAGTCTTAAACCCTTGATGTGTTTGCCTGAACTGGGAGGAATGGTCATGAGGAGAGGCAAGTTTCCTCCTTCATCCTGTCAATCAGCACACCTTCCACTCTGAACGTCCAAGTAAGGTGTTGCTCCTCTTCAACTCCTCCAGCTTTCTTGAAAAAAAAAAAAAGATTTATTTATTTTATGTGTATGAGTATACTATTGCTTTCTTCAGACACACCAGAAGAGGGCATCGGATCCCATTACAGATGGTTGTGGGCCACCATGTGGTTGCTGGGAATTGAACTCAGAACCTCTGGAAAAGCAGTCAGTGCTCTTAACCACTGAGCCATCTCTCCAGCCCCTCAAGCTTCTATTTAATTGACATTTACAACATAAAAATCAACATAGTCATATTTCTCATGAGATTTGTGTATTATTTCCCCTCTCTAAACTGAGAACGTCCTAGGATCTGAGAAGACTTCATGGTGCCCCTTCCAAAGTGCAGTGAGCCTAAGATGTAATTATCCACACAATCGACATCATTGAGTTTATTTATCTTCATCCCTTGGAAGAAAGGGCTCTGTCCTTGGAGTTTACCATCCCAGGGAGAAGACAAACTCTCCACAGAACATCCTGTTACAGCTGAGGTTACAGGGTACGCATGAGGTGGCCTCTACTTGACGCTCTAGGAAAGGGAAGGGGAGTCAGATGGAGAGAACAGGACAGAAGGCATCAGCAAAGCCCTTGGGGTGGGAAGTAGCCTGGCCTATTGGAGCAATCAAAAGAAAGCCAGGGATAGTGGGAACTCTGGGTGAGTGGGAGCAAGAGGCTAAGACCCCGGGAAGCCAGATCAGATCAGCCATGAGAAACAGGTCCATAGTGGTGCTAAGAACCACTAGAAACCACACATGTTTTTAAAAGAGAAAGAAGCCCTCAGCTTCCAGACACAGCTTTGTTGTTATCATTGTTGTTGTTGTTTGGGATTTTTGTTATTGTTGCTTGGTTTTGTTGTTGTTAATCCAGTTTCACCAGGTCTCAGGTGCTGAGATTACAGGAACAGACCACACCTACTTTGTGGTGAGTGCTGGGAACTGAGCTCAGGGCTTCTGTGTGTCTGTCCCCAGTCTTTGCTTTACTCAACCACCACTCCTACCCCCAGAGAGCTCTCTGGCCCTCCTGGCTGAGACTTCCGGGGAGAAACCAGGATGCTCAATGGTCAGCTTTCCCAGGAGGCCACTCCAGTGACACCTCTCAAATCCTCTATACAATTCAGTGCTCCTCTCAGCTCCACATGCATCCAGTTAGCAGGGCAAACATCCCAGACTTCAGAAGTCTTGCCCCAGGATCTGAAGAGAAAGGAAGGGATGTGAGGAAGGCAAGGCCGATATCTCCTCTCTGTGCTCAATTTATCTCTAAAACAGGATATTCACAGCAACTGTCTTAGAGGGTTGCTTTGAGGGCATAATTCACACAGAATTCTTTTATAGTACAGACACAAAACAATCTATCAAAAAGTGTTAGTGTTTTGTCCTTTGTTTTTCATCTTTGTTTTGTTTCCCCATCCACAGACTTCTTGCTCTAATTTGGACAACTGATTACACATGAATGGTCACTTCCTTTAAATGAGATGTAGATTTATTTAATGACATGCAGTTGCATAAAAGTACTTAATGTGGAAAAAACAGTTTTGTTCCTACTGAAAGATGAGACCCCGGAGGCACTGGTTGTACTCCCACCTATTCTACAGAACCTATGGTTGAATACCAGAGAAAGCGTGGAGGACTCTGCACCAGGTGAGTCCACCAAAGGACGGAAGTTTGGATAAATCTTGGGGGTGGGGGGTGGACTCTACCTGGGGCCTAGGCTCTTGATAGTAGGTCCTTCTGTTCTCAGGATGTAAAAAGAAAGTAAAGGCAGGTAGGAAAAGGGAGCTGCCACTGCCTTCAGGCTTTGGACTGGTACTGAAGAAACTCTCAGCTATGAAGACTGAATTGTAGGAGGCGGGTCGACGCGGCAGAGGGCGGAGCCCACGTCAGCCCTCAGCCCCACCCCAGCGGAAGTGCTGCTGGCCCTGGGCCCGCCCACCCCTGGGTCTCCCTCCCGCGCTCAATTCAGCTCCTAGAGCGACTTAAACCTGCACCCCAGCTTCGGGTCTAGAAGGAGGATCCTGGCTCGGAACAACTGGCTGCTCTCTGACCCTCCCACTTTCCCGCCCTCCCCATCCTTTCTCGGTTATCCGCGGGGCCGCTGGCGCCGCTGAGAAGCTCACAGGTAAAGTGTGGGCAAGTAAGGGCGCAGGTGTAGGTGCCTCCAGGGAAAGATTGACTTGGAGAGAGGTAGAGACTGTGTTGATCCTGCAGTGGTGGGGGAGAGAGAACGCGGAGCCCCGGAATGGTGCTGGAGCTGGGCAGATAGAAGGGGCGGGACTGAAGCCCTTCAGCTTGGGGACCGGATCATTTGTGTCCCCGCGTCTTGAGCAGTCTCCATTGTGCCTGGAAGCTGTTGAACTGAATAGATGGGGTGGGAGATGGAGCGGTGACAACTGAGGATTTTCCCCCACCCACTCTGCGTGGTGACTGCGTACTGACAGCTGCCCCACCGGGTGCGCACACTCCCATGTTTGCAGAATGAAAATCAATAAAATCGATGTACTGGCAAAGAACACGAAACACGATGGGTTGTTATTATTACTTGTGTTTGTTAAACTCTTCCTTTTTTAAACTTCTTCCTTGGAAAATGTGGCTTCAGCTTCAAAGAAGGTTACAAATTATCTTTTGGTTCCCCCCCCCCCCAAGATTAGGAAACTTGCACTTGGTCCCAAGCCGAGCGGACCTCCTCAGGAGGCCTAGCAACGTCGTCAGCGGGAGCGAAGTCCCAGGGCTTGCTCAGCTTCCAGACACAGCTTTTCTCCGCGCCCCATCATCTGCATTTTAGGGAGATGAATCCCCTCCATTTACCGGTCTCCAGTTTACCACTCCCACGCCCCAGGGGCCCCGCGCCTCCTCCCCTCCCCCCATCCCACCCCACTCCCGCTCTCCCGGTCGCTTTAAATAATGATATTTGCATGCAAGGAACGATTCATAAATATGTCAGGGCCGGTGAAATATAGGCAACATTTCAAACTTTCTATTTAAAAAACATGAATTATGGCTGCGAAAAATGTGTTCCCATTTAAAGGCGATACGAAGTATTTGGTGTCTCGTCCCCGGGCCCATCCATCATGCAGACAATAAAGAGAGTTTTTCGCCCTGACACTCGGGATTTATGGGCGCCCTTCTCTGCCCTCATCACTCACCCACTACGGCCAGCCTGGGGACAGGCCCGGCGGAGAGACTGGCAACCGCCCCCCGCCTGAGTCCAAGCGCTCAGTTTGCACCTTTGCTAGAACCCCAAATCCACGAATCTCCAAGGGAAGCGCCTCGAGTTAGGGGATCTAGAAGGGTCTGGGCAACCACGTGTGCGTGGGATCCACACACTCATCCTCCCGAAGCAAGCTTTCCTCCCGGGCTGAGGCCGAAACGGCCCTGTGAGTGCCCTCTTCAGAAGTCGGGGCTCAGAGCTGGAAGTTTGCTGCGCAGGTGGCCCCAGATAACTTACACGCTAGCTGGAAGTTAGGACACAGAGCTAGGCCAGGGACTGCTCGGATTAACTTCTAACCACTCTTCCCCGCAGAAGGTGATCTGGACTCAAATTTTCTCAAGCTGGATCAGGCAGAGTACTCTGAGCAAGGCTCTGTACAAAGCTACTTCTCCTTTACCACCCGGTGCGAACTGTAGACACCCATGCTGGGCGTCGGCAGCAGACCGGAGGTGGGCACTAAGGAGTAACAGAAATAAGGAAGAGGGTGCCTTCAATTTGCCTCTGGCCAAGCTAGGCCACCAGGTCCCCTCCCTCGTGTGCTCACACTAACTTTGGCCTCCCAAAGCCACCTCTAATTCTCTGGAGAAAACTTGCTTGAAGCAAAGTTCAGACTCTGCTGTGGAATTTGCTTTCAGTTTTCGCTGGGGGCGGACTCTAGAAACCCTGTAGGTTTCTAAAGCTTGAGCTACTAGGCCATGAAACCTTGGGCACCAAGAGAACAGTAGGGCTGAAACCACTACCTCCTAGGCATGGGGAGTCATCTCGCGCCTGCAACTGAGCCTAGGCTCACCGGTACATGCCACCCGGGAGACATTTTCAGTTGGATGCCTGCTGGTTGGACTTACTCAGTTTAATATGACACCAACGAAGGCCAGAGATATCCTCTCAATCCTAAAAATGACAAGATTGAATTTATTGCAGAGCCATGTGTAAGCTTTATCCATGTGAAGGTAAAATTATACAAACATCTCAGTGCTCAGTACCAACACCATTTATTGCTTCTGGTTTCAAGGGCACATAAGTCTGGAAATTGATGCCTATAGGATAAAAATACATATTCTTACATTCTAAATGGGTGCACATATAATTAAATTGGGAAAATTATAAAGCAAGGGTTGGTTTGGTTTTGTCCTTACTTGTGATGTATTTTTTTTACATTCCTTGCTTGAGTGTTATCGGGGCCCAAGCTAGAACTTATGTCTAATAATCACCTAGTGAATATTTCCTACAGCCAGAGCTGAATAGAGCTCTGTCTATAGCTCTTTAGGTATCTGCAGTACAGTGGAGGTGACATAAATAAATGCATAAGAAATCCAGGTAGGCAGATAACTGAGCCACCGTGCATCATTCAATATATATATATGTATGCGTGTGTATACACACATATATATTACATTATATTATATATATATATATACATACATGCATATGTAAATATACCGTATTTCTGAGTTTAGAAATAAATTATTTTCATAAGACTGGAAAGTAAGTACGAACTGAGGGACTTTGAGGGGGCTTGTGTGGGGATCCCTAGTCCTGCAGCCCAGGGCACCAAGCAGTCTGAAATAGGTCTTGTTGGATAGTCCCAGCCTTCAATCCCAGCAAAACAGCTGCCAGCTGGGGATGTTTAGTGTGGATGTTCAACTGCACAGCACCTTTGGGGCGCTTATGGATGGCGACCCCAGACAGTGTCTTAGAGAAGATCTGGCATTTAAATTAGTAGGCCCTGGATCCCTCCAACCACCCTTTCACCTCAGACACTTCAGCCAGCTCCCAGTCCTGGCTTAGTCCGGTTCTGGCAGTGGCCACTTGGGTCTGAGCTTAGACCAAAGCATATCATAGAAAGGTGGTTGGTGCTCAACTCCAAGACATTACCAAACTGGGAAGCCAGAGACACCAGCAAGAAGGCCACAATTCAGAGATCTAGAAGCCAAACCCCTTCCAGTCCTTGAGGCTCTAGCTTGAGGTCATAGAAGAAATAACCTAGGTGTATTTACTAAGAAATCCTAAGCACTCCTTCATACACTAAGTGCTGAGATCCCAACGCCCGGTGAAGCTCCAAAGAGGATATTGGCCAGGTCAAGAAGGCTGGAACTGTAAAATTCCGGGGCAAGATACTGATCCCAAACAGGGGGCTTGCAACAGCCCACATATTTAGCTATCCTGCACTGGCTGAATTAATTCCCTGTCCCCCAAATACACAAAACCTTTATGAGCCTCTAAAAGTCCTAACTTGGGAAAGAAACTAGGGGGAATATTTATTTATTTGCAGGAAAAAAGAAAGAAAGAAAGAAAACCTGGGACTCGCATGCACTCCTGTGGAGAAAGAAGGAACCCGGGCCCTGAGAATGCCCTGCTCCTGAGAACAGGACTGCCATGCAGACATTTATACGTGGAGCAGGCGGGGAGGCAGGGGAGGCGGAGTAAGGCAATAAGAAATATTCCCTGACAACTCAGAAAAAGGAAAAGAGAGAGGAAATGAAGAGGGAAAGGTTCAGAGAGTTAAAAAATAAATAATATAATAATATAAAATAAAAAAACTATAATGGAAACAAAAAGAGGCAAACCCAGAAGAGTGCAGACTATGTCGGGGTCCCAGGACTAAGCCGGGCCACAAGTCTCGTCCCGCCCTAAGTCTCGCTGGTTTGAAAAGCTGTTAGGCTTGGGCGTGACCGTCATCTCAGCGGCCCCTGGGAATCTCGCGTCTAACTGTAATTTGGTGGGGAGGGAATGGGTCCAGCAGCCTCAGCTTGCTCTTTCCCTCACTCTTCCAGGAAGGATTGCTCAGCGGAACAGAACCTGGGTGCAGAGACCCCTGGGGGCCTGCTCCAGTCCAGGACTCTTAGGGCGCTCTGGGCCAGGCTTTCCAACTTGCCGGGCCTGACCTGTCAGGCGGATTATCTTCGAGGGAGATTAATAGGGGAGGCGGGCTGCAATAATAATCGTTTTGTTTGATGTGACAACTCTGATAGGCGTTGATTTACTTACAAACTGATAGGCTTTTAATTGAGCGCCTCCGCCGAGCCAGAGATGAAAGGGAAGCGGTGGTGAAAGGCGGCCCGCCTGCCCTCCGGCCTCAATACTGATTAGCCATCTCGACAGTGAATAGTTCAAGGCATTTTCAAACTTTTTTCCTCGGCTCTCTTCCCTTCCGCCTTCTTCCCTCCACCTCCTCCTCAAATATCTGCCATGCCCACACCCTTTTTTTTTTTTTTTTTTTTTTTTTAGAAAACAAATCATGTCCATTGTGTGCAAATAAAATCCGCAGGACGTCCATGCCAACCACCTCTGAGGGTTGGAAGCATTAGGCCTAGCCTGAAGTAATTAATAACAATATATCCCCCCACACCCCCTCCAACTTCCACAGCTTACTCGGCCTTCAGAGATTTGGCCTCCCTTGAGAGGTGCGCAGGCTCAGATGCTGGTGCCTCCCCAAAGCCCGGGGAACGCAGACCCCCAGGCGCCCCCGTGCGCTCCGACCTTCGGAGTTGAGTTTTAACGCGGCAGTCGGAGCTCACGGAGCCCGGCGGCGCACACCGGTGAGCGCATGTAATCTACGTGGGACGAGAGCCATTCCACGATTCTACCAGTCTTGAAGAGCTGGGGTGGCCTCCCTTGAACTGCCCAGCGCAATGAGAAAACTACTGGAATTGGAGGAAAAGAGACAAACTGAGCCTAGAAACTGAACCCCCGGAGCGAAGAGGACACCCTAGGCCCGCGCTTGCTCCTGCTCTCCTCAGTTCTGTCCACAGCGTCAACTCTCACTCTCCAGGCCTATGAAAGAGGCCAATATGGCAGGTGGCCCAAGGCCTAGCTTCCTATGCTAGGACCACAGGAGCTGACCAGAGGGTGACACCTTTAGAGCCATACAGTGGGAGACACCGGCAGGCACTAACACCCCGCAGGCTGCAAGCAGCTTCAGAGACCTTACCCGGCAGAGTTTGGGGTTGCCATTCTGCCAAAACGTAAGCTGGACTTCTTACTCCAGAGATCATTCAGGCACCTTCACAAAGGTGCCTGTGATCTTGCCATAGTCTCACAAATTTACCTTTCTCAATTGTCGCAGGAGGATCACAAACAGCCAATGTTCTTAACACACACACACACACACACACACACACACACACACACACCAGCCCCAGCCGCTCTTCTTTCCAAATTACCATTAATCGAGTTACCATCCCATTAACTTTGCCAACCTAAGGAATCAAGGAATAAAATCAAAACTCTGTGAAAGAATACTTACGAGAAAATTATATAACTCACCCCCACCCCAGAAAGTTCTCGTTATCCGCGTGGACAGAAACAGAAGGGAAGGGGGACTGGGATGGTAGGAAAGAAATAGGCTGGCAAACAGAAGGAAAAGTCCCCTGAGCGTGCCCGGTTCAGCTCAGGGTGCGCGGTGGTCCGAACCCGGTCTCCAGGCTGGGCCCCCGCCCCTGCGCAGGGCGCAGATCGGCTCCTGGCTCCCAGCTCTCCCAGCCCCACCATTTATCAAAAGGACTTGACAACAAAAGAAGAGCTCTGCGGAAAAGTGGGGGGAGGGGAAATTCAAAGTCTCCCAAGTCCCTCCGAGCAAGGGGGTGTGTCCTCTTCTCACCCCCTTCTACTTTCTACGAGTTTCTGGGAGTAACCCCGGAGCGGACGTTATGGAAGTCGCCCAGCGGCACAGGAGTGCATACGCACTGTGCACCCAGATCCAGGTACAAGTCAGCATGCACAGCGCCTCCCCTCTTCTTTCCAAACAGCCCGAGCGACGGCGCAAATCGAGGGGAACGCCGAAGTCCCGCTCCGCTTCCCTGGAAGAACCGGTTTCCACAGGCAGCCGCCCCTCCCTCTCGCGTTCCTTCCCTCTCCTCTCCCCGCATAGGTCAGTCCTGTCTGGATGGTCTACATCATGCCGTCCAGCAGCCCGATTAAGTCCCGGCTCCCAGGACTGTCGGGATGGCCAGCGGAGGGTAGTGGCGAAGGACCCGGGAGAGGAGGAGAGCGAGCCTGAGACCTGTTTGCCTATGCACATGGTCAGGCCTCTTCTCTTGAGCTATTCAACTCTCGCTACGAACACGGGTCACAGAATTAAGGAGGTTTATTCTACAAGTAACCTCCAGAACTCGGGCTATATTTGATGGCATGGCTCTTTGGAAAGAAATTCCCGAGTCTGGGGTGGGAACACTACCGAGGTCGACAACTGGACATCCTCAAGTTACATTCCCGGGAGGGATTATGCCAGAGAGGCGGGAAACCTCCGCGTTAGACGTCGCCTCCAGCGTCGTTCTTAGGTACTCAGCAGACCCGAACTGGGCGACCCGGATTGACCGAAGCACCCAAAGGTAGAAGGTGTGTCTGTCTCCACAACCCCAAGAGGGAGTGAGCACATCCCAGGCCGGTGCTCCAGACTAGGAGTCCTGGGTGCACCTGCGCACTTTACTCTCACTATTTCATTTTCCTGACTGTGGACGCCCCTTTCCCCTCTTTCTTTTTCTTACACACCCTCCACACACACAAACACACACACAGGTGCCAGGAGGCTGCTGCTCTTTCCCCCTCCTTCAGTTTCTTCTCGGTCTCTTCCTTCCTCTGTCTCACTCTAGGTCTCTCTTTTTCCCTTCAAGTCTCACCCGCCTTGTAATCAGCAACAAAAGCTGACATAAATCACGGGCAGATTGACAAGAGCTGACAAATAACTGATTGATTGCGGTCGAGGCACATTGACAATTGATGGAGGGGTGGAGATGCCCAGAGAAACAGGGGGTGCGGGGGGGGGGGAGAGTAGCAAGACGAAAGCAAGAATGGGGGGGGGGCTGAAGTGTGAAACAGGGGAAACATGTGACCCCCCGCTCAAGCCCCAATCTGAGCGTCCTTCGGTGTCACGTGACCGGGAAGGGCGGAGAGCCCGGCGCACGTCGCGAGGACGAGCAGCCACCGCCTCCGTTGCCCTTCTAGCTTCTGGTTTCTCTGCTGCTGAACCTCTGGAAATCCAAGCGGGCGGGCAGACTTTCTGCAGCATCGACTTTCCTTACCCGGGTGGCCGCGCCACGCAAAATCTTAATTTCTGAAAAGATTTTTTTTGTATACAGGCTCCCACTCATCCCTGGAGTTGACTGTTCAGCAGGTATCCACATTACCGCCTGCGTTTCTTCTCCCGAAGTCTGTTAACACTCCCTCCCTCCAAAGGTTTCAGTTTGTTTTCCTGCTGGGAAAACGAAGAACGACGAAGAGAAAAAAGAAGGAAGGCGGTAGATGACAAACGTAGAATAAATGTCCATCTCGTCCGGGTAGCGAAATCGAGGGAGGGGACAAGCCGAGGGGCGGCGAAGAGGGAGCTGCCCATTAAAACCAGCTCTGAGATTCCTGGCGGTGGCGGCGGCGCGGGACGCGTCACATCCCCTTGACCCTCCAATCACCTCGGGCTCCCATTTGATTGGAAGGCGGCAAAGGCTTTAATCTCCCCCTCGGTGCAGCTGCTTTTGAAGTGAGTTTCCTCGCCAGAGCCCGGGCTGGACAAGCAGCGACACACATCGCAGAGCGCAGCGCCGGCTCGGGGCCGGGAGAGCGCAGCGCAGGGCGCAGCCCGAGGCAGACACCGCGCACCGCGGGGACACTCCCGCAGTCTGTCCTGCTCTTCTAGCCCCATCACGGCTCCGCTGCGGGCCACCCAGGATTATTCGCTTCTGGCTCCCGGCGGCGAGAAAGCGCGCGGGGCTCCCGCGTCCGCCGCGCCAGCTCCTCCTCCAGCTGCTCCCGCTCCCCGGGCGAGCGCGCAGCCCCGAGCCCGCCCCGCGCATCTCGGAGCCCTCCCCCCGCTGCTCCCATGCGCGCGGGTGGGTCATGAGCACAGCGCCCTCGCTTTCTGCCCTAAGAAGCAGTAAGCACAGCGGCGGCGGCGGCGGCGGCGGCGGCGGCGGCGGCAGCGGCGGCGGCAGCGCGGACCCTGCCTGGACCAGCGCGCTTTCTGGAAATTGCTCCGGCCACGGCCCAGGCTCCTCCCCGGCCGGCAGCACCAAGCCTTTTGTGCACGCTGTGCCCCCCTCTGACCCCCTGCGCCAGGCTAACCGCCTGCCCATCAAGGTGCTGAAGATGCTGACGGCACGGACTGGCCACATTTTGCACCCAGAGTATTTGCAACCCCTGCCTTCCACGCCCGTCAGCCCCATCGAGGTAAGGACCTTCTCTCGGGGTCAAGCTGAGTCCCCTACCAGGGCTGCCTTCCTGTGGGGTTTCTTTCCCCCCTGGGATCTGGGGCTCTCGGAGTGGGGGTGGGGGCAGTCGAAGTGATTCAGCTCCAGGATGGGAGGAAAGGACAGTACTTCCTCAACCTTAGTCAGTAGAGAGCAACGAGATGAAATTGGGTGCAAATTCTAAGGGGCAAAGCCACACAAACTTGTCTCCTTTTTGTATTAAAGTCCCTATGTACCTAGCCCTCCCCCATCGGCCCCTAGGCGGACAAGGGCCTGTATACTGTTCCAAAGTCGCCTTCCTCAGAAGCTAGTATATTTACACAGCCTCGGAGGCGCCAACCACTCAAGCACTCACACTTTAGAATCAAGGAGTGTGTGCTGGGGAAGAGGGTACAATTCTGGATCTAAAGGGATGAAAACCAAAACATTTGCGAGAGATTGTTTCCAAATCTAAGTAGTGACTTAAAGAATTCAGGAAGGATCCTAGAGCGACCAGGGGGTTCTGGCATCTTTCCCAAGGATACGGAGTGGGGTGCCACTTAGAATTGCGCCTGGAAGTTGAAATGCTTTTCGCGGGCTGTTACGAAGGGCACTAGAACCCTAAGTGCAGGTTTCTAAAGGGTTTCTCTCTTTCTCTGTGTGAACCCCTCCCCATCTGACTCCGCAGCTGGACGCCAAGAAGAGCCCACTGGCGCTGCTGGCTCAAACATGTTCGCAGATAGGGAAGCCGGACCCTTCGCCTTCTTCCAAACTCTCCTCGGTCGCCTCCAACGGCGGCGGCGCGGGTGGTGCAGGCAACGGAGCTGGGGGCGACAAGGACGCCAAGTCGGGCCCCTTGAAGCTGAGCGACATCGGCGTGGAGGACAAGTCGAGTTTCAAGCCTTACTCCAAACCCGGTTCAGATAAGAAGGAGCCGGGAGGCGGCGGCGGAGGCGGCGGCGGCGGGGGCGGCGGCGGGGGTGTTGCTGCAGAGAAGTCAGGATTCCGGGTACCGAGCGCCACCTGCCAGCCATTTACGCCCAGGACAGGCAGTCCCAGCTCCAGCGCCTCGGCCTGTTCGCCGGGAGGCATGCTGCCCTCCGCCGGGGGTGGCCCGGAGGGCAAGGACGACAAGAAAGATCCGGAAGCTGGCGGCGGTGGCAGCAGCAAAGGCTCCGGGGGCGCCTCGGCAGACGGGGTACCCGCCGGGCTGGGGCACGGCCGGATTAGCTGCGGCGGCGGAATTAACGTGGACGTGAACCAGCACTCGGAAGGGGGTCCAGGAGGCAAGGCTCTAGGCTCGGACTGTGGCGGCTCTTCCAGCTCAAGCTCGGGTTCGGGCCCCAGCGCGCCCACCTCGTCGTCGGTTTTGGGCTCCGGTCTGGTGGCCCCGGTATCTCCCTACAAACCGGGCCAGACAGTGTTCCCTCTACCCCCTGCGGGCATGACCTACCCAGGCAGCCTGGCTGGGGCCTACGCTGGCTACCCGCCCCAGTTCTTGCCACACGGTGTGGCACTCGACCCCACTAAACCTGGCAGCCTGGTAGGGGCTCAGCTGGCAGCGGCCGCAGCCGGCTCTCTTGGCTGCAGTAAGCCAGCGGGTTCGAGTCCTCTGGCCGGGGCGTCGCCTCCATCAGTGATGACAGCTAGTTTGTGCCGGGACCCATACTGCCTCAGCTACCACTGCGCCAGCCACTTGGCCGGGGCTGCAGCCGCCAGCGCCTCGTGCGCTCATGATCCGGCCGCTGCAGCAGCAGCGCTCAAATCGGGATACCCGCTAGTATACCCCACGCACCCACTGCACGGCGTTCACTCCTCGCTGACGGCTGCGGCCGCTGCGGGCGCCACACCACCCTCCCTAGCCGGCCACCCCCTCTACCCCTACGGTTTCATGCTCCCTAACGACCCGCTCCCCCACATCTGCAACTGGGTGTCTGCTAATGGGCCGTGCGACAAGCGCTTCGCCACTTCCGAAGAGCTGCTGAGCCACTTGCGGACCCATACGGCCTTCCCAGGGACAGACAAACTGCTGTCGGGCTACCCCAGTTCTTCGTCTCTCGCCAGCGCCGCAGCAGCAGCCATGGCTTGTCACATGCACATCCCCACGTCGGGCGCACCGGGCAGCCCAGGGACTCTGGCGCTGCGCAGCCCCCACCACGCACTGGGACTCAGCAGCCGCTACCACCCGTATTCCAAGAGCCCGCTCCCCACGCCCGGTGCCCCAGTGCCGGTGCCTGCCGCCACCGGACCATACTACTCCCCTTATGCCCTCTACGGACAGAGACTGACCACTGCCTCCGCACTGGGGTATCAGTGAGGGCGGCCCAGAGGAATTTGGAAAGAGGAAGGATCTGGGGGATGGGAGGAGCGAGGGAGGGGCAGGACCCGAGCGAGGTTCCTGACACCCGCAGGGGCAGAAGACCCGGGCTACGGAAGGGAAAAGAAAGTTTAAATCTTACCTATCCACCCAACCACAGAGATCGAGAGAGCCTGGATGCGAAACTTCTCCTCCACCCCTACTCCCCCAATCAAACTTTATAAAAGTTGAAAAAAAATCATTTGACTTTTTATAGAAAAAGAAGGAAAACTAATTGAAAAAGTGTTCATCTGAGGACTTCGCCGGTGAACATTGGTATTTATTTATGTTAGCTCCAAGCGGACCCGTGGTTCAAAAGTGCATTATTTAGTTTGAGCTCCGTAGGTTAAAAGGAGGAGGGGGGGAATTAAAACTCGAGGGTAAATATGTGGAAAACAAACCCTCCGATCCCTTGTAGAGTATAAATAAAAACAAAGCCGCTACAGAATTAGGGGTCTTCTCTTTAATGTTACTTTAAAATTGCTATGATTGTATTGTGCGTTCTTATTTAATGTCTGATTGAAACTCAAATTTACATGCATGTTTGTTACAAAAAAGAAATGAAAACGACGAAACAAAATAAGTCACAATTTGTCAACTCTGATTTCAAATTGCAATTATTTTTAAGGTGTATACCATCGAAAGAGAATGGGTATTTTTTTGTATGTATTCTGGAAGAAAACAAAAAAAAAGGAAAAACAATTCTATTCCAAAACCTCATTTGCCTTATTTTGTTCTTTAAAAGGAACACTTAACTATTTTTAATTTTTAAGTCCACCCGCTGAGAAGGGGACAAGGTTTACGTCATGTGCTAAAATAATAGACAATGTATCGCTTTAAAGATTAAAATTCCGTATATTTGATGTATTAAAAGGTTTTACTTCTTATTATCTTTTTATTTTTTCCTTTTATTAAAGCGGTTTCAGCCGCTGCGGATTCCCGGGACCTCCCTAATATCTTCAGCCCAGGATCGTGGCTATGAATTTCCTACTGCTTTGTTGTGATTTTCTTGAATAGGCGAAAGCTTCAGAAGGGCTGGCCAGCTGAATGATTGGCCTTAGGGGAAAATGTTTTTTTCAAGAAAGAATTCCAATGTGGAAAGATAGTAGCCTTAGCTAATTGCTCATTTCGTTTTTATTTAAATCTCTGGGAAGCTGCTGTGTGAAAAGTGAAAGCAGAGAAAATAGAAGCTTTGGCTTTTGTTAAATTTCCATTTTAAGGGT
This sequence comes from Mus musculus, assembly GCF_000001635.26. NCBI lineage: Eukaryota > Metazoa > Chordata > Mammalia > Rodentia > Muridae > Mus > Mus musculus. The sequence goes on along the minus strand of NC_000080.6, from coordinate 21,983,625 downwards.
GGGGGGGGGCGTTTGAGTTTCGTTTTGTGCAAAGAGTAGAGCAGGCTGGGACTCGCCCGGCTGAGCCAGAGGCCCCCCTACCCCCGGGACACGCGACTGCCTAGCCGTTCCCCTGTTCGCAGTTCAAGCATCCCCGGCCTGGGGCAGACAGCCGGGACAGACTAGCAGGGATGGGAGGACATTTGCTGACCTGGAGAGAGCCGGCAGGACCTTCTTGTCCTTCGGGAACAAAGTGAGTTTTTTAGACCTAGAGATAGTCAAATATCCCAACCCCCTTCACACCCTGCCCACCCCACCCCACCCGCCGCCTGTCTTCTTCCTGCTGGAGTTAGAGCGGATGGCAGGCCTTCTCCCAGGCTGCTTTTCCCTGTCCAGATCGCTCCGCAGCTGTGCGGTTGCCCAGTCCGGGTTGCAAGAGTGCGCTCCGGCTCCAGGAACCCAAAAATCCCCTTTTAAACTCAGCAATGCGAGGCGTCTTGGCGGCCCTGCTTCACCTCGCAGAAGCGATTTTGTGCTGTTCAGGGCGAACGGCGCGGCAGGATCCATGTGTGGATCCCCGCTGCGTTCTCCCTTCTTCCCAACTTGAGCCTCATCACCCGGCAGCAGAAGCTGGGAAGAACAGGGTAGGGAGATGGCCCGGTCTCAGCGAGACCTAGAGGCCCTTGCTGGAGCTGGAGTTCTTCAGCTGTTGGAGCGCTGGGCACAGGACACCCTTCGGTGGATCCTGGGACCAGAGAGTTAAGGACGTAGAGCGCGCACCCCATGGCGCACCCTCCTGGAGTTAGGCCTTTCTGGGTTCTCCCAGCCTCTGGCTTCCCTCTGTCCCAGCTCTCTCTGTCGTCTTTGAGCCACGCGCCAAGTCTACCCTCCGCTTTGGACCTTGGGAGGAACAGCCACCCGGGCCCTGATGCCATTTGCATAGGACTCAGTGGCTTTTTAGATTTTTTTTTCCCACCCTGCTCCTTAGCACCAGCCTAACGCAGGGGGAACCTTCCCCCGGGTGGCACGCACAGCGGACCGGCGCAGGAGCAGACTTTGGGAAGACTCTGGCTTCTTTGCTGCTTCCCCGAAGGGTGCAGCCTGCCGGCCTGAAACTCTGGCACCCAGACCTGGCGCCAGGAGAAGGAACACTGCGGCCTTGCTGCCACTCTGGTTCGGAGGAGAGACACTAGGCTGGCCTGAGCTTCTTGAGAACATGGGCCAGCTCACCACCCCAGGTGCTTGGACAAACTCCGAACACCACCAGGTTGGGAAGTAGATGATGCCATGGAAGCCCCCCACATCTCAGGACCCCGGCCTTGGGATCTGAAAGGCAGGCCGCTGTCTAAGCCCCCTCACCAGTACCAGCCACAGGCCGCTGGCATTGGGACCCACAAGCTTCGCCCACCACGACCTTGCATCTTTGGGCAGAGGTTCTTTTGTCGCTTCGCCCTGCCCACCAGAAAAGAAAAGAAAAAAAAAGAAAAAAAAAAACCCGCTCTGATAGGAAAGGCCTACACATTCCTCAGCCCTGCAATTTAAGCCTGGGACCTGCAGAAAGACTACTGGGACGTTCGAGCTTTCGAGCTCCTTCTTGGCATTATATTAGCCAAAACAAAACCAGAAAGAAAGAAAGAAAGAAAGAAAGAAAGAAAGAAAGAAAGAAAGAAAGAAAGAAAGAAAGAAAGAAAGAAAGAAAGAAAGAAAAACTTTAATAAAACGCTCTTCTGGGAGAAGTTAGGCATAAGCAGCAAAATCCCAGAACCTCGGGGCTGGGGGCGGGGGGGGGGGAGGTTAAGGCCAGGAAAGATTCCCGACATGTGGGATAGAGCCAAGTCACTCTGGGGCAGTTATAGGATGGAGGATGCCAGTACGTGTTGCGGGTCCGGGCGGAGTTCTCGAGCCTCCCAGGAGAGACATGCGCCCCTCCCCACGCCATCCTGGAGCCTTCCCCTCCTCCGCCTCTCAGCCACTCTCTCCGCAGTTGTGGAGAGCGCCCGAGCGCTGCAGTCGTCGGCCGGAGCCTGAACCGCGAGCATGTCCGCTAGGCGGCACTGCAGATCCCAACAGAGCCGGGGAAAATACCAGGAACCCAGGCCAGCCCAAAGGCCTCAGGCTGGGTGGTCACCCCAGGACCCCAAGCCGCCTCCACCTTTCCTGCTTTCAGGGGTCCCCCAACCTGTCATTCCTCAGTCATTTCTTGCTGCAAGCCATCTCCTTGCTTGCAAACCACCTCCTTGCTCCTCTTCTACCCATGTAGCTTCCAGTTTAGCTGGCTGCTCCCTACACCACCACCACCACCACCACCACCACCACCACCACCACCACCACCACACACACACACACACACACACACACACACACTTCGCGCTTACAGGTCTCACATGTCCCACCTAACTTCGAGACGCTTCAACTGTCACTCTCAAGGCTCCAGTAACACACACACACACTCCCGCCCTGTCTTGCATGCTCTTGGGTGTGCAAACATCTTCTGCTTGGAGCAGGTGGCCTAGATAGAGGATGAGACTCAGAGTCCTCTGGGGTGCCTGTTTCACAGGCCAGGAGACAGCTCACAGAAGCCTCTTGAGGTCTCTCTACAGGTCTTTCACCTCAATGGGGAAACTAAGACAAAGTCCGGGAAGTGAATGGTAGGGCTAGAGGACAAAGCCTTCTCCATTCAATTCTATCCAACATGTTTCCTTTCCTCTGGTGGAGAAGCTAAGTGACCCCCACATCTTTGCTGTGAGTTGTGACCTTGCTTCTCTTAATGACTACAGCCAACATGTTAGTGTTCATCCTATTTAACCTTCACAACACCGCCATGGGGTCATTTACCCCATTTTCCAAATGAGGAAGCTGAGGCTGGGCATGACTCTACCTTGAGGCTTTCAAGCTGCATAAGCAGGATTCTCACCTTGGCTGCCCCTACAGGAGGAGATTTTAAAATAGGGCAATGCCCGAAACCAGACGTTGACTTATCTGGTATGGGGGTGGGCAGGGGAGGTCCTCTGAGTTATCTTAATTTTTATTATGAAGACTTTTCCAAACACGGAGATTGAAGTAATGGTGTGAGGGACTCCCATGAACTCTCTTCCAACCTAAGAAACTGTCAACTCATGGGCACACTCATGTCCTCTCTACCCTATCCAAAAGCCCACTGCCGCCATCCTGCAACTTTATCTCCTCAGATGTCAGTCACGTCTACTCAGAGATCCGACGGGTGCCTAGGCTGGCATCTTTGATATGGAATATGTGGGTTCCTATCTAGCAGACCACCGGCCTGAAATGGGAGGTGCTGATCCCAGAATGTGCCTGGAATCAGGGGTGGGGATGGGTGCCAGTGGAGTGCTTGTAGAAGGTGTCTGTAAAATACTTTGAGTCCCAGTCTGGTGTGGCAGTAGGAGACATTCTCAAAGTGTCCCTTCTACTGTAGCATGTGACAGCTTAAAACCATAAGCTACAGTAGAAGGAACAGGTTCAGGACTGAGTGAGCCAGGCTCTTAGCTCCTCCTTGGCTTATTCTATGCCTCCCTTCCTCTTCTCCTCCATGTTCTCATCAGTAAAATGGAGACACTAATTCCATCCTACCGGGAGTGATTTGGAGCCTCAAATAAGATACTAAATATAAGGGTTGGGAACAGCTCAATGATAGATCATGTGCCAAGCACATGTGGGGCCTGGGTCTGATTCTCAGCATGGGTGGGAAAAATCAACAATAATTAAAATCTGAAGTGTCCAAGTTCCTATCTGACCTACACTGAGCCTTTACCGTGGCTCTCAGTAAAGCCTGAAGAGCTGTCTGTGGCTCCCTTGACCCAGTAGCTTCTCCAGGGTACCTGTGATCATGGTTCCTCTTCTGATGAGTCCTATTTGGTGCTCTCCATGGCTCCACAAACACAGTTCAAACCCTCTACCTGCTAGCTAAACCCCAATCTCCTACTCAGTTATGCCAATCGTATGGTCCTCCCCTGGAATGCCTTCTTCCCCCTCCCCCACCCTCTCTCTCTGCCCCTGTTACTGCGCAAGTGTGAGGGACCCTCACAAACTTATGTGTTTGAACATAGCCCAGCAGCTAGTGCTGGAATCGTCTCAGGAGGTGGGGGCTGGCTGAAAGGGTAAGTTATTGTGGACAGGCTTTGAGGTTAATAGCTCAGCCAACTTTCTGATCTTTCTCTGCTTTCTGATCTGCTCAAGCATGAGCAGATCCCTCTGCCCTATGGACAATGCTCCAGCTACCGTGTCTTCCTAATGTGATGAACTGTGTCCCCCAAATGGGACCCAAAGTGAGTCCTTCTTCTGTAGAGTTACTTTTGCCAGGTAATTTTTCATAGCAACAACAAAAAAAAAAAGTGACTAATATACCACCCTCAAAATTATCCCAATACTAGGCTGAGTCTATTAGCTACAACTTTACTCTCTGCACTCAGGAGGCAGGGGCAGGCAGATCTCTGTGAGTTCAAGGCCAATCTGGTCTACACACTAAGTTCCAGGACATTGGGGCTACATGGTGAGACCCTATCTCAAAAAATGAATGAATGAATGAATGAATGAATGAATGAATGAATGAATGAGGAAGGAAGGAAGGAAGGAAGGAAGGAAGGAAGGAAGGAAGGAAGGAAGGAAGGAAGTTGTCTCAATCCTCACCTCCAGGTCTCCCCCTTTTTACACTCTGTATTTACACAGAGGTGAGAGTAGACATATGAAAGCCACTGGGACAGGGATAAGGATTGACGAGGATTTCCCCACAGCTGTGTAACCAGGAGTAAGACAGATACAACGGTGAAGTCCTCTCCAAAGTGACCTGTGGCTGTGCATACAGGTGAATGGCATGCTGCCTCAGATGCTGATGCTCCTTACGTTTCCATACGTTTATAGGTATCTATCTCTGTTGCCTTCCCCATCTCACAAGTGAGGAACAAAGGGGGAACAAAGATGTGTTCCTATAACGCAGCACTGGACTCTGGGCCTGCCCCCACATGCTCTTTCATATTGCTAACTCCAAACTCCTCCTTTGGCCTTAGCTGTTACCACCCTAATTTCTGAAAGCTCCCTGGGATGACCACTTGGTGTTGGTGATCGATTGGTGTGCCTTTCCCTGGGCATGCCTGTTTCTCCCACTCTGAGCATCCCTTAGTTGCCTGCGGTTCTTGATCTATAGCTGAGGCCTTGTGAGCTTTCTCCCATCCTGTTTGTACAAAAGGCATGTCTATTTGGTATCCTTGTTCAGATTTTACTTATACAGCTATTCTGATGAGACTTCATGGGTCTCATCATTTCTCTGACATCTTTAGGAAACACAATCTCACTGTTCCTCTGGCTCTCACAATCTTTCTGCGCCCTTTCCACTATGATCTCTGAGACTGAGGTGCAGGAATTATGTTCTAGATGCATCAGTCAGGGCCAGCCAGAACATGGTTCTCTGCATTTTGATTGGCTGTGGTCTTCTGTGATAGTCTCCATCTGTTGCAAAGAACGTTTTCTTGATGAGGGGTAAGGACTACGCTCATCTGTGGGTATAAGTACATTCATCTGTGGGTACATTTCTAGGGGTGATGCTGGTTTGGTAAAGCGGCAGTTGTAGATTCTCCAGGATCCACGACCTAACCAGCCTCTAGTTATTGGCTTGGTTTCTGGTACCAGGCATGATTTTCCTCTTGTTGAGTGGGCCTTTGGTCCAACCAAAGAGCTGTTGGTTACTGCCAATGTACACATGCCACTATTATGCCCTTAGGAATGTCATGCCATGCTGGCCATTGCTATAGTTCATGGCCTCATAGATGACAAGAACAACTGGTTGCTTCTCTCCATTGGAAGTTTTTATGGCACCTTCCAGTACCATGAAAGCTAATCCTCAGACAGGCTTTCGGGTCAGAACCAGATAGGATCCTCCAAGTCCTGTATCTGAAGTTATCTGGTATCTTCCAGACACATTTTTTTTCTTTTGTAAGATAGGGTCATATGTACTCCAGACTGGCCTTGAACTCTTTATGTAGGCAAGGATGATATTGAAATGCTGGTCCTCTGGCCTCCACTCCTTGAGTACTGGGATTATACTACCATACCCAGTTGATGCAGTGTTGGAGAGCCAACCCAGGGTTTCATGCATACTAAGCATGATCAACTGAACTACATCCCCAGCCTCAGATATTTTTTTTCTATTGTCTACCAAGTCTATAGGTTGAGTTAATGGAGAAAACTCCTCTGCTAGCATGGTACATAAAACCTAGCAGGTGTTGATACGTGTTAGAAAAAGGGAGGCAAAAGGAGAGCACAGAGATGAAGAACAGGGCTAAGTAAGATTGCCCCCTGCACATAGTGAGGACCTGAGTTCAGAGTTCCAGGTTCCATGAGAGACTCCATTTCAAGGGAAGAAGACATAAGGATGTCAGAAAACATTACACCCAATGTCCTTCTTTGTTCGTACAAAAGGCATACATACCTACATATGTATAACACATGCACACACATAATTAAGTTTTTAAAAAGAGAAATATGCAACAAGTTGTTTGTCTTAAGGGCAACTATTCTTTCAAAGGGTTTGGGGAACACAAAGGAACATGCATGGCCTTAGGAAACTTGTAAGTTTGGACTTAAAACCTAGGCCCAAGGTGAACTTCAGTACATTAGTTAGAAACTGCACTTTCTGACAGTAACAAAAAAAAAAAAAAACCCTACATCATGATATAAGGAAGATAAATGTTCTCTCAAAGTACAAGTGGACAGTCTAGGCTGGAAGGCCATTGGTCACCAGAAACCCAGGGTCTTCAATCACAATTCTGCCAGCCCAACCTGGCAATCTTTCATTCTTTTGTCATATGAGTCCCAGATAGCTATTTGAGTTCAGCTACCATTGTATGGTGCCAAACAACCAGAAAGAAAAGCGTGAAGAGGCCAACACAGCCTCTTTTCTTTTAATGAGTCTTCCCAAAACTCACAGGACTCTTTGGACTGTATCTAAGTGTTTAGAATGTTACCATATGGCCACATATAGCTGCAAGGGAGGCTAAGAATATGATGTTTAGTTGGGTACATTAGGGCCTCAGACCAACTCAAGATTGCTATGGACTGAATTGTGTTTTCCACAGCAAACTCATTGGAAGCTCTATTTCCTAATGTAACTATATTTTGAAATGAGGCCTTTAGGGAGGTAGTTAAATTTAAATGGGGTCATTAAAGCAGAACTATAATCTGAGAAGATTTGTGGGCTTGAGAGATATCTTTTGTTGCTTCTTCACCCTTTTTCTCCCTTCTCATCTCTCTTTCAACATACAAAGAATTGGCTTGTAAGCCAGGAAGAGAACTTTTACCAGAAACAGGACCAGCCAACTCCTTGATCTTGGATGTACAACCTCCCAAACCAGAAGTTAGCTGCTATGGTCTCTAGTCTTCCCCACTTTGCATAACAGGTTAAACTGACTATTACAGAGCCATGGGACTAAGGGACGAAAAAGTAGGAGCTATAAAAGACATTAGCAGACTCATACAGGGCCACTGGCTAGAGACTTCTACCTATAAAACATAGGATTTTTTTTTTTAGTGAGACAGGATCTTTCTATATAACTCTGGCTGTCCTGCAACTCACTATATACATCAGACTGACTTTGAAGTCACAGAGATCTACCTCTGCCTCTCCAGTGCAGAGTGGCATGCACAACTACCCCTGGCTCAACCATAGGTTCTTGGTAATGTAGACAGGACAAATGCCTGCTAAGCTCATGAAAGCTCTGATTCAGGTTTGAGGCAATGGTGATTCAGTTATAAGTTTAGATATTATCCGTGTGTCATGCAATACAGTTCAATAAGATCAGTCAACAGTCGTTTTTCACTCCCATAATTTGTCATGAAAACAAGGATCCGATTTTGGATCTCTAGAACCCATGTGAACAATGTTAGGTGGGCAGAACAGCCTGCCTGGAATTGTAGCACTTGGAAGACAGAAACAAAGGATCCCTGGAGTAAACCAGACAACCAGATTAGTGAAATTGTTGAGCTCCAGGTTCAACTGAGATCCCATATTTCAATGTAGACAGAGGCAACTGATGGAGGAAGACTCCTGACATCAGACTGAGTCCTCCACACAGGCACACACACACACACACACACACACACACACACACACACACTAAAGAAGGGAAGGAAGGAGGGAGGGAGGGAGGGATGGAGGGAGGGAGGGAGGGAGGGAGGGAGGGAGGGAGGGAGGGAGGGAGGGAAAAACCTTTGACCAGAGACTCATTCACTGTGCCCTATAATCCACACACAAAGGGTCTTCTTCAAAGAAACAAAAAAAGGGATAGGGCAATAGATCAATAGATAAGGCACTTGGGGCCCAAATGAAAGGACCTGAGTTCAAGTCCCCAGAAACCATGGAAAGCTGGATGTGTCAGTAATCCCAGTGCTCCTATAGCAAGGTGGGAGGGCAGTCTAGGAGAATCCCCTAAATCTCACAGGCCAACTAGCCTGGAACACACAGCAGCAAAGTAGAGACCTTGTTTGAAACAAGTTGAAAGGCAGGGACCAAATTCTGAGACTGTCCTCACTTATACACCCCCATCATGGGACACATGCACCTACCTATGTTCACACATATACACATACATCACACAACACACAATCTTACACAAAATTATAATCTTTGTATAGTATACCATGTTTGGTATATACATGTGGTGTATAATCTTACATAAAGATTATAAAGAAGAGAAAAAAGCTAGGAATAAAGTTTATGTCTATAATCCCAGATACTTAATTCACTAAGGTGGGGCTGGTCATGAGCTCACAGCCAACTTGGGCAACCCAGCTTAAAATATAAACTAAAGGGGCTAAGGGTGAAATTCCGTGCTGAAGAGCTTGTCCAGTATTTCTTGAGGCCCTAGACCTGACTCCCCAGCCCCACAAAGACAAATGAAACCAAAGCCTGGCTTGATGGGACCAGCACAGCCTCCTTCCTCCATATCATTGATAAGAACCTAAAACACAGACCCACCACCACTCAACAGACTGGCCCACCAGGACTCTACTTCGAAGTGACCTCAGGAAACAAAACACAAGTCAGAAGAAGGCAGATGAAAGCACTGATCATAGCAGGGTGGAGGTGGTGCTAATCCTGCCCTGTCACCCACCCAACAGTGACCCATGGAGTGCACCTCACTGCTCCTCAGGAACCTCCAGAGTGAGGCAAGAGGGTGGCCACTTGGGGAAGAGCAGCAGAGGCTTGGAGCTAAGAGGCTGAGGAGCAAGCAGGGATAGAGGGACAGGCGACCACCGGTCCCTTGAGAGGAGATAGTGGGAAATGAACCCTCTGGATTTCTTCTTGCTGGAAGAATTCTCCAGCTTTGGCTGCCATGAAGGGAGGAGCATGCTGGACCCTCAGCTGCTCTCTGATGCTCCTGACGTTTTTGTTCTTGCATTTTCCAATCCCTTCCTCTCATGCAGAATCCCTGGGTGGTTCCTGTGGGATGGGACGTCCACACTTCTCCATGCCAGAGGCGCTAAAGCCTTTGAGGGAGTTAAGGGTAGTTTGAGAAACTGCAACCATTTTTAAAGAACCCCAGATGTGCCATGACCACTCTTGCTAGGATGGAGGGCATACGCACATGAGCAATCCCAGGTAATTCTTGGGCCTGCGGATTTAAAATCCTGGATTTGAGACTCTTAGCATATTCAGTAATGTGGGTTCAATCCATAGCACTGCAAAAACAAACGACAAAAGGACAAACGCATAATCCAAATCCTGAAGAAAATCCAAGATTTCAACATGAAACAAGCTGGTCTAGACAATCCCCCTAAGGACTGTCAGGTTTTCCTTTCTAAATGACCATGAAGACATTCCAAATCTTCCATGTGGTTAACAGTAATGTGTGATGTCTGGGTCAACCCACAGAGCAGGATTCACTATCACCTGACCCTCAGAACTGTGATAGCCCCATTTTTCAGATGAAAAAACGACACATGGCAGAGATGGAATGACTCGTTCAAGGCCACACAGCCAAGAGGACACAGAGCTAGGACTTACATTGAGGCTGCTGTTTCTGTACTTCAATGTGCAGCACATTGGCCTTTCCTTCTAGTTATGAGGAGGCCACATATTCCTCTGTTCCCCAAGACCCCAAGGTCAGTCCCCACCCAGTGGTATGCCAGAATCAGCTTTGCTGGCCCAAACACCAATTGGGCACATTTTTCCCCATACCTCACTCAGTACTGTTATATTGGTAGCATGATCAAGCTAGGAATATTTACACTAAGGCAATTGTCAAACACTGTAATAGAAACTGAAAGCACTTATTTCCCAGAGAGCAATTTTCTGGACATTTACCAGCTTGCCATGGGGCTATTCCATGGAAGCAGAAGTCACCTCCCTGCTAATGAGGAAGGAACATGTCTGCTGCCAGGAACTTGATGAGTGACCATTTAGGGGGTGTGTAGCCTCTGCTTTGACCCTACTGTGGTACCCCTTGTGTCACCCATTTTAGATTCTTTACACTACAACAAACATACCATTGCGTGTTCCAGGCAGCCCAGCTCATATGGGGAGCCCTCAGCTACATGAAAGTCCTATATTCTGCCTATTCTGTGCCCCTGACACTGGACCCTAGCCTATTGATATAGACTGATCAGATCTGATTTAACCCAGCCTCTCCCTGCCTTCTACCAAGTTCTGAGTGCCAGTTTCTGCACCTTCTGGATGCATCCAGCAAATAGCCTAGGGGAGGTAGAGGAAGGGGCAGTGTGACAATATACATCTCTGACTTTGTACCTCTGCCCACTACAGCAAGAATTCCAAGGGGCCAGGCCTAGGATGCAGCCTGCCCTAGGGCCTTCCGACCACACTCCCTAGGAAGACATAAGATTACAATTATTATTGCTATTTAATAAGTATTTTCTTCGCACTGAGCACTACATTAAATGCTTTTAACGTATTATCTTTCTGACTCCCACAAGCTTTCTAGAAGGTAAGTGTTCTATCAAGAGAGAAACTGAGGCCCAGAGAGGTTAAGTAACATGCCTGAAGTCACATGTCTAATAAACATTAGGGCTAAGATGAAAGGCAATCCCATCTTACTCCAACACATTTTTGATAGAGTCTGTTCTTTTATTCACAGGTTCTATACCCTGGAGCCTACATAATGTCAAGAGATGCAGGTGTGTGAAGGCTATCTCACTGAGAAACCCCAAAAGGCAAGAAGAAAAGCAGTTTGCTTGCCTGTGAGCAGGCTAGAGCTTAGCAGAGTGCTGAGTCCCTGGCCCTGGACAGGGAGCACCCACTGGAAAGCTGAGTGCCTACTGTATACACAGCCTTGTCTTTTGCGTGGAGGCAGTAGAAAAATAACCAAGGCATGATCTCTGTCCTCAAGTAGCTCCCTGCCCAGCGCTGTGGTTTTGGAAAGAGTTACCGCCGTGGGCAAGTCCAGTGCTCGTCCCAGCTGGAAGACATGAGACTCATCAGAGAGGTAGCAGCTCAGGTATGAGCAACCATTAAAAGGTAGAAAGTGAGGATATGGGATGGAGGAGGAGGGACTGGTGAGATCTAAGCCTTGGAGGCAGGACAGATAGTGTCCTGTTCTTCAGGAGGCACCAGGGAGCCATCAAGAGTCCTTGAGCAGAAGAATGGTATCACATGGTAGCATAGTGGTGGGCGAGAGACAGACACCAATCTGACGATGTTCCAGAGGCTCAGAGAGATGTGAGCTAGCCACAGTCAGAAACCACAGAGCACACAGAGAGGGAGGGAGGAGGAGGAGGAGGGAGGGTGAGAGAGAGAAGATGCCTTGGGAACCAAGAGACAACCTGCACCCTGCACCCCACACACATAGCTACTCCCATCAGCCTAGTTTCTCTCTCAAGTGATAGGGTATGTGGAGCTGAAGTTGTGAATGGCTGTGAGCTGCCAGTGTAGGCACTGAGAACTGAACTGGGGTCCTTTGCAAAAGCAGCATGCACTTTTAGCTCCTGAGCCAGCTCTCCAGCCCTGACAGTGGTTGGTAGCATTGCTTCTAGGCTCTGCCTAACAGTTAGTTACCTAGCAATAGTCAGGTAGGCTGGGCTTGCTATAAAAAGGGCTGTGTGGGCTGGAGAGATGGTTCAGTGGTTAAGAACACTAACTGTTCTTCCAGGGGTCCTGAGTTCAATTCCCAGCAACCACATGGTGGCTCACAACCATCTGTAATGGAGATCCGGTGCCCTCTTCTGGTGTGTCTGAAGATAGCAACAGTGTACTCACTTACATAATAAATAAATAAATCGTTTTATAAGGGGGAACCTGTGGGTCCCCTCCTGGCTCTCTCTGCCCCTTCTCTTCCTGACTGTCTTCTCTCCCTGATCCCTTTCTCCCTCTCGTCCCCCTACACATGTTCCTAGCTGGCCTCTTCCCTTCCCTTCCCTTCCCTTCCCTTCCCTTCCCTTCCCTTCCCTTCCCTCCCCTCCCCTCCCCTGCCCTGCCCTGCCCTGCCCTGCCCTCCCCTTCCCTTCCCTTCCCTTCCCTTCCATTCCCTTCCCTCCCCTTCCCTCCCCTCCCCTCCCCTCCCCTTCCCTTCCCTTCCTTTCCCTTCCCTTCCCTTCCCTCCCCTTCCCTCCCCTTCCCTCCCCTTCCCTCCCCTTCCCTCACTTCCCTTCCCTCACTTCCCTTCCCTTCCCCCTACCTCTCTCTCTCTCTCTCTCTCTCTCTCTCTCTCCTCCCTTCCCAGCTCCCCTTCTCATACCCTAAATAAACTCTATTCTATACTAAACCTCTCTCATGGCTGGTCCCTCAGGAGGAAGGGGTGCCCAGCAGGGGCCCACAGAGGCAGCCTTCTCACCTCACCATACTGCGTTCTATCAAACACATCTTTTTTTATAAAACACAACAGTGGTATTTTGATACAGGATCTCACACTGTAGCCCATGCTGATCTAGAACTCACTACATAAGTCAAGCCTTAAACTCACTGAAATCCTCCTGCCTCAACTTCTCTTGTGTTGAGATTCCTTCCAGGCATGAACCCCTAGGCTTGGCTTAGATGGGTTAAGTTTCTGGTGCCTGCATGAGATGAAAACCAGAGATGTACACCTGAGAGTCCCAGTGGGGAAGGAGCTGAAGCTGGGTGACGGTGATCTGTCCCCAGGGATGGGGGGGGGGGAGCTGAACTAAGGCAGAGCTCAAAGCAGGAGGGCCTTCTACTGAGTGTACTCTAACCTACCAGCACCATCCCTGTATCTCACGGTACACTCACGGTACACTCTCACCCCAGTCACCATACTGAAGAAGGCAAGCAAACACGTGGGGGTGTCGAGCCATCTGCTCCTGTCACGGCCCCATTCCCTGCTAGACTGGAGTAAATGAAGTCCCTGAGGCTTCTGTGCTGCTTTGGGGCCACCCCACCTGACTGAGCAAAACTGAGGGAGACCAGACCCTCTTGACCACACCACATCCCAAACAGAGATGAAAGAACAAAATAAATGCTAGTGTTTTAAAGTCATGAAACCTGGGGATCTTTATTTGTAGCAATAGATGACTGACAAAGACTAGAATCTCATCCCCGGCCAAGAAATGTGTCCATTCCACAGAGAAGCGATGCCCTGGGCTGGCCTCACCCACCTTAGACTCTTGCATAACTTCACCTTGCTCTTCCTTTCTCCAGAAGCTCTGCCACACTGCTGTTGAGTTCCTAGCCCCCCACCCCACCTTGGTGGTCCCTGGATGTCCCCCACTAAAATCAGGCATCTATCTCCACCTCCAGGAGCCAAAAGGAGCAGTCAGGAGGCAGGGGTGGGGGACTTTGGGCAACAAAGACTGCAAGGTCTCTGGGCTCCCAGAAGCACACTCAACTTTCATTCAAGATGCTTATGTGAGGACCTCTACTGTCAGGCAGAATGATGATGACAGCCCAGAGGACCAGCAGGAAGGTGGAGCAACACAGCCTACAGAGGTAAAAGTGCTGAGATGCAGGTGGTTTCAGATTTGCACCAAAGCCAGGAACTATGGGGAGTTATGCAGTACTATGTAACTATGTAACTATGGGGAGTTATGCAGTACTATGTAACTATGTAACTATGGGGAGTTATGCAGTACTATGTAACCTTTAAAGCATTACTGGGGTTGCTGGGATATGGTAGCTGTGTGGGCATCGAGTAAGAGGAAGGCATCAAAGAGAACTGTGTTCTGGAATCCCTGGGCATTTGTGTGAGTGTGCCAATAGGGTATATGTGTGGGTATGGAGCCTGGCTGCAGTGGAAGGGCATGCTTGCTTTGGGACAGGCCCAAATGACACTGTGTGTGTGTGTGTGTGTGTGTGTGTGTGTGTGTGTGTGTGTGTGTGGTGTTATTATTTGTGAGTTGGGAATGTGTCTTCACTATCGTCAGGAGAAGGCAGTGAGTCCAAGACACAGAAACCCCAGTGTTCCCAGGAGCACACACCATGTCCCCTCCCCACACCTCAGGAGGCCTAAACAGAGGCCTCTTTGGAACAAGCCTGGAGAGGAACCAGAGGGGTCCTAAGCTGCAGCCTTCCATCATAGCTCAAGGGCGCCCCCTCCTGGAATTCTGGGTGTCTCCTAAACCCTCTGAAGACCACGCTACAGACTGTTTGCCTGAAGAGCTCAGAGCTAGTCTCTGTGCCTGCCAGGTGGCTGACCTCTGTCCTAAAGGGACAATAATGGGTTCTGGGTTCAGGTTGCATGATGCACAGACGTGACAGCCAAGTCTCAAACTCAGAAATATTAACATAGATCTTCAGAATGACATTCCCAGTTCTGTAGGGTTTTCAGGGGGTTGTGCTTACTTCCCATGATTTCTTGCTGTCTTAGAGACACTGAGTTCAGCAAAAGCGGAACTTCATCCTGTGAGACATCTGTTTCTGGCGAGGCCACCTTACAGCCTCCTTGGTTCCGCCAAGGCTACCCTGGAGAGCTGGTGCCAGTGCTCTGGTTCCAGTGAACACAGCCCATTCTGGACCATGGGCTTCGTTCAGTCCCAGAGACAAAAGGCAGAACTCTGAGGATCCCCTGAAGGCCAACAGCAGGGCAGCAGATGTGTAGATTTCTAGAGCTCCACTTCTTGGGTTCCAATTCCAGCTTGTGACTTGAGCACATAGCCCCCAGGCCTCAGTTTCCCCACCTATAACCTACGGCGACAGCAATGATCCCAACCTTGTGGGATAAGAGCAAACCCAGTGGGAACTCAAAGCCCTGTGTCCACATTCCAGACATGTGGACAGTCACTTGAGCAGTTGTTCCCTACTTTGCATCCGGGAAAGACATACGGCCCTGTCTTCCACCTTGAACGCCCCTAGGCATGACTACCACCTAGTGGATATGAGGTTGGATGGAGTAAAATGGTCACCATATGCCAACTACTGCTTCAGCCCACCCCCCTTCATCCACTCCCACCCAGAGGTGCCTAGGGTGAGGACCTACACTCTTTTCTCTCATTCCTCTTGGAAGATGCTGGCCTGGTAGGGACAAGCATCTAGGCACAGCACCCTGCATACCTTGCCTGCAGACAGCTCCTCTCACAGAACAAAGGATCCCAGGGTAACACTGGCAATTGTCTCTGGGCTCTGCTCTGGTTTGCATACTTGCTGTGATCACCCCTTACAACAAAAACAGTCTCTTCCCTGTCTAAATAATAAAGTAATTTGTTACACCTAATTACTCAAGGATTTCCTTCAACTGGGGGGGGGGGGGGGGTAGATCCACCCAGATCCCTGCCCCATCTTGCTCGCATGGTCCCAAAGATCCTCCTAATGTATTCTGGATCATAGATTAGTGGGGAGCCAAGAATGGTCCATGCTGGGCAGAACCGCTCAAATCCATCCCGGCAACGTGAAGCGGTGATTTATTGTGACATGAAGTGTGGGACATTTCCCCAGCTTTTGTGATTGTGGTAATGAAGCTGTAAACCAAATAGCATGAAATGAGGCAAGGCCTTACAATTTAATCAGCTCGTAAACAGATCTACTGCATCAAGCAAATGACATTATTATCCATCCGAAGTAAATCATGCTAATCTCGGGAGATAAAATCAACATCGTTAATGGTCACATGTCATATTCATCAACACTAAACCATCCCCTTTGACAGATTAATCCTAACTACAGCTCCCACGATGTATGGTAATAGGGCTTGGAGCATGCATTTCACTCTGCGCCAGGCTAACCAGCACTCTTAGGCTGCTATTACAAATAATTTTTTATTGATTTACATATTTTAAAATGCATTTAAGGTGAGGCACCATTAAAAACCCTGTCACCCACCCATATTTCTTCCCTACATTCCCAGACTTTATTAATAGGAGCGGGAAGACAAACATAGGAAGCCTTATAAATAGTTTGTTTGGGCACTGTTATGGGTAATTAAGATGGATCCGGGTTTGGGAGGGGCACAGGGACAGGTGAGAAGTGGGAGGAGGCATTCGAGCTGAGGACCCTTTGTGGCTAGGGTGCTGAGACCAGCCTCTGTCTGCTTCCTGTGTTCCCTAGAGATGCCAAGAGGAAGGGAATGAATGTGCCCCCAAATCTGGCCCCAGGGTCTTCTCTCTCCCCATTTCTCTCACATCCTGCTTCCACCAAGTCCCCCCAGCCTGTGGTAAGTGCACATAAGCCTTCAGTCTTTGTAGAGTAGCTTCTGACTTCAGATGCCAAATGTATTTATTTATCATGAGGCTGACCTAGGATGAATGCTCCCTGGAAAGTGTCCACTATTCAAAATGTCACTTCCCCTCACCAGGCCATGCGTTATATTGACAGGCACACTTTCAGAGGCCTCTGAGTGACCAGGATGGATGGAGGGCTGCCATACAGGCATGGTGCCTGGGCAGAGGAAGTGAGGAAGCGAGGGACGCATGGGTACCAGTACCCAAATATCTGTACCCACCACAAGGGGCACAGAATCAGCAGGAGCCAGGATGGTGGCAAGAAATGCATTCTGGAGACTCACAAGGCTGTAATGCATGCTGGAAAAGAGACAGACATCTACAGAAGCCCTTCTATCCTTCTCATGGACACACTGGGGGGCTTCCTGTCCACTCGTGGAACTAAGAGCACATAGAGGGTGGAAAAGAGGGAGTCTCTCTCTCTTCTGAACCACAGATGAGAAATAGCGGGGGGGGGGGGGGGCTTGGGGCTGCCACCCGTGGCTGGACAGATGTTGCATTGCACAATGGCACCTCTTGGAAGTATGCAGGGCAGTAACCACGGAAGTCCTCATTTCTTCATGACCCATGGTCACACCAGCCTGAATAGACATCCAAAAAAAAGGACTGGGGAAATAGTACAGCCCTCCTACTGCTGGGAAGACATGCCGTGTTTAATAGATGCAGCAGGAGCCTGAATACTCCCATGCCCAGGCCTGTGCTTTATAAACCTGCATCTATTGATTAGGCCAACTAATGAAATGAGGCAGAGAGTAAATTAGTTCAGGGTTTTAGGTGGCATCCAGTCAAGGGCTTGGAACCCACTGGGCTCTAAGAACCTCTAAAGATTTTGTACCCTAGGTTCTCTTGGACCTTTCCTGAGAGCTCTGAATTGTTGCTTCCCTTTTGGGGTTCCTGGGGTGTTAAGACTACTCTCTCCTGAAGTTGCTCAATTTAAGTGAATATGGGCAGTTGATCTTTAAACTTTACTACAGCCAGAATTTGCTGGTGGGCGGTTAAAACACAGATTTCTGGGTCCTCGCCCTAACAGTTTCTTTTTTCTTATGTAAGACCAGAGAGATGGCATTTCTAGCAAGTCCCCACGTGCTCTTAAAATTGCTGGATCCAGAATCATGCTTTGAGGACAGAGTCAAGAACACCCAGGCAGGAGCACAGGGAACAGGGTATAGGGAGCAGCAGTAGGGCCCTAGCACAGCCCAGGTGGGTTACAACAGGAAACTAAAACCTGCACAAGGTATGAAGCCAGCGGTGAGCTGCCTGTCCCAGTGCTCTTTCCCCTTCTAAGCTTATAGGACTCTACAAGCATGGATGAGTTAAATATGGCTAATAAGCAAGATCGAGTCTTAATTCAGCATGTGTTCTGTAAGCCAGAGGTGGCTGGGTTCTTCTAGCCCCACGTTTGTCCAACCTGCCCTGTGTCCTAGTGTATCTCTTCTGCCAGCCTATCCTCTCATCTACCACGGAACAACCCCAACTTGTAGGAGGACAAAGATTGCAGAGAGACAAAGAGAAGGCAATAGCCAGAATCCTCACAAGTGACTAAATGTAAGCTGAGCATGGTAGCTTACATTTAGCCTTTAATCCCAGCTCTCAGGAAGCAGAGGCAGCTGGATCTCTGTGAGTTCAAAGCCAGCCTGGTCTACAGAGTGAGTTCCAAGACAGCCAGAGCCACAAAGTGAGACTCTGGGTCAAAAAATCAAAACAAAATAACAATGAAATGAGCTAAATGTTTCCTGCATATCTAAGTAGGAATCAAGACAAGACTTCAAATATGTGTGGTTTTTTTTTTTTTTTCTGAACAGCACCAGCTTCAGATTCTGCTGTAGCAACTTAGTAGGTGAGCGTCCATGCTCTGTTGATATCAAGATCATTCACTTGTCCATCCACCTATGCATCAGAAGAGGCAGACAACCATCTCAAGAAAACTTGGTTTAAGCCCAGTCGTGGCGACACACGACTTTGATCCCAGCAATTGGAAGGTTAGAGGCAGGCAGATCTCTGAGTCTGAGGCCAGCCTGGTCTCCATAGCAAGTTCCAGGACAGCCAGGGCTACACAGAGAAATTCTGTCTCAAAAAGCAAAAAGAGAAAATAAAGAAAACTTGGTTTGGGGCAGAGGAGATGACAAGTGTGCAGATCTGAGTTCCAATTCCCAGAAAGTCATATGAGGTAGCGCTTGCTTTTCTAACCCCACTGCTCCTTCAGGAAGGTGGAGGTGGGGACACCTATAGGCCAGCTGGCCTGGTGTACACAGCAGAGAAAAAAAAAAAAAAACAGGAAAAAAAAGGGGGGGGGGGAGACACCTAGTCTCAAGGTGGAAGGCATAAGCTGACACATGAGGTTGTTTTCTGATTTCCACACATGCACAAATTTACACAGACACACACATGCATATTGCACACATCAGGCACACACAAAGATAAAATATAAAAATAAAGGAAAATTTGGCTTGCATATATACTTTGTGCATGTACCTGCCCTTGATACTTACCTGTCTAGGTCTTTATTTGCCCTGCCTCGCCTCTCTGCCTCTGCCTCTCTGCCTCTGCCTCTGCCTCTCTGCCTCTCTGCCTCTCTGCCTCTGCCTCTGCCTCTGCCTCTGCCTCTGCCTCTGCCTCTGCCTCTGCCTCTGCCTCTGCCTCTGCCTCTGCCTCTGCCTCTGCCTCTGCCTCTGCCTCTGCCTCTGCCTCTGCCTCTGCCTCTGCCTCTGCCTAAGTACATGAATTGCAGGTCTGTGTGGCCACAGCCAGCTATTCTTAATCATCCTGATCATTCTAAATTTTTGTTTGTTTGTTGAATTTTATTTGTCATGGGGTCTAGCTACATATCCCAAGCTATCTTAGAACTTACTATTTAGCCCAGGCTAGCCTTGAATCCAAAATCCTCCTGACTCAGCCTCCCAAGTGCTAATATTATAGACATGCATTGCTGTATCTGTCCTAATGTTTTGTTCTTTTAACTTCCTGTCTCGGTTTTGCAGAGATGTGTTGTGTTGTGTTTGTTTGTTTGTTTGTTTGTTTGTTTGTTTTAAAGAAATTATAAAAGGAGCCAGAGCATTTTTAAAAAGTAGTAATGAAAGGCACTTTTCTAGTACCCTTTCTTCTGCTCAAAAGCTTGCTTCTGGGCTGGAGAGACGAGACGGCTCAGTGGTTAAGAGCACTAGCTGCTCTTCCAGAGGACCTGGTTCAGTCCCCAGCACTAACATGATGGCTCGCAGCCATGTATAACTGTAGTCCCATGGAATCCAGTGCCCTCTTCTGGTGTGGAGATGTGCATGCAGACAAAATGCCCATACACATAAAATCCACAGATAAATAAATCTAAAAACAAAAAACAAAGTCCATGTCTATCCTGCTCTGTAAGGAAAGGCTCACGGATACCATGAAAAGCTAGATGGGAAGCCAGTGACATATTATCACAAAAAACACAACGCCCAAATCCACTCCAATCACCTTTCCTGGCCCATGGAGGTGAGGGCTGCTCAACAGCTTAGCACAGCTGAATATCCCAATGCTAACCAATCCCCTACACCAATGCCTGAAAAATGGATCTTCCCTTGAGCACTGCTGCTTCTGCGACCAGTGTAGGCCAAATGGGATAAACCTTCCAAACCAGAGGGAAGGGACCCTAGGTCCCCCAGGAACTTGGGGAGGTCAGATGCCAACCCATTTCCTTATGTGAGGAATGCCCATGATGAAATGAAGACCAGGAACAGTAAGTGACCCAGTTTGAACAAAGGGGCAGAGGATCGATGCTCCAAAGCCACCGCCTGTTTTGTAGGTCCTTTAACTACAGCATTATATATTATATGCAAATCAGAGCACCAACTTAAGACTGCTTTTCATGTCAAGAGGCTGCTTTGAGCCTATAAGTTATATTTTTCAGATCTCGGACAGTAACATTTTTCTTTTTAGCACGAAGTTGCTCATGGTTCATCTGAGACTCTTTTAAATTGCGGCTTTCAGAGAAATAACAATGTAAAATGACACGATGATATATGGCCCCATCCGGCAGACCCGGACTGCAGCAGCCACGAACGCCACTAAACCTCTGGGAATGAAGCGGTCTCCGGAGCGCCATTGTGCGATTGTCCTAACCGGATCATTTTTAATTAGTTGCAATTAATTTCAAGTGACAGCGTCCTGCAATATCAAGTCAGAGCCGCTCTAGTGCGTGGGTGGGGTTATTAGGAACAGACGGTTGGTGAGAGGAGCCAGAGGGAGGTCGTGTCACCAAGCTCTTACCTACAAGACCTTCTGCATGGGGGAGGGGAATGGAGGTCCATCATCTTCTGAGCCGGAGGGGAGAGCTGATTCCTAATGAAGCAAATGTTCTGGTACGTTCTGGGCTGTGCGTGGGCCTTGCTTATTATGCACCGCATGGCGGCCAACTGTGGAAAATGATCTCACTTTGGTCACACAATTAGTTTTCCTTCGTTTGGCAGGAGCAGCTTCTGAGAGGAGGAGGTGAGCAGGCAGCTTATTTGGGAAGTGACCCCAGGAGTGAGGAAGTGAGCAGGAAATGGAATGGAGCCATGTTGTTCCTGAGTGTGGAGGCACAGAGAGATTAAGGAACTTGCCTGGGAGGTTACCTAGACACTGAGTGGTGGGGTTAGGATGAGTCCAGAGAAATCCCGGTGATAAAGACACTGGCCCTAAAAAGCTGCACTTCCACTGGGGTTTAGTCACACTTCCCTTGAACTGAAACATAAACACACGCATGCGCGCGCGCGCACACACACACACACACACACAAATAGAAATGTAGCAAGTACCAAAGAATCACTTTTCTAAAAAAATAAAAATTATTTATTTATATGTAGATGTGTGTGCCTGTATATGTGTACATGCATGTTTCATATGTATATGTATGTGCCTGTGTACATGTACAACAAGCCTGTGCATGCAGTTGTACAAGGAAGCCAGAAGACAGTAGTAGAACCCCTGGAGCCTGAGTATCAGGTAGTGATACTCAGCTGTCTAACAGGGTACTGGGAACTGAACTCTGGTCCTGACTAACCACTTCTCCTTTTAAAAAACCAAATATAGGGGATGGTGCCACATTCCTGTAATGCCAGCATGGGGAGATGGAGACAGGAAGATCAGGAGTTCAAGGCCAGCCTCATTATACCATTAGTATAAGGACAATCTTCATTACTTAATACCTTGTCTCAAAACAAAAACTTAACATAGATAATTGCCCCCATTTGGAAAACCCCAGGCATTGGAGAGAGGCCTGGCATCACGGCCCTCTCTCCAGCCTTAGGCTGGGCAGGGAGAAAGGGGCTCTGTTCAGAGATATGTGTCTATAGCCATATATCACAGATATATCTCCCAAGAGGAGCCAACTTCACCTTAATAACCATTGACAGTACTGTCCTCCAGGATGGAATCCTGCTCCCTGGGTTCAATCTCTCCTTAGCAAAGCTGCTTTTGGCCACAAAAGGAGCCTACAGGGCATCACTTCACCACACAAGATGGTTTCCTTTAGCATATCTTATCTTTGGATGTCCAGTAACTTTTTAAATTTTTGTTAGAGTGTGTGTGTGTGTGTGTGTGTGTGTGATGCCTGTGTGTAAGTCTGCAAACCATGTGTATACCTGGTATTCACAGAGGCCAAAAGGAGTCATCTCATCTCCTGAAACTAGAATTGTAATTGGCTGTGAGCCACCATATAGGTGCTGGGGATTGAGCCTGGGTCTTCTGGAAGAGCAGCCAGTGCTCTTAGCTTCAGAGCCATCGCTCCAGCCCAATGGATTTCTAATAACTTTTTAAATAACCCAGACTAATTTTCCCATTTTTTTTCCCACCACTAATTTTTGTATCTAACCAGCCTTAGCTTTGCTCAACCTGTTAGGAAACCTTCCTCTGGTCTGGGATCGCCCATGAGCTCCAACTCTCTCAACTGATGGCAGAGGCTTCCAGCACCATCCTTCTATACCCTATAGTCCATACCCTTCCCTGGCATTTGCCATAAGAGGTCCTGTGGCCCTAGACTTGTGTATTGTAGGTCAGCCAGCTATGTAGCCATGTAGGGTCCAGCCCATCCTTCTCAATGAGCCCAGTTAGGATCATGAAAGGCCATCCTTAGAGAGCTTATCTATTTAGTGGGACATAAGTGGTATGATTCCTCCTGAGACGATCAAGAAGCAATTGGCAAACTGGTATGACCCGGTGCTTCCATTGCCCTGAGGAAGCAAAGCAGACTGTGGTGGGACATGGGCAAAAGTCGCAGGGGGTACCTTCCTGAATAAATGTGTGGATATGAAGCTACCCTATAGAACTTCTTCTGTTTGAGTGCTTTCTCCCCAACTTGGCGAAGTTGTAGTTTTATGAGGTGGGGTCTAGCTGGAGAAAATGTTTGGCAGGGTCTGTTAATGACCTTTTTAAAATGTATTTAAATTGTCCTGTGTAGGTGCCCATACCACAAAGTCCAGAAGATGTGTTGGAACCTCCAGAGCTGGAGTTACAGGGGGGTTGTAAGCTACCTCATATGTCAAATGCTGAGGAATGAATTCCGCTGCAAGATCAGTGTGTGCTCTTAACCGCGGGACCTTCTCCTCAGCCTTCAACATTTATACTTATTATGTTTATAGTGTGTGGGGAGGTGCACACGCCATGTGTATAGGAGTGTTCATGGAGTCCAGAGAAGGGCATTGGATCTCCTGGAGCTGGAATTGCAGACCTGGGGAGCTACCCAGTGTGAGTATTGAGCCTCTGCAAAAGCAAGTGCTTTTATCTGCTGCTCTATCTCTCCAGCTCTCAAGGGTCTGACACAGTGCAGCCCCAGCTCTACTTTCCAGTCCATTGAGGGCTATGGAACCTCCTGGGCAGGCTGTTGTCTTGGGCTCTAGTGTACCCTCCCCTTCACCACAAAACCCCGTGCCCAGGAGCCCAGTAAACCTCTCTTCTCCAAACTTGCTTCTGTCACGTACTTAGATACAAGTGATGTAAAATAAAAGCTGATACACAGAGGAAGTAGCGAAGGCCTGGAATTCTCCATGCCTGTAGTATCCCAGCTATGATCCCCAGCTCAGAGGAACTGTGGCCTCCCTTTATCACCAGGTCCTGTCATGCCCCATTTACCATCTCAGAATGGAATGCAGAGATAATATAGCCAACTTATCCACATCATTTTAAAAAAAAAATCGATATATTGACCCTACCGTAATATAAAGGAGAAAGCAAAGGAAAGTGAGGTCTAATGGGATAATGTATATTCTGATATGTAAATGCTCAGAAATGATGAGGAAGGAGAGCACCATGCATAAATCTACAGGCACTCCCAGAGACAGTTGTCAGTGTTACATGGGGTCTTCCACAGGGGTTCGTGCTGCCAACTGAGGAGCTGAGGGTGGTATATGAGGAGCTGAGATCTGATGGATCTAGGTAAGGTTCTGGGCCTGACAGGGGAAGTGCTCCCACCTCGCCCAACCCTGCCCCCAGGGAAGGACTGTGTCTCTGGGAAGTTCGGTATCTCTTTTGCAGTCATGCAAATATTCGTTGTACCAGCCTGTAAAATAGAGCTTGGTTCAGAGTCTGGTCGCTGTCAACAGGTTTCTTTCACTGGGCTCATTGCCAAGCCTACACAGTCTCTGACCGTTCCGCAAGCTGTCCACCACACAACCATCTACTCCATCACCAAAGCAAACGCTCCTGTAGGGTGGGTGGAAAACCCAGAGATCTGAGTGAGAACACACACACACACACACACACACACGAAGCAAAGATGTTGTTAACTGACTGGTCATCTCTTGGCCACAACCTTAAACAAAAGAAGTAAAAGATAATTCCAACCCAGGACCCTACAGAGAATCACAGAAATCCACATCCCTATCCGTCTACAAGGCCTAGCCCAGGGACTGCTTCAACCAAGGTGGGGGAGGTCCTGGGGACCTAGGATACCGCACCCAACAGTCTTGTTCAGCTCTCCTCCCAGCCCTACCTCCCTAACAGATGTTGTCCTTAGATCTGGCTGTGGGGCGAAGACGGCTTCCATGTTCCTATTCTGGGCTGATAGGCTTCTGGGAGACTCTGGGTAGAGCAATAAATGACAGAGAAGGGACGTGTGAGCATGTGTCTGCATCCTATATATGAGTATCTGCATACATGCGTGAGAGAGTGTACGTAAGGATGCACACACACACACACACACACACACACACACACACACTTGTGCGTGTACACATGCACCCAGCTGTTATAGCAGCTGCCACTGCTGCCTAACCCAACACAGGCATTTAAAGGTCTGATTGTAGCTTTCACACCAGGGTGGGGACTTGCCCAAGGCTAGGGATTGGGGGTGGCAGCTAACCAGGATTGAAGAGGCTGACTCTGAGATTTCACTTTGATTAAGATCAGGTAGGGAAGCAGAAAGTGGAGTCCCAACTACCCTGCTAAAGCTGAAGACTGATCCCCACCCCCATCCCCACCCCCACCCCCCACCTCACACCAGGCCTGATTCTAATGTCTTCTGATGGGACAAATTGGTGAGCGC
The DNA here is from genome assembly GCF_000001635.26 of Mus musculus. NCBI lineage: Eukaryota > Metazoa > Chordata > Mammalia > Rodentia > Muridae > Mus > Mus musculus. The sequence continues at coordinate 21,958,529 of NC_000080.6, read as the reverse complement.
AACTATTAGCTGGGTGACATCAAAAGGCATTAATCTCTGGTTCCCGAGCAAGACCAGCACCGCATTAGTGCCGTGCACCCAGTCATTATTAAGACTTTAGCCCAAGGGTGTAATAAATGTTTTATGGCATGCAAACCAAGGTAATGGAATGCAAATCCCATAATATAGCCATACATTTATTTTCTAATGGAGCAAATGATGATGTATTTTATCTGAGAGGAACTGCCAATAGAACCTGCTTGGGAAATGTGAAGTTAGAGACCCAAAGGATGGGTGGGTGGCCCTATTCTGCTTATCTGGGGACCTGGGGTGAGCAAGGGTGGGAGTCCATGGTCAAGCTTCGCCAGCACACAAACTGCTTCTAGATAATCCATCGTTCTCGTTCTCCTACCCCTGCCTGCCTGCCTTTTGGGGCATATATTGAACATTCTGAGGCTTAATTACATCCCCTTTGCTGAGCAGCCCCCCTTCCCAGGAGCCCCCACCCCCATCCAGAGCTGCATACCAATAAGCTATTCAGCACATATTGGCTTTCCAAAAATATGGCCGCATTAAGGTGTGAGATGTTAATGGGATCGAGGGCGCGGGGCTATTTCTCCAATGGAGTTAGGGCTTGGCATCAGTGCTGGTTTTATTAAGCAGCCAACACTGTTCAGTTGCAGCCCTGGGGCTGGGGGAGAGACTGAACTGGCTACCCTAGGCTGCCACAGCCCTGGAAAGGGTGACTGAATGCCCAGTCTTTCTGACTGCTAAAGCTGCTACAGACAGAATTTTTGGATGATTCTAGTTATCTAGAAGGAGTCTGGGCACTGGGCTCCCTGCAGTGGCCAGAGGGCTTTTTCATCCCCAAGAATGCCCTGTCTTTAGTCCAGGCCCATAGTAACTAGCTGGAGTGTGGCTACCAGCCTCCTGGAACTAACATGACTGCTTGAGGGCTTTTTCTGCAGTTAGATGAACGGGGGCATCTAGGAGAGCAAACCCAAGCTAACCCTGTCTCCAAGGGACCCTTGTTTCAATTAGAGGAAAAGAAATTAGAAATTAGAGGCTGAAAGATTGTTTAGTCAGTAAAGTGTTTAACTTGCAAACATGAGGACCCGGGTTCGATCCCAAGTGCCATGTAAAAGCTAGACACACTGGGTGGAGGATGGGGCCCTACCCAATCAGAGGAGAAGTGGGGGAAACAGAGGGAAGGACTGTGGGAGGGGTGACCAGGAGGAGGACAGTGAGTGGGATGTAAAGGGAATAAATAAATAAATAAATTTTAAAATTTTTTAAAGGAAAAAAAAAAAAAAGCTAGGCACAGAGGTATATACCTGTAGTCTCAGCATTGGGGAGGCAAAAAAACAGAAGGATCCTTAGGGCTTGCTGGCCAGACAGTGTGACACTCTCAGAAAGGTTCAGGTTTCAGTGAGAGACCCTGTCTCAAAATTAACAACAATAAATAAGGTGGAAAGCAATTAAGGAAGCTATGCCAATCTCTGGTGGCCACACCCACATGCCCATAAGCATACCCACCCACATTCAGACACACAACGATGTGAACAAGGCACATCATGCACATAGGCACACATACACACAAGGCATGAACCAGGCACATGGACTATGTGTTGCCCAAATGGATTATCTAATGGGTACAAATTTCTTTGCAGAACATATAGAAAATGCATTCACTGAGGGAGAAGAAGGAATGCTGATGCAGAGGGTGCTGTGCACTGGATGTTGAAGACCTCCTTAAAACTAAAGACACAGGATTGGGCTCTTCCCTAAGAGAGCTTATCGTAAGGGTTCCATTCACACGGGTTTGTTTTTAACATCCTGACCTCAGTGACTCTTGGCTCTCAGAGGGCTCGGCTGGGTCTAGAATTGGCTTACAGCAATTCTTATCTGATAGGCCATCTTTTCTGAGCAACCACATGAGTTCTTTGAGAATTTAGACCAAGCCCTGTGCTGAGCCCCTTGCTGCTTCATTCACTCTTCAGATGGCCCTACCAGGGAATATTTTAGTGATTCCTACTGAGGAAAATGTCTCCAAGTGGAATCCACCTGGGGAGGAAGAGATCTAGTTGACAAGAGAGAGAAGAAAAGATATATGTCAAGGACATGAGACATTGTAACTAATGAGAAGGTACCTCTGACGTCAGGCCTTGACTATACCCAGCACCCCAGAAAACAGAGATGGATCTTGCTGTACCACCCTGGGAATGGCATCCCCAAACTCAAGCACCATCCTCAGTGCCCTCCCACCAGTCTGCGCCTATGAAGCATGTACTTGCATTCTAGGGTAAGTTCCATCATGGAAGAACACATACCAAGTAGTGATACAGCTGCAACCACAAATGGATCCTGCCCTCACCTCCCTGTGAAGCTTCTCTGTGGGCTTGGTTTCTCTGTACTCAGCCTTATCAAAAAAGATTCTTTAGAAAGCCAGATGTAGTGGTGTCTTAGAGTTTTACTGCTATGAAGAGACCCGATGACCAAAGCAACCTTTATAGAGGACATTTAATTGGGGCTAGCTTACAGGTTCAGAGGTCCAGTCCATTATCATCAAGTTGGAAGCACAGCAGCATGCAGACAGACATGACACAGGAGAAGCTGAGAGTTCTATATCTCAGCTATAAAAGCAAACAGGAGAAGACTGGCTTCCAAGCAGCTAGGACAAGGGTCTCAAAGCTCACCCTCAAAGTGGCATACTTCCTCCAACAATGCCACAGCTTCTAACAGTTCCACTCCCTGGGCCAAGCATACTCAAATCACCACAGGTGGCACACGCCTTTGATCCCAGTAGAGGTCTCTGAGTTTGAAGCCAACCTGGTTTACAGAGGAAGTTCCAGGACAACCAGTGCCGCACAGAGAAATCTCATCTCAAATTCAGGTCCCTTGCCTTCGGAGATACCTGGGCTAGGATGAGTTACATCAGGATCCACTCTGATTCACTTGTTAAAATCCCAGAGGAGGTCTTTATAGAAGATAATCTTCTAAAGTCCAAAATATAACTTGTAAAACAATAGAGAAATAGCAGAAATCAATTATGAATTTTTCAGGTTGGCTTGGAGACAGACAAGTTTGGACCCTAGCAACCTGACATGACCAGCCAGTCTAGGAAGCAGCAAGGGAAACCTAAAGTACAATATTTAAGGAAGCATTTGTAGGCTTAGAGTTTTCAAAACCTATTTTAATTATGGCTCTTCAATGCTTCAAGCTTCCTCCAGCCCACCACCCACCAGAGGCAGGGAAAAAAAGGTTAACAGGAAACAGGGGTTATGGGCATGTCTCGAAATAGCTCTTTGGGGTGATTCCAATCTTCATTGTCAGTAGTCCAGTCCTCTTGGCAAACACCAAACAGGAATCCGTAGCTTAATCCAGAGAAACCTTGAGGATCCACCAATTGGCACAAATCCACAGAAGTGGCAGGAAGCAACCCAAATACCACCAAAGTTCTTCGGTGTACTTCTCTCTCCAAAGCCACAACAAGCAAAGATCACTGAAGAAAGCAAGGCGAAACCATGCAAGGCGAAACAACGCAAGACCATTGTCAGATAATCCCAAGGATAACCAGCAAAGAGTTGTAAGGCAAACCAATACAAAATCATTGTTCACTGTCTTTGGGTTACACTTACTCTCTTTCCAAACATCACGTGTCCTCTCACGCATCCACTCCAACAAAACATCACGTGTCCTTTCACCAGGCATCATCCAGAAATACACCATGTGTCTGTTTCCAGCAAAACATCCTCTCATAAGACAGTTTCCAGAAAAATATCCCATGACACAACTGAGTCTCCAGTAAAACCAGAAAATTCCCGCTTCAGGCATTTGCTTTCAGAATTTCACAGATGTAGGCCTTAAAGCAGAAGGTCCCTCTGGGATGGTTCGTTTTCAATGTCTGCTCGATTGGATTTGAAGTCACGTAGGAGACACACTTCAGAAAATGTCTGTGAAAGTACTTCCAGAGAAGCATAACCACAGTGGGAATATTTGCACTGCATGGAAGCAGCGCCATCCCGTGGGCTAGGCGACAGACTGCAGAAGACGGGGAGCAGGGAGAAAGAAAACTGAACTCAGACACTCACCTCTCTCTGCTTCCTGACTACTGATACAAGGTGGCCAGCTCCGTGCACTCCTGTGCCATGCTTTCTACGACTGTGACAAGATAAGACCTCCCTTCCTTAAGTTACATTTATCATGTGTTTCGTCACAGTGATAAGAACATTTACTAATATAGCCCCAACTTATATGTTCCAGAAATCTCTCAGGCCAAACTTGACCCTAAAAATGCCTTGACTCTGTCACAAATAGGCAAGCAGGAGGAACCCATAACTCCTTGAACTGCCTTGAATGAGGGAAGGGAACAGTGATTTCCAATTGGTCCTTGAACCTAAAAAACTTATGAGTTGGGAGCTAAATGGACCACAAAAGTTCCAAAGAATGGATTCACACAAGTATAAGCCACAGATTAATTCCAGTAGTTGTCTGGATTCCTGTGGGAAAAGGTTCAGGAGAGGTCTGGCCCTCAGCAGGATGACCTCCAACCACTCAACACCCTATAGTTCAGAGAAACTCACCCAAGGGAAGGAAGGAACCTACCGGGAGCATTGGGCCTCTTTCTGGGTAACCCTACTTCTGGGAAGCTGTCTTAATTAGGATTCCTATTACTGTGAAGAGACACCATAACCTCAGCAACTCTTATAAAGGAAAACATTTCATTGGGGCTGGTTTACAGTTCAGAGTTTTGGTCTGTTATCACCATGGCGGGAAGCATGGTGGTGCGCAGGCAGACACAATGCTGGAGAAGGAGCTGAGAATTGTACATCTGGACCCACAGGAAGCAGGGAGAGAGACTCAGCCACTGGGCCTAACTTTGAGCTTCTAGGACTTCAAAGCCTACTTCCTCCAACAAAGCCACACCTACTCCAACAAGGCCACACCTCCTAATAGTGCCACTCCCTATTTATGAGCCTTGGTGGTCAAACCACCACAGAAGCCCAGTACAAAAATCACTACCCGCTTCTGGGCTTTACAGCCATGGTCACCAACTCAGCTCCAGTTATAGGTCTGGGGCTGGACCAATCTCTTGCCAGGACTAACCTAGTTCGGAGGTCGCCTGTACTCATAGGCTGACATGTAGAGACAGCTCTGGCCCATTTAGAATGAAACAGATTTAATGAAAGGTCTGACATTCCCCAGTGAAAATCCTGGGTATTCTTGGAGGAGGGATGTTTGCTGGGTTGGTCATCTGAACAATGAAAGCCTTTTAGGATCTGTACCCTGGCCTGCGATGTGCAAGTGTAAGGCAAATAACCCCTTTCCTCCACAGATTAATTTGTGGTCCTGTTTCATCACAGCAATAGTAACCCTGACCAGAATAGACCCTACAGTGTCTGTCTCTGAGTCCCTGTGATGTGTGGGCATCCTCTATAGGCCTTGCTAAGATTCCTTTTTGCTCATCTATGTCCCCCAGTCTCCTCTGGAAAGTCTAGTGCTTGGTGCTCACTCAGGAAGAATTTGCTGACGTTATAAAAGAGTGAATGAAGATCTGTGCTGGGGCTGGCCCCCAGATTTTTATTAACTGTGAGGTTAAAAGCTATCAAGGGTCATGGGCACCACAAAGGGGCACAGGGAGTGAGTCCATTAACACCTGCCTTTTTATTTCCAAATCGAACTGTTGCATGAGGTTTGGGGTGATGTAACCACTCGGCAGGGTTGGGTCAGGATTTACGAGGCGGGGGATGTAGAGCCAGGTCTGAGCAGGCAGCTGGTGAGAGGCACTTGCCCTAATGCCCTCACTTGGACTACTCCCGAAAATAATGGTTGTAAGACATGAAGGCAACTTGGCAGGTACAGCATCCCCCTTTGCCCAGGGTGAATCTGGTCGAGTCACTTTTTCCAGGGCCAGTAGAGAAGGGAGCCCAGTTCAGGAGAAGCTTTGTGCTGAGAGAGGAAAGGAAAGGAATGCTGGAGCCTAGAGGGTACAGAATGGCCTGGACGGGTCACCAGCTCAGCCTCGGGTCCAGAGAACAGGAACATGGCCCATCAGAACGCTCTCCAGTGGGTTTGCATTATATAGAGAGTGCTGCACTAGCCAGCTTGGAACCCATCTAGGGATGCTAATTTGTTATCTCCTATCTAAGGTAGGAGGGACTAACCTCTACTGGAAGTTCCTGGAAATGAGGTGGCGGCAGCAGGGACTCACTAACTACTATAGGGCATGAGAGGGAGGGATGGAGAGGGGGAGAGAGGGAGGTAGGCAGCCTTCCCCTCCGGGCCTTCCCACCAGCACTTGGGTCTGAATGATGAATTTTCAACTGGGTCATTAAATGCTGATTAAAGTACCGGAGGAAAGAACAGGAGGGAAAAAACGACATCAAGTGCTGTACATAGGAACACGCCCCCACTCCAGCCCCCCTTCCCTGCTCTCAAGCTTCCTCCAAGTTCGTTCCAAGCCCCCATTGGAAATGCTATAAAGGGCCAGGTTAATTAAGTCCTGTATATTACCAGCACAAACACTTCCAACTTTATTCTGGCGGCTCGGTGAGTGAGGAGGACGGGGCCAGGCAAGGTCCAGGCAGCTCAGGGTAATAAAACAGAAGACTCAATTACCTTGTACATTTGCAGCTTTTATAAAAATCATTTAAAGCCCTTCCAATGAAAACCACAGCAGAGAAAGCTCGGGATCCTGAAACCCAAGACAGCATCAGGACCTAGGGTTTGGAGCATGGCGATCCTTGCCACCACCCTTCTGCCCTGGGACAGGAATCTCTGGGGAAAAGATAACAAGAAACAAAGGAAAGGGACTCTCCTCCTAAGCACTGAGCACCCATGGGAAAGCACCCTCGGGATCTGGAGCGCAGTGCTTCCCACAGTGATTCCCACTACTCACTCAGACATTTGCAGGTGCCAAGAAAAAAAGTGAATCTTTGGTGCTCAGGCAAAGGAGATCAAAATCCCTCAGGTCTGCATGGTTCCTCTATCTGATTCTAGCCTCTTGTCTGAAGCAATCAGGCCTACCATCTGCATACCATGGCCCCCATGGGGGCGCAGGCTCTGGAGAACATGCACATAGAACTCAAATCCCAGCTTCATCACTTCCTAGCTGGATGCCTTTAGGCAAATCGCCTAGCCTCTCTGAGCCTTAGAGAAGTAACTTCCTTTATCTGCCTTGCTCACACGGCATTGTTCAAAGGCTTAAAAGAGACAGTTGTGTAAAATGCTCAGTCCAGAGTACAGAGGACGACAGTCTGTGGTGATTTGAATGAGAATGGCCCCAGATGCTCCTATGTGTGAATATATTTGGTCTTCGGTTGCTGGAACTGTTTGGGAAGGATTAAGAGGAGTGGCCTTGTTGGGGAGAGGTGTTACTGGGGGGTGGGATTTGAAGTTGCAAAAGACTCATGCCATTCCAAATGTGCTCTCTGCTTCCTGCTTGTGGATCAAGATGTGAGCTCTTAGTTGTTTCTGCTGACAAGCCTATTCTCTGCCATCAGGGACTCTAATCCTAGATCTAGATCTGTAAGACCAGTTAAATGCTTTCCTTTATAAATTGTCTTGGTCATGGTGTTTTGTTACAACAATTGAAATGTAACTAAGACACTGTTCAATGTGCATACTCCTTACATGGACATACAAGGGGATGTGGGGATGGGTCAGTCAGTAAAGTGGTTCACACGCAATCATAATGACCTGAGATCAGATCCTTAACCACATAAAGCTAGGGGAGATGGTATGTGCCCGTAACTCTAATTCTAGTGAAGGACCAGAGACAGACGCCTGGGACTTAGTAACTAGCCAACATGCTGAATTCGTGAGTTCCAAGTTCACTGAAAGACTTTTTTTTTTCTTAAAAGCAACAAGAAAAAAAAGTTGGAAAAGCAATTAAGGAAGATACTCGAAGTTGACCTCTGACCTACGTGTGCATACTCACACATGTGTACATACACACATACCCATACTCATGTACGTATACACACACACTCAAGTGAGAATAAAAAACTCAAAGTTCAACAAAGAACCTAGAAGAGCTGGGTAGCTCTTCTATGAGAGGATAGTGAGATAATTGTCACATAATGGCAGCTGACAGGAATTGGAGACAGCTGTCCCAGCATGGTGGCAAGTAAGAAACAGAGAAGCTGGGCCAGAATCAAAAGTGGATATCATCCTCCAGGCCCACCCACAGCAATCAACTGCTAGCTAGGACAGAGCCCCTTAAAAGTTCCACAGCCTCCCAAAATAGCACTACCAACTGAAGACCAAGTGTTCAAACACCTGAGTCTGAGGGGAAGGGGGCCCAGGGAGGATAGTCTTTCCAACTGCAGCAATGCAGTGGCATCCTGGATACCTAACAGGTCACCTTGTTGAAAAGCTCCCTCTGGGAGAAGCTAACAAAGCACACCTATTTTCTAAAGATAGCCCCGGGATCATTTCCAGTCTCCCCCGCTTTCCTAGAACCTTGACGTTGGCCCATCGAGTAGCAGTCTATCTATGCCTTCCCTTGACATCAGCGTTCTGTAGCTCCTCGGAAAATTCAGTGTATCTGGTGTGATCCTATGCAACATACACGGTCAATCTCTCGAGGTAATCCAGGCTTCTCCTGAGAAGCCAGCAGCCATATTGTAAGGAGGCCAGAGCTATATGGGAGTCACATTGAGATATTATAGTCAACAGTCTCAGCCAACAGCCACTCAATTCGATCCTTATAACTGAATAAGCCTGAGATGATTTCAGCCCTGAGTAGCTGTATCACAGATGGCCTTGGTACCTTCTAGCTCCTATACACACAGAGCATAGTTAAATCAGACTTCAGTGGCCTAGCTGGACTCCTGACCTACAAAACCCATAAGCATAAGTGTCTGTTTTATACCATTAAATTCCATCTCAATGCTGTATAACCAGAATCTGAAAGTTTTTGATGTTATATTCAGTCCTGGAAGTTAGGGGCTAACTAGAGAAACCGCCATGTTCGGCATCAGGGTAGAGATGTGCCCTGGAAGCACAGTGGTTAGGAAATCAGCCATGGCCCTTCTACTAGTATAAGGGAGAAGGGTTTGCTCTGCGGTTGGCAGGGGCTACAGTGGGAGAGGAACAGGTGCCAAGTGTCAGGTGACCCTGAGCTCCATCTTGTTCATCTGTCCTTTGACTTGGACAAGGTAGAGCATTTCTCTGACTCTCTCATGACTATGGTGACACTGCCCTATAACCACATCTGGCCAGACTAAATGAGACAAGGTAGGAAAGCTATTTGGCACAAAGACTCTTGAAAAATGTCTTCATCAGAGTTCTTTTGGCCATTCCTTCACACTTACAAATCAACAGAAGGTACTTAAGTGAATGGAGGTGTGGGCAAGCCTTCTAAACGAAGACAGAGAGGGGTGAAATCTTAGATAAGGAGGTGAGGGTCAGCTTTTAAAAATGCCCATGGACTCAGAAATGAAGCCATGAATCTCCTCTCAGAAACTGTAACTGCAGAGTTGTGTTCTTTGAGCATTAAAGGATTCTTCAGACTTTCTAGTTTCTCACTTCCTGATGGGACGGTGTGTCTGTCCCAATCTGTAGTCACCACCCTCCATCTGCCCCACTGACTGGGTTCTCCATGGTGCCCTGGAGCCCCTCTTCAAGTACGAGCAGGCCCTGAGCTCTGCTCCCCTCAAGGAGTTTCCAGAGGACCCTGATGACATCTCCTTCCTGCTGGTTGCCCCACTGGGGACAGTAGGAGACATAAGCTCCTGCCGGACTACGTGTAAGCATCAAGGTCTCCAAAGACTTGAGGCAGAAAGAGGATCTCCAGCCAGCCCTGGAACCTGCAGCTTGAGGGGAGATGATTTGGTGCGCATGTGGGCACAAGAAGGGTTAAAGGAAGAGGTAAAATATGGAAGAAGAGGGGCTCGTGGCAATACTGGAACAAGCTGGCCGTGTGCATGGATAATTAGAACTGAGCATCAGTAAACAATGCCTTTTCCCCTCATTAAGGACAAATCTGTGTGTATAATGTGCCTATTTTCTCTTTCATTAACTTATAAATGGCCACCACTTTAAAGCCATTTAACCAGCAGTTTTGACTTGCCCGTCAGCCCACAGTCAGGAGTGTCTTCTCTCACACCCTCTGTCCACAGCTCCCCAGGGGATGGACTGTGTAGGTGCTCCTTTGAGCCTTCCAGAATAGGGTACAGAAGACTGTGTGGGAAGACAGGCAGGGCCAGGTTCTCAGCATCTCTCTGCCCCTGGGGCTGAGCACCACACACACCATTAGCCTCCTCTTCACCATCTCAGAGGACACCCTCAACTCTCTTCCTAAATTACCTTTTCTGGGCCTCTGAGCTGAGAAGGCCCTGCCTCTTTCTATAAAGCCTTAAAGAATGGGTGTCTGGGGCTGGAGAGATGGCTCAGTGGTTAAGAGCACTGACTGCTCTTCCGGGGTTCCTGAGTTCAATTCCCAGAAACCACATGGTGGCTCATAACCATTTGTAATAGGATCTGATGCCTTTTTCTGGTGTGTCTGAAGAGAGCAATGGTGTACTCATATACATTAAATAAATAAATAAATCTTTTTAAAACTGAATGGGCATCTGTGAAGTTGTGCAGCAGCTGGCCAAGTGTGGTGGCTCAAGCCTTTAATCTCAGCACTCAGGAGGAGGCAGAGGCAGGTGGATCTCTGTAAGTTCGAGGCCAGCCTGAGCTACAAAGCAAGTTCCAGGATAGCCAGAGCTTACAGAGAAATCCTGTCTTGGAAAAAAATTGTGCCAAAACAAGCTGGTACCTGGGATAAAGTGTCCTGTTGATCTTTGTGAAGCCCAAAGCCTAGTAGAGAGACCAATGCACACAGAAATGTAAGGAAATCAGGGCCATGCCAAAGGAAGTCCTCACCAGCACAAGCAAAAGTCCCCACTACGAGATGGGAAGCATTCCAAGATGTGAGTGTGTCTATTCCAACAGTCTAGAAACATCCTTTGGAATTAACATAAGGTCTCCCTTATCAGGCTAAGCACTTCAGAGGACATTGACTACATGTCTCTGTGAGACTAGCTGATCCCCTAAGCAAAGATGGAAGATTCACAGGTTTAGGGACTCTTGCTCAGTTCTAATTATCCATAGCTCCCACTTCATCTCCCTGCCTGTTGCTAGGTAACACCCTAAGACCTTAAACTACCTTGGAACTGGAACCTAGCCCCTGCAGAAGCCTCCTTTCTTAAGATCCAAAACATTTACCAACCCTCTGCCAAGACTTGGGAGGGATGAGAACAGTGCCAAAGGAGAAATGACACCTGGTTTGCTCTCAGGCACATCTTCAGGTGACACTAATCCACCCAGTAACAATGAGACCAGAGACAGGACACAGAAATCAATACTTACACAAAGCTCACTTTATGGCTCCAGGGGCCCTGTACATTTCCTGTTGTGTGAGCCCTCTCAAAAGCTCACAGTCAAGAGATGTATAATGTTTTCCCCAGTCCACAAATGAAGAGATGGAGGCCCAGAAAGGCAAATCAATTTACTCAAGGCCACAAAAGCAGATGGTGGGACTAAAACCTTTCCATACCGAAAGCCAGGCTCTTTCTACCACATTCCACCGAAGGTGATTTAAAGTGCTCATAAGAGCAGTGGCAAGGTGCAGAACAACAGAGAGAACAGAGGAACCGGTCCTTCTGGGAGGTGCTGAGCCACAAATGCAGGAAAGATGTGGAGAGGCCAAAGACAGCCTGAAGCACTTGTCATGGTAAAGAGGGAGGAGCCCCAGGTCTGAACCCTTGCATCTGTATGGATGTGAAAGGTGCATATGCCTCAAGCCTGGGGAGGAACCTTGCTCATAAACTCAGAGGTTCCTAAAAATTATATCTATTGATATCATCTCAACTTCATATTGACTTCTAAAAGATGCTAGCTTGTTCCACAGCTGGGATATGAGCAATAGCCTCTTTAGTAACTCTAGAGTTGGAAACAACCTGAATATCCTTGCACAAAGGAATGGGTAAATGAGAGAGGACTGGTTCCTATGAAGAATGCTATTGAGCGGCTGGTGGGAATGGAATAGATCTCTGCCAGCATGCTATGGCTAAATCTTCAACATATATGCTGAGCGAAAAATGTCAACTTGGACTTGGATGTAGCTGGTGTTGTATCATTTATGGGAAGACAGGCCCTGTCAAGCACTGTTCTCGAACAACTATTCTCTGTACACATGGGTCCTCTGAGATATATATATCACTGATCAAAGTGGCTACCTCTGGCCAGAGATGGATATAATCAAATAGAGACAACAAAGGAGACTTTAGCTTTGCATGGTGACCATCTGTTGAGATCTGTCCAGCAGCTCCCATCAACCCCTCTTGCTGGTGTAACCAAGAGAAGGTCTGCCATTCACTTTCAAATGTCCACCTGCTTCCATGATAAATGAATTATGCCTATCTTAGTTAGGATCTCCACTGCTGTGAAGAGACACCATGGCCAAGGCAACTCTTATAAGGACAGCATTTAACTGGGGCTGGCTTGCAGGTTCAAAAGTTCAGTCCATTATCATCAAGGCAGGAGCATGGCAGTGTCCATGCAGGCATGAAGCTGGAGGAGCTAACAGTGACACACTTCCTCCAACAAGGCCACAGCTCCTGACCATACCACACCCTGTGGGCCAAGCATATTCAAACCACCACAATGCCCTACTTATCTGTAGTGCTTAATTTGTCACAACAGAAACAATACTTGAAGAAGCTGGAGCCACAGCTTAGTGAGTAAGAGTGCTTGTTGCACAGTATGAAGACCTGAGTGTGGATAGTTACACTCACGTTAAAAAAAAAAACAAAGAGCCAGGCATGGTCATATATGTGTACCTACAGCCCCGGTAATATAGGGGCCAAGAGGATGGCTGGCACTTGACCGCCCACCTAACTTCAGCTTCAGTGAAAGAATGGCAGAAGAAGACACCTGATATCCTCTATCTTCATGAATGCACAGTACATGCATATGTGCATGCACATATACACACACAAACACACACACACACATCAAATTCTCATGCAGTAAGTGAATTTTTTAAAAAAATATAGTAATTTGTCACTTGTGTCATTTCTACTAATGCACAGGGTGGGAGATAAAGTGCCCTCCCAGCCTATAGGCTCCCCAGTCTCTCTCCTCAGCGGTGAATATTTGGTACAATTGCCTTGCATCATGTATGAAACCTCAAGTCCATTTATAACCACATAGACTTTAAGAACGAGAAGACATAGGCAACGCCACGGGTAACACAAATATTGTTCCCAAACTCTCTTTTCTCACTTAATTTTTCTCTGTCACAGTCATCGAGAAATCATGACCAGTCCCAGACCTTGGGTCCAGCCGACAGGGATGCCAATCTCATTATTTCATAGCGGGAGCCCGCAGCTGCAAAGTTCTGGCAAGCCCTCTGGTCATTACCATAACACTGTTCATGAGCTCAAGCTAATCCTGGTTCTTGGAAAATGTGTTCATTCATTTAATCAATCAGCAATTATGGACTGTGGGTCAGGGTTTGGCCCTAACTAATCAGGGACTTCTGATGATAACGCACACAAGCCCAGCCCTCCAGGATCCAGCCGCCTGTCTTCTCCCAGAGGCATTAGTGTTACAGGGAGTTGGTTAGAGTAGTCAGGAAACTGCTGTTCAAGTCCGAGCTCATCCTGGCTAACGCTCTCTATGACCATGCGATCTTGGTGAAAATGATTGGTCACGGGGGCTGGAGATATGGCTCAGTGGTTAAGAGCACTGACTACTCTTCAGGAGATCCTGAGTTCAATTCCCAGCATCTACATAGTGGCTTACAACCATCTATAATGGAATCAGATACCCTCCTCTGGTGTGTCTGAATATAGTGACAGTGTACTCATACATAAAATAAATTAAAAAAATAAAATCTTTTTAAAAAAAGAAAAAAGGAAAAAAAGAAAATGCTTGGTCACTCTCTGTCCCAGTTACTCTTGTCTGTAAAATGGGCACAAGAATCAGATGTCGGACTCTTAGTAAGTTATAGCTAATATTAATAGTGCAAATTGATTACAAATAATAAATGCTTGGTAACACAACTCCTGTGATGCTCTGTCAAGAAGGCTTAAGGCAAATCTACTCACAGAGAAACAATCAAACTCAAAAAAACATTCTGGAGTAAGTTGAACATGGTAGTGCTCGCTCACCTTTAATGTGGGGACTACAAGGTAGAAGTGGATCTCTGTGAGTTCAAGGCCACCCTGATCTACATTGCAATTCCAGGATATCCAGGACAGTATAGTAAGACCCTATCTCAAAGACAAAAACAAAACAAAACACAACCTGTGGGAAGGGGCTCAGAGGACTCACTTCCAGCTGGGGAGCTATTGGCAGCTATTGGTTCCTGGGAGAGTCTGTTTTCCTTAGGGGTGGCCCCTGGTAGGTTACCTGTGTTCCAAGGTTACCTGTGTATGACCTTACACCCATGTGCACACAGGAAGCCTAATTGGACTCAGGGAGCTATTTTTGAAAATGATAAAAACAAGATATAAAGTTGGCAAAGGGTGTGGGGGTGGGAGCTGGTTGGAGGGGGAGTGGATATTATTAAAGTATATTTGACAATACATTTTGATAATAAAAGTAGATAAATAAGTAATAAAAGTTGGAGGGGGCAAATATTATCAAAGAATATTCTATACACTGTAAAACTCTCAAAAACTAAATAAAATATATGTTTAAAACAACAACCTGGAGTCAGGTAGCACAGGCCCTTAAGGCCAGTACTCTGGAGGCAAAGGCAAGCAGATCTCTGTGAGTTCAAGGCCAGCCTCATGTATATAGCAAGTTACAAAAGCAAAACAAACAAGAGTCTGAAAAACTACCCTATATCTTTTTAAATGTCAGTATCGTGAAATAATAAACAGTCGGAAACAGATCTAAATTGCTGAAAGAGACATAAAACTAAAGAGAAGTTGTGTTCCGAGTCTGGATTACAGATTTCTTTTTCTTCTGACATAGGGTTTCACTGTGTAGCTCTGGCTGCCCTCAAACTGTGTGTGTGCGTGCGCACACATGCGTGCGCGTGCATGTGTGTGTGTGCATGTGTGTACGTGCGTGCATGTGTATGTGTGTGTGTGCATGTGTACATGTGTGTGTATGCATGAATGTGCATGTGTGTGCATGTGTCTGTGTTGACCAGGTTAGCCTTGAACTCACAACTCCACTTGCCTCAGACTACTGAATGGTAGGATTAATGAAAAATATGTGCCACTACACTAAGCTGTATTATAGATTTTAAAGCATACACATAAGAACATTATAGAAATTGTTGGGAAGACATGAGTGTCAACTAATTCAACACTAGAACAGTGCTGGGTTCTTAAATATAGTAATTACAGTGTATATGTCCTCCTTTCCTAGAAGTGTGCTCAAGAGATTATCATGTCCTCTACAAATAGTTGTCAGATGGGGGAAGGGATGCAGAGAGGGAGGTTAGGGCGGGTGGACATAGTAGTCCATGCCTGCGATCTCAGCATTTAGAAGGTTGAAGCAGAAAGATTGCTGAGAGAGAGAGAGAGAGAGAGAGAGAGAGAGAGAAAGGAGGGAGGGAGGGAGGGAGGCCGGGCAGAAGGCTAAGGCTGGACCCCTTCCCTAATGTCTGAGTGTATCAGGTGCAGGGGATGGCTGATGATGATCTGGCTCCTGGTCTCTAGGGAAGATACAGGCTACATCATAGAGATGCCTCATCTGTACCTGTAAGCCACGCCTAATTTAGCTGCCAGTCCCTTCAGAAGGGAATACCCTTGACTCCACACTTCCCAGGCCTCTCCCTCTCCTGGGCTGCTCCCTTTGCATGTGATCTGATTGGCCTCCCTGGACAAGGACGTAAATGTCGCATCTCTGTGTTTTATGGATCAGTTGCTGCAATCCTCATTCACCTCACTTAAAACATGTGAAAGCAAAGGCTTTCCCTTGCCCGGTCCTGTTTTATATGTCTAAATAGACGAAGTCACATACAACAACTCTCTCTGAGGCAGATAATAGGTTTGGGGTGGGGTGGGGGTTGTGTTGTTCTTTTGCTTTGTTTACCCATTTTAGAGCTAGGGAAACAGAGCCACAGAGAATTTAATAAACAAAGGTGGCTACATAATTTTCAGGGCTCAGGATAAAATGAAAACATAAAGGAAATATGAACTATATTCAGACTTTCAAACTGGTCTGTTAAGGGAGAGGGAAAAATGGGAATTGGAAAGAGGGACGTAGGCAAGAAAGGGCTAGAGGGAAGGGAGGAATAGTCAGAATGGATATATAGATGTTTCACAGTGAATCCTCATGATTTATACAACTAATACTATTGCTATTTTTAAGACTTTATGGTGCTAAGCATGGAGCCTGTTTCAGGAGAAAGAGCTATGAGGCTGCACAGGGTTACACACTCACGAGCCAGGCCAGTACCCAGCATGACCAGTAAATAGACAAGCAGAGGAACTTGAACCCAAAAGCCTGACTCCACTCATTTATCTTAGTCACCATATCATGGTGTCTGTCTGCCTCTCAGACTAGTTAGATTCAGCAGTCAATTTGACACAGCCAGAGTTATCTGATGAAGTCTCCACTAGGGGATTGCCTCAATCAGATTGGCCTGTAGGTCTGTCTGTGGAGCACTTTCCTTGATTGCAAATTGATGTAGGAGGACCCAGCTCACTGTGGGCAATGCCACCCCTGGACAGGTGGCCCTGAGCTACATAAGAAAGGCAGCTGGGCTCGAGCCTGAGCCTAAGCCAGAAAGCAGCAGAGGTCCTCCAGGAGCTCTGTTCAGGACCTGCCTGCACAGGGTTCCTGCCCTGACTTCCCTTTTCAGGGAGCCCTAGCCTATACGCTGAAATAAACTATTTCCTCCCTAAGTTGTTTTTGGCCATGGTTCCTCTTACAGCAACAGAAATGAAACTAGGACACCTTGCCTCCTGGATCCCAAGATCCAGAAAACTTTACACACCAAGACCAGGGCTCCAAAAGCCAGAGGCAAACAGAACAGCCTTACCTGATGGCTCACACAAGGAGCCACTGTTAAAAACCTCCACAACCACAGAGTCAAGGATGCCCAGGCTGGCCTAGATGACTCTATATACTGTACACCTGCTCTCCCAGAAAATCACTGGCAAATCCACAGAGCCAGGAGAGTTTCTTGACACCATCTGGTGGACTGTCATGAGCATCCCTCAAAAATCTAAGTTTTCTTATTAACTTAGTTCACCTACTTAAACTCCCTAATTTCCTGGTGGTGAGCTAGCCTCTGGGGTCCTTTTATCCTTCCTGTCCAAAGGTCTCAGATGGAATCAACTCAGGTTAACAGAAAATCTCCAGTGGCCTTAACCTTCAAATAGAAGGCTGCATCAGGGTTTTGAGCCCTGTCCTCCCAAGATGATGCTTGTTTCCTATGCAAATCATGTCCACTTCCATGCCCATCAAAACCTTCTTGGAGCATTTGCTCGTGTAACCTTGTTCCAACGTGCTCTGTGACACTGAGTGTAACTCTCTTGATATGTCAGTGTCACAATCAGGCAATTTCTTAATGACATACGTGGGTAAAAGTGTTAGACAATGATTCTTTTCAACAGGAGGAAATGGCTGGAGAGATGGCTGAGCAGATAAGTGTGCTTTCTGCTCTTACAGAGACCAGAGTTTGATTCTCAGCAATCATGTCAGGCAGATCATAAACACCTGTGACTCCCTGTACCTCCAGCTCCAGGGGATCCATCTAAAGCTCTCTTCTGGCCTCCATGGCTAGCTGTATTCATGCACACACATACACAAACACAACACAGAGAGAGAGAGACAGAGAGAGAGAGACAGAGAGAGAGAGAATAAAAACAACCTTTTTTTTAAAATGATGAAGAAGCTAAGGTGATGTTTGCAGAACTAGTGGCATTCAAGTTAATGTTGCTACCATCATCTCAGTGGTTTATAAAGCCTGGAAATGTCTGAGATTCCCTCAGCTTTCTGAGAATCTATAATTGGGCTAAGTTCCCTTCTGTTTCAGAAACATAGTCCACTACAGATTTTTAAAAAATATATATGCAACTAACAATGGCCCAAACAAATAGAGATATATCCTTTTCACATGATAAAAATATACAGCAGGTAGATACTGGCACTGGTCTACCAGTATCTAACACCAAAGCCAACACCGTTGCAATTCTTTTGCTTTCTTCAGCCTTTAGATGTTCAATCAAGGCAGAAAAATAAGCATGGAGAGATAGTGGTAGCATAAAAACCCTTTCCAGAAAAGGGAAAAAACCATCTAGATCCTACAAAAAGTTCTAGATTATATCCCACTAAGCTGAACCTGGTCATATGGTCTTGAATACCTGCAAGAGAGTCTGATAATATGGGGACACTGGAGATAGGCACATTTTCACCATGGACAAATTAGAATCTCAGAAGAAGAGGAGGAAGATGTTATACTCTTTCTCCTATGTCATCTCATCAGCCCCATGACCCCTTCCCAAACACATTGGGAACTCTTAAAGAGGACTCCCTAGGACCTTGAGACCATTCTAATGTCCCAGGCAAGAAGTGCCCACCCAAAGAGCCAGGATTTCCCAAGAACTAGGAAGCAAAGCCACCAGCTCTTGCTTGTAATGATTAATGATGCTCTGCACAGCTGAGGCGAGGTGGCTAATTAACCAGAGACTGATTAAGGACAAGGCAGGCAAAAACCCAGACACAATAAATGTGAACTCTCCATCTTCCTCACTCCTTCTCTGTCCCTCCACAGCAGCAAAAGCCAGGCTGGAGGCAACTCCCAACCTGCCTCCCTAGGGAGGGCATGCAGACCACCCCCATCCCCACCCCCACATGATGTCTCACACTAACAGCCTTAACCAGAGCATGATGGCTGGGGTGGGCATCTGGAGGTCTTTGGTAGGGCTTGACTTCCCTTTCAGCCTCTTCCAACCTCTGGACTCTAGACCAGGCACAGTTTGAAGCATGAGCTTTCTAAAATAAAATATCCTCTTTCCAATGGAATGGGCAGCTAAGGACTGCAGACACCTAGAACGGTCCAAACACAGCACAACCTCCAGCCAGTGAACAGAGCTCCCCCAAGGAGGGACTTTGTGAGCAGATATACTGTCCCAGAGAAAGAACAGGACACCTGAGTGGGTGAAGAGGTGAAAGACCAGATAGCAGTCTTGGAGCAGTGAATACAGGTAGGGGTGACCCAGAGCCAAAGGTAGATAGATGCAAAATAAGAAGTCAGTCACAATGCAGCCCAGGTATCTCGTGTCTGCTCCTTGCTGATGTGGACAAAATGTGGCAACCCGAATACAAGATGCCTCCTGGGTGACCCTGGGTTAGTCTCATCTCCTTTCCCTTCATCTGGGACACCTCATCTATGCCTCCCACCCCAGAAAGCACACCCAGGTGCAGGCAAAAACAACTTGCAGTAGCCTAGGCTGAGGTTGGGTGTAAATAAGCCCTCTGTCTGACACAGGAATCTTGTACAAGATAGGACTATGATAAGAACAGAGGATCCATTTCAGCCACAGATACGAGGAGAAATTCAATGAATGTAACATCTCAAGTTCTCTCAGTTTCCTCCCAGGAGGCGCAGAGTATGGGCAAGAGATGCCTCGGGTGCACACCATGCTATCTTCCACCTTGCCCAATTCTTGCTTCCAGCTCAACGATTCTCTATCCCTAGGAAAGCTTTCCTTGACCCAGAATATTAAGTCATAGTCACTATTTCCCTCAGATGCATATGTCATAGTTTATATTAATGCATTTAGGAGACCACTGACAACTTGACTAGGTTTAAAAATCACTCCAGAGACACCCCTCTGCACATGCCTGTGAAAGTGTGTTCAGTTTACATCTCCTGGGCATATACCGAGATGCTCCAACATGTAATAAGGACACATGCTCCACTATGTTCATAGCAGCCTTATTTATAGTAGCCAGGAGCTGGAAAGAACCCAGATGTCCCTCAACAGAGGAATGGATACAGAAAATGCGGTACACATACACAATGGAGTACTACTCAGCTATTAAAAATGATGAATTCATGAAATTTTTCAGCAAATGGATAGAACTAGAAAATCTCATCCTTACTGAGGTAACCCAATCACAAAAGAACACACATGGTATGCACTCACTGATAAGTGGATACTAGCCCAAAATCTCCAAATAACCAGGATACAATTCACAGAGCATATGAAGCTCAATAAGAAGGAAAACCAAAGTGTAGGTCCTTCTTGAAGGAGAACAAAATACTCACAGGAGCAAATATGGAGATTAAGTGTAGACAGAGACTAAAGGATAGGCCACCCAGAGACTGTCCCACCTGGGAATTCATCCCATATACAGTTATCAAACCCAGACACTATTGTGGATGCCAAGAAGTGCATGCTGAAAGGATCCTGATATGACTGTCTCCTGAGAGGCCCTGCCAGAGCCTTACAAATACAGAGGTAGATGTTAGCAGCCAACCATTGGATTGAGCATGGGGTCCCTAATAGAGTAGTTAGAGAGTGACTGAAGGGTTGAAGGGATTTGCAATCTCATAGGAAGAACAACAATATTAACCAACCAGATTCCCCAAAACACCCAGGGACTAAGCCATCAACAAAGAAGTACACATGGCTCCAGCTGCATATGTAGTAGAGGATGGCCTTGTCATGCATCAATTGGAGGAGAGGTACTTGGTCCTATGAAGGCTCAATAGATGCCCCAGTGTAAGGGAATTGAGGGTGGGGAAGTGGGAGTGGGCGAGTGGGTGGAGGAACACCTTCACAGAAGCAGGGGGGAAGGAGGGTGTGGTAGGATGTTTCCAGGAGGGAGGGGAACTGGGAAAAGGGATAACATTTGAAATGTAAATAAAGAAAATATCCAATAAAAAAGAAAAAGAAAGAGAAAGATAGTGTGTCCAGGCAGGTCTAACTGTGGAGGGAAGGCACCCTGAGTGGATATGGCATAGTCCCATAGACTGTCATGCCAGCCTGAACTAAAGGGAGTGAAAGGGAGAAGAAGCCAGCTGAACACAAGCATCCATCTCTCTTTCTGCTTCCTGACTATGACCAGCCACCTCATACTCCTGCTGCCACAGCTACAGACACTCCTGCCACCAGCCTCACCAGCCCATGATGGCTCCACCATGAGAAGCTTCATCACTCAAGCTGCTTTTGTCACAAAGAAGAAACCATGGTGCCATCTGCCTTTGCTACTGTCCATCCAAGCAGTACACATCAACAGAGCCCTCTACTGTGCCAACTTCCAGGGCTGCAATGAGATGTGACCCTGAAATTGTGGACTATGGTTTAGGCATACATGCCAGTTGGTTCCTAAGCAAGCATCTACCCTAATGTCAAAAGTGCAACCGTCCCCAGCCCCAGCAGTATGTTGGGACAACTGGTAGACCAACACTACACCAAGAAAAAGCCACGGTGCTCAGGCTACCCCAGGAAGGGAGGTCATATGTGGTTTCTCATGTTGTACATGAAGAAAGAAGTTATGTGGATGATGACTAAGTGGATGCTACTGTGTGCTGCCAGATTTCTTCTTCAGAATCAAGACACTCTTTCATCTCCAAGGTGTGCTAACTGTTGACAGGTAACAGCTAGGTCCCTCTCCAGCCACTTTCCTCAACCAAAAAAAAAAAAAAAAAAAGTCATGGTCTTCCCCTTGCAACCCCCATGTAACATATGGTCATTTAGGATGTTAAAGACTTCTTCCCTACCACCTCAATCTAGAATATCTGGAAGGACTATCCAAGCTCCAGGGCTTTCTTATAGGGTTATTCAGCAGCTCCTTCTGCCCTGCCCTTCTTCTCTCATCCCAATAAAGGGGAAGGTCCTGAAAGCATTCCCCAGTAATAATCCAACATACAAATTTTGAGTCCTAGAGTCTGTGCCTTTGGGAACCTGACGAAGCAGGAAGGAGGACCTAAGCTTTTCCAGTGTGTGGCTGCCTGGTGAGGAAGAGAGGTCTCTTTTTCTGTGAGCTGCATGAAGATGCCTTCTCATGCTTTGCCAGGAACCCAGCCCTTACCAGTACCACTTACACCTGAGAGGCAAACCAGGAATTGAAGCCAGTGCCAGCAAGGCTCTGGCAGGGGCACCAGGGAAGGAATTGAGCCCTGTAGCCAAGTGATTTAGAAGGCTCTGGAGGAAGATATATCAGTGATAAGAAGCCCACCAGCCCCGGAGTCTGATTCCGGCTGATTTAACAGGCACCTAGGGCCTCTATTTCAGCAAGACAACCAGGAAATGAGCTGAAGGAAATTATTAATCCATGTGCCTGGGGTTCCCCACACTGTGGACGGGTCCAACCAGTCACCAACGTGCTAACTTGAGCCTAGAGTGTGGGAACTTGTCTGGTGGGAGGAGGAGGTGGTGGAAGCAAGAAGAAATGAGACTTGTACAGACTTCGTAATTGAAATCATTAATAGCGGTAAAATAAGTTGTCTGTCCTACATGTAATTTGTAGTAATGTTTGGTTACTGAGATTAATTTCTGGTAATGAAATACTAATTAAACCATTTATTGAGTAATGTATTTGCTTGGTGGTGTTTTATGGGTGTTCGCTTATAAATATTTTAATTACTTTTGCTAAGTAATTAGAATTTACTAAATAATTTCCAAGCTATTTATTAATTTCTAGCAATTCTCAGCCAACCAACAAGTAATTGTTTTTACTTTATATCAGTAATTAAAGTCTTTTTTTTTAAAAAACTTTGAATGAAGAGGAAGACAGCTCTGAGGAGGTCTCCTGTGTTCTGTTGCTTATAAGTTTGGTTATGTTAAAGCAAAAAGAGAAGTGACATAAAGACCACTTGCTGGCTGGGAGATGGCTCAGTCAGGAAAATGCTCACCATGCCAGCCCGAGGACCTAAGCTGGAAACCCAGCATCCATATAAAAACCTGGATGTGCTGGTTTGGGCTTATAAACCCAGCACTGGAACCTGGGACTCACTGGCTAGTTGTCTTAGACTAGAGGCAAACCTCAAGTCTCAGGAAGAGACCCTATCTCAAACAGAAAGCAGATTATTCCCAAAGTCGACCCATGTACACACACACATACATATATACATGTATACACACACACACACACACACACAGTAACCATACACACCAAAAAAAAGAGCAAAGTAAGATCATTCATAGCCCAACACCGCTCAAACACTGCTAACTATTATTTATACTTTACTTCTTATATTTATACTTGTGGGCTTCTTGTACTAGCCTTTCAAATTGAGTTTATAGCAATAAACAATTTTTAAACAACAAACTTTGCTAATTTTGTATTATACTTTCTGTCTGATAAAAATGCCAAGGAGCTGGGGATGTAGCTCAGGGACAGAACATAGGCTTAGTATAGCAAGTTCCTCTGGGGGGCAGGAGATATAGATAGAGAGCGAGAGAGAGCAAGAGAAAGAGAGACAAAAGTTTGAAAGTAATATTTCATTTCTTTACACCCATTAAATTATAAGCCATCTTTGTAAGCTGTATAAGACTGGGTCTCCACATGGGACAGTTCCCTTCAATAAAATAATATGTCTAGGACAAAAAAAATATTGAAACAAATTAACATATCTATTGGTGTATATATGTGCATGTTCATGTGTGAGCAAGTTCATGTGTGTGCCTATGGAGACAGGAAGACAACTTTGAGTGTCATCTTAAAAAACACCACCTATCACCTTTGAGACAGGGTCTCTTGCTGTCCTGAAACTCACCAGTTAGGGATCCCGACTTGATAGCATTCTCCTGTCTGCCTCCAGCATGGCCACACTCTACATTTTCACATGGGTTCCGGAGAATGAACTCAGATCCTCACATTGAGTGATGCCCATTGCTCCATCTCTGCTTTTTCTTAAATATTTTAGTGTGTGTGTGTGTGTGTGTGTGTGTGTGTGTGTGTGTGTGTGTCTGTCTGTCTGTCTGTCTGTCTGTCTGTCTGTCTGCCTGTGTGCATGTGAATGCAGCACCAGAAGAGAGTGTCAGATCCCCTTGAGCTGAAGTTCCAAACAGTTGTGAGCCACTGGGCATGGGTTCTAGGAAGCAAAATCTCTAAACCACTGAACCATCTCCCTTTTTCTCTATTAAAACTAGACTCGTGATTAAACCGTTTTAAGGTCTGCTTTCATTGCTAAAGGTGACAACCATCTTTCCCTAGCATTAAACATACAACAGTAGCAGCATCCTCTGCAGTGGGTAATCATCATGCCATGAACTCCCTATATATTACCTAATTTCTTACTACTGGCTATTTAGGTTGTTTTCAGTTGTTCATTATAATGACCATAATTATAACAAACATCTCTGTGCCTAGATCTTTGTCTGCTTATTCAATGATTTGCACACAATTTCTTACAGGTAGAATTGCTGAACCAATGTACATGAACATTTCAAAGACATTTGAGACTGCCAAAATGCCTCAAGAAAGACTGGACAAATTTACATTCCCTTGGTCACCCTAAAGTGGGGGTTAAAGCCCTGCTTCTGAGCACTGTGTGTAATGGGTAATTATTTTAATTCCCATGTCACTTGTTTTCATTCCCTCTCCACACAAAGAGATGACCCAGGAAGACCTGCACAGCTTCAAAACAACCCACCATATTAATGGGAGAAACACAGTCAATTGACTCATAAAGATCTACAAGCTGTATGTGTATAGCTAATATATCATCAAAATGTTTAAAACTATTCTTTAGTATACCATGCCCTCTGCCCTACAGCCTCCCTCTTGTCACCCAGTGCTTTTGCTCCTCCAACAGTATCACTGGGGTGGAACAAATGGCTTGACTCATTGCTGGTAGGTTCCCACCCTGTGTCACTCATAAGTGCCTAAGTATAAACAATTTGCTTAACTCTTTACCAAAAGGATATTATCCCAGCAACGTACCGGACCTTAACTTCTTCTATACACTAAGCATCTTCCTGAATAGTCAAAACTTTACCTGGGGGGCATTTTGAGATCTGATTTGCTTGGGCTGTGTTTCGGGAGTAGGGGAGTGTGAGCACACACACAAGGAAGCCAGAGACCGACTTCTGGTGTCTTCTTCAATTGCTCTCCACATTTTTTAAAGACAGACTCTCTCACTAAACCAAGACCGAGCTTGCCAACTTGGCTAGACAAGTCAACTAACAAGACCCAGGGATTCTCCTGTCTCTGCCTCCTCTCTGAGGTTATAGGCACACAACACTGTGCCTAGCTTTTGTGTAGGTTCTGGGGCTCCTAATGTTTGTACAAACACATTGCTGACAGCACCAGATCCCTAGCCCTTAGTTACATCTTTTTGATGCTTTCCTCTTGCCAATGCTCTTCTGTCAACTATAGTTAAATCGCTTGGTGCCTTTAGCCAGACTCCAGCTTTAGTCTCCTAAATCAGCCTCTAACTATCATACTTGGCTATATCCACAGGTAGGAGGGTGATCCATAATCACAAAGCATCATTTTTATAAGCACGTGTCTTGGTCAATTGTGCATCATTATGATAAAGCAATGCTGCATTCTTTGCAAGGTGCCTTCTTTTGGCTCCTGGGTTTGTAAACTGAAAAGACCAAGCACTAAGACCCCGTGATCAGGACTCCAGACTATAAAACCACACAGCAGATGGCACACATGGGAGCAGCAAGGAGTATATAGCAAAAGAGGCCAAAATACCAAGGATGACTCACTCCTTCATCATAACTCACTCTCATGGTAGCTGGTCCAACTCCTGACACCAACTCCCTCCCACAGAGAAACTAGCCCAGTCTCTTGGGAAGAATGTAAGTTAATGTCTGAGACAGAAGCCTCCTGACCTAAGCACTTCTTCCTGGGACACACCACCTCCCAATATAAGTTTTGGTGGAAGCTGATGTATGAGCCACAGCGGCATGAGGACCGTCCTCCTCCAAACAGACCGAGAACCTGTCAAAGGGAGAAGACATTTTACCAGACTCTGAATAGAGAGAGCCAGGGATAGGATAAAAATGACTTAGAGGGAGAAACAGCAAGAGTGCTCTCAAAAGAGAACCTCAAGACAGGTGCGCAGCTGGCACTCAGACTGTGTTTACTGTTTCCTTACCAACCTGATGCCTGTGGTGGCATCTTCTGTGATTTCTTTCTTACTCTATTTTCTCTCTTCCCAGAAAGCAATGGACCTTAGGAGCCTCTCCAGACCCTCAGGAGTCCCAGGAGAGGAAGAAGAGATTAGAGAACCCTCAAGCATTACTCCCTACTAGGCAGAAAAGTCAAAGAAAACACAGCCCGGGCTTGTCTTCATAAAAATCTCACCCCCAAGCTGGAACAGGAGAGAGTGACGTTTAATCCTCACCAACATCTTTTGTGTCTCTGCAGTGTGATTGGCCTGCTGCTGAGCACTTTACACACCACCACCACTTAAATAATACATTTCTCCTAACTTAACTGATGAGAAAGCGGGACTCAGATAAAGAGCTGTGGAGGGGGAGGAACCAGGAGCAGAATCAGGTCTCTTCTTTTCCAGAGCCTGGAG
Source organism: Mus musculus (assembly GCF_000001635.26). Classification (NCBI taxonomy): domain Eukaryota; kingdom Metazoa; phylum Chordata; class Mammalia; order Rodentia; family Muridae; genus Mus; species Mus musculus. Next base: position 21,932,089 of record NC_000080.6, on the reverse strand, counting down.
TCAGCCGTGTCCACGGGTAGGCGGGTGACGGAAGGACAAGAAGAGAGAGTGGGGAAGGGGGAAAGCAAACTGTCACCTGTCATACTTACATGATTGAATACACAGATGACTGCAGTTAAATCTGTCTACCTGTGGCCATGTAGTCTACTCCCAGGAAACACTGGCACATTGCCCTTTCTAGCACACAAATCTAGATCTCCAGGATTTGAGTAGGTGGTTTCCAGGAAGGGAACTAAATGTTGTGGGTCTCGTGTGTAGGGGTAAATAAAACACTAGGGGCAGATGCACAGCGCTCTTGATCAGTACACAGCATTTAAGTATCCGGGGGGCATCTGGCTCAGGGCAGATATATGGAGGGTGAATTGGGTCTCACTTCCCACCCTATCTAGAAAACCATCTTGTTTATTTTTTGATGCAGAGAAATGGAAGGGAGAAAAGATATTCTAGGCAGGAATGGAGCACAAAGGCAGGCATGAATATGATTTGGGCAGGGCCCAGGGCCCAGGGGTAGCTCAGGCTTCATCAGCTCTAAGATCAGAAATGAGGTGCTATGCAAAATGTCACATGATACACCAGGAAGTGGAAATGTGTTTTTAAGAGAACAGGGCTCTTCATCTGGTGCAAAATTAGGTGAAAGGGGAGGGGTGGAGCTGGAGGGAAGAGTATGAAAAAGAAAAAAGAAAGAAACCACATGTGGCATGCAAAAACACATACACATGAATTTAAAAGCACAAATAAATAAATCTTTAAAAAAGAGGTATGTTACATTCATCCAAAGTTATCAGTAACTATGAAGAAGACCGGAGCTATGATACCCACCCCGGGGGAAATGGACAGAACACGACATCATTGTAAAAACAAAATAAGCCAAATTCCAAAAGACAAATGCCATGCTTTCTCTCACATGCAGACTCTAGATTTAAATTTATATATAAATGGTTATGTGTATATGCATGCATGTAGGACATGAAAACACAAAGAGCCTATGTAAGGAAAAGACGAAGTCTAAATGGAAGAGAGAGACAAGAGAGGTAAGAAAATATGTGTGATATGAACCCAGAAGAAGGGACTTCTAGTTTTGTTCTTTTCTTTGAAGAGAGGGGAGAAGAACAGTAGAGGTGTCATTGGAGGGGACAAGAAAGAAGAAAACAAACTCTTATGAGTAAACTAAAAATCAGGTTTTATTGTTAAATGTTTTTTGAAAGACAAAATGGAGGGAAATTAATACAAATAAATAGAATGAATGACCAGGGATACAGTTCAGTGGTACAGCCTTCACTAACGTGTACAAGGCTCATCTCCCACAACACAGTCAGACAAACGAAAATCAACTGATGCATCTATAGCTCACACCTGGAAGGAAGAAGGAAAGAGGAAGGGAGGATAGGAAAGATGGGAGAGAGGAAAGAAAGGGAGAAGAGAGGGGCAGGAAAGGAGATGAGGGAAGGGAAGGGAGGGAAGAAGGGGAGAGAGGGAGGTAGGAAAGAGAAGAGAGGGAGACAAGGGGAGGGGAGGGGAGGGAAGAGAAGGGAAGAAGGAAGATAGAGAGGAAGGGAGGGAAGGAGAAAGAGAGGGAGGAAGAGATGTCTATTTGCAAAAGAATTTATACCAAATAGAACCAGTGTCCAGGAAGGAAAGAATAACGATTTTTTAAACGTGTTATTGCAATGAACAGACTGTTGGTGTAGGAAATTCCAGAGAATCTATCCCCTAAAATCTCCTGGACCAGAAGACAAGTTAAATAAATCACAGAACTGAAAGTCAGTATAAAAACAATGTATTTCATTCTACAGGTTAGTAAAGACTATTACAGTACACATTTTTGAAAGCATTATCATTTGCAATAACACCTAAAAATGAGATTTAGTCATAAATTTGGCTATGTGATCTAAGTGTATGAAGAGTTTGCATGTCGGAAACTGCGAAATATTGATGAAGGAAATCAAATAAAGCTTAAGCCCAGCACTGCAACTGGAAGAAACAAATACGTTAAGGAGAAAGTCCCTCTCAAAGTCTCGCTGTACGCTTCTCAAATCATGAGTGATGAGCTGATTCTCAAATGCATGTGAGGGGCTCGAGGGAGGGCTCTGTGGGTAGGATATTTGCATGTAAACATGAGGATCTGAGTTCAACTCCCCAAAACCCATGTAAAAACCAGGCACATTGCTGGGCAGTGGTGGCACATGCCTTTAATTCCAGCACTTGGGAGACAGAGGCAGGTGAATTTCTGAGTTCGAGGCCAGCCTGGTCTACAGAGTGAGTTCCAGGACAGTCAGGGCTACACAGAGAAACCCTGTCTTGAAAAACAAACAAACAAACAAACAAACAAAAAACCAGGCACATGCATATTTGATCCCGGTGTTCCTACAGAGAGATGGAAGGTGCAGACAGAAGACTCCCCAGAAGTTGGCAGGCCAGCTACCCAGGTGTACTCAGTGGCCAACTACAAAGAGTCCCTGCTTACAGAAGCTAGAAGTCAAGGACTAACACATGGTCCTCTGACCTTCACACACCATGGCATACATGCGCCCACGTTTTAAAAAGTGGCCACACACAAACACACATGTACACGTGCACATCATACATATACAGAATTCCAAAATAATGAAGAGTGGCTGAGAAAGGCAGGAGAAGATAAAAACAACCCTGAAGGATTTCAACCACTCAGTTTCAAGACTTATTCTAAGGCTACCCTCTCTAGACTTCAATACTAGCAAAGAGATAGACACACAGGTCAATGAAGTCAGACAGACGGTCTAGAGTCAACGGAAGTTTGACAGACGTAAGAGGAATCAAAGATGGAAACGATAAACAGTCCTGGAACAACTGATTAGTCATGTCTCCACCTCTCCCCACAGGAAAACCTCAACTCACACCTCATGACTATACAAAAATTAACTCAATAGCCCTATACATTCAGGGTAATTAAAAGCACAGATCCCCACAAAAGCTTGGGTGCAGTGTTGTTCCTAATTGCCCAAAGCAAGAACAACCTAACAATAGAATGATGGCTACGTAAATGAAATGCCCATGTGTGGAGTAGAAAAGGGGATCAAATACTGACGCATGCTACAAAACAAATGAACCTCAACGGTACGCTAAATGAAGGTCTGGGGAGATGGCTCAGGGATGAAGAACACTTACTGCTCTTGCAGAGGACTCAGACTTGGTTCTCAGCACCCACATCAGACAACATGCAAGCACCTGCAACTCAAGTTCCAGGGAATCAAGCACCTTCATCTGGCTTCCACAGGCACCTGCACGGCATATGGTATCCCTGAACTCTCAAAGGCATGTACACATATACACATACATATACACATACATATACACATACATCTTTAAATGTGCACGTGTGCACGCATACACACACACAAACTAAATGACTCTATCCAGATAAAACATCAATTAGTGATGGCTCACATTGCTAGCAGAGGGAACAAGGAGTCACTGAAAATGGGTATGGGGTTTATTTTTCAGATGATAGTAGTCTCTGGAATTTGTGATTGCATTTTTTAAAATTGTATGGTTTAAGCTAAGACCTGAACTCAGGTCTTCTGCAAGAGCAGTCAGTATATGCTCTTAAATACTGAGCCATCTTGATAGTCCCCAACCCAATTTTTTAAATGCTAGAAATTCTAAACACCCACTTCATCCAAAAAAAAAAAAAAGATATACGAATTACTAATAAGTACATAAAAATGTGCTCAGCATAATTAATCACTAGGGACATACAAATTGAGGCAACAGTAAAATACTATGGCATACCTATTATAGGGACAGAAATTAAAAAGAACGCGTGGCAATGCCGGTTATTGACAAGAACAGAGTCTCACCAGAAGCCTCGCATTGCTAGTGGGAAAGCACAATAACAGAGCCTCTTCAGAAAGCCACTTAACAGTGGCTTAAACAATTACACACACACAATCCAAATGAGCAGCCCACTGCTAGGTATCTATACATGACAAATGAAAGATTGTGCTTATAATAGATGAGTGTTTATGAGAGATTTACTCATAATTACCCCAAACTGGAAGCTACCCAGATGTCTTTCATGACGCAAATGAATAAGCATCGTTTAGTAGAACTATGAAACTGAACACAACTGGGCTGTGACAGTAACACACTACATGACTGACAGAGGAACATGCGTCACTCTTAACTGCATTCTGCTATGTGAAAGAGTCAGAGCTGTAAGGCTACACAGAAAAACAGACTGGAGTTTCAGAGCCTAGAGATGGACAGAGTTGATTATAGTGGCTAGAACTTTGGAATGATACATTGTTGCAAATTAAGCTTGTTGTGATAAATACAAGACTTCACTGGCAAAAATCTATAGACTTATGCATAAAAACAGATCCATGTACATTTTCAAAAATCAGCCCTGATTTATTAAAAAAAAGCTATGTAGCTGGAAATGTAGACTAGAGAGCTATTATGCAAAGCTGGTATACATATACATTCACATTTGCACTTGCATAGACATACGTATAGAGAGGGGAGAAAGGAAAAGAGAGTGACAGAAAGCAAATGTTATTTCTATTAAAAAACATATTACATAGAGTTTATTAAAGCACATACAAAACTAAAATATATGAAAAACAGAACCATAAAACTGCTGGGAGATGGGCAGTGGTAAAACTGCTGGGAGATGGGCAGTGGGGTTCAAGCTGTGGATTGCAGCCCCCACAGGGTCACATATCAGCTATCCTGCACATCAGATATTTATGTTACGGCTCATAACAGTAGAACATTTTGCAGTTTGAAGTAGCAACAAAATAACTTTACAGTTGGGGTCACCACAACCTGACTGCATTAAAGGCCACAGCATTAGGAAGGTAGAGAAGCACTAGGAGACTTCGCAGAGGTTAAAGGCGTGTTGTAGGAGCCTCCACAGCATGGCCGACAACCACCTGTTAATCCAGTCCCGGGGGATCCAACACCCTCTCCTGGCCTCTGCTGGCAATATGCGCACATACAACCATTAGGACACACATACACGCATAAATTTTTAAAATTAGTCATTTTTAAAAATTAGAGGTGGTAAAGGAGTTAAAGAATTTCAAGGCGCCTGCGTGGGAAGAGCAGTGTAAGCCTTGTTTCCTATTGACTCATAAATTAAAGTGCAAAAGTCACCAGATACATGTATTCCTGCTGTAAAATAACTACGGGATAACAGAAAGGTGAGGTATACTAATAGAGGTGCTGTTTGCTTTAAAACAAGGCAAGAATTGAGGGGGAGACCCAGAAGCTCTGGTGTCAGACAGAAGATGGTGAATGGGACCCCAGTGCTTCAGCAATAATGCTAAATGTGGCTGAGAACACGCTCCAATCAATCCAAGATAAGATTTTTCATGCTGTATCAAAGAACAACACATTGGCGTTGACAGGCATGGAGACAACCTTTAACCCACACCCGGGAGGCAGGGAAAGGTAGACCTCAATGATGTCAATGCCGGTTTGGACTAAATAGTAAGACGCTCTCGCAAAACAAAAATAAAAGCCTTACCTCCTTTAGGAACAAAAACTATCAAAAGAAGGCATAGGTTTTTTTAATTAACAATAAATATTTCATTAATTTCTATATAATGTCTGGTACCTATGGTAATTATGGGATTTTATGATTCTACACTTTCATTTATTATGTGTGTGTATGTGTGTGTATTGTCTATTTTTTGTCTGTCTGTGTGCCATAGCTCTATTTTTAACTTTTAACTCCTCAATTTCCCACCTGGGATGAACCAGTTTGAATTCCTAGCAACACCATGTAAGGATTTATTTCTTGCTCCATAGCCTAAATAACTCATATCATTTCACTATTTGATAACAACCCTAGCATCTGTGATATTCCTATCAAACTCCTCTGCTGATTAGTCACAACCCTTTTCAACAGTGTTTGGATATCTGTATCTAGTTGATTGTCTTTGCCCATTTTAAAATTCTGTTATTTGTGTAGTGCTTTATAATTGATGCATATGAATTTCTTATGTATTTTGGGTATTAGCCTCTTTGGGGACATGCATTCTGTCAGTGTTTTCTCCCATTCTGGTACTGTCAACTGCTCCCCTTGTGGATTCCAGGAAGGTTTGTTTGATAGAGCTGCACTTGTTTTTGCCGTTACCAGCTGTGTTTCCCTACGGTGTACAAACAACACTGCAGAACCCAATGTCACGGACACCTTAGCATGTTTTCTAGGAGTTCTGTGGACTTGAATCTCGCGTTTTAATCTTCGCTTCATTTTAACTCAGACTTGGCATAAAATAAAGATCTTGTTTGGTCGTTCTGAATAAGACACGATGTCTTCCCAACACACTGCTGCTGTTGCTCCTCAGGGCGGAGTCTTCCTGTGTAGCACAGATGGGCTGTATTCACTGGCTGTGCGGCCCAGATGGCTCTCCAATGCATGGCTTCCTGACATCACCTCCTAAGGCTGTAGAGTGGGCATGCACTGTCATGCCTACTCCCCAACAGCTCTCCTGGAGACCTTCCTGTTGTGTCTCATCAATGACTTTGTGAGTTAAGCAAGTGTGTGTGGGTTTATTTTTTACTTTTTGTTCTGGATGTCTGAATTCTGCATCATTTTAATCTAGCACATTACAGATTTATGATGTAATTTGAATTTAGAAATGATGGTCATCCGGATTTTCATACTCAAGATTGCTTTGGGTATTTAGAGTCCTTTATATATTTAAGATTGTTTCATTAGCTCTGTGACAAACACTTCCATTTTGGTAGAAACTGATTGAATCTATCACTTTGGGTAATATGAAAAATTTGAAAATATGAATTCTTCTGATTCATGAACATGGTGTACTTCTTCATTTATCTGTGTAGTCTTCAATTTTCAACCAATATTTTATGTCTTTTACCTCCTTTGTTCGTCCCTAAATATATTATTGGTTTTGGTGCTATTATAAGGCTATTTTCTTCATCTTTTTTCAGGTGCCTCAGTGCCAGCATGTAAAAACAATACAACTGGGTTTGTGTTTAACTTTTGTATTCTGCCACTTTATTGAGTGTTTTTATTGTGCTAAAGTTTTTTTGTAGGAACTTAATATATTGGATAGTTAGGTAGGCAGGCAGACAGGCAGTTATAGGTAGGTAGATAGAAGATATAAATACATACATATATACAATCATAACACATGTAGATAAATACATATATGCACACATGCATAGACATGTACATAGACACATACATATGTAGATACACAGATACATAGATGTACATACATAGGCACACATATACATTTCTAGGTAAATAAATATATGCATACATACATGTGTACATACATACACACATATAGGTAGATACCTATATACATATATACACAAATGTGGTTTATGTATATAAAAGCATGCATTCATAGGTATATACACATACATACATATATGAATAATATATATATACACACACACATACATACATACATACATACATACATACATACATACATAGGTAGATACAGTCACAGATGACCACATCATCGTCAGAGACTATTCTTCCTGACTCAAATGTCTATTGGTTTTTTTTCAATAAGGACTCTGTTGGCAAAAGTATTGAGGATGGACATCCTTGCCGTATCCACGACTTTAAAAGGCTATTTCCAGTTCTACTGCTGCTATGTTAGCTGTGGGCTTGTTAACTATGGTCTCTGTTAGATTAAGGCAAACTCTTAATACACCTAGTTCAAATTCCCCATCCTGTGAAAGGTTGTTACCTCCTTTTCTGCACCCCATGAACTCAGATCTCTACCCTTCATTCAGAGGTGTACCATCACATTTTTTTACTATGACTGTGATTTATGTGTGTTGAACCCCAGTTGCATCCTGAGAATAAATCTCACTTGAATGTGGCATGTGGTCTCTCTACCATGATGTCAATTTTATTTCCTCACTGTTGAGAGGTTTGTGTCTCCGTCTGTTGGGGATATGGTCTGTCCTTCCCTTGTACCATCCAGCTTTGCTGTTAGGTGCTGCCGCTCTCACAGACTTAGTGGAAGTGTAGCCTTCCTTTAGATTTCTTTCTTTCTGTCTGTCTTTCTTTCCTTCTGTCTTTCTGTCTTTCTGTCTTTCTTCCTTTCTTCCCTTCTTCCTTTCTTCCTTTCTTCCTTTCTTCCTTTCTTCCTTTCTTCCTTTCTTCCTTTCTTCCTTCCTTTCTTTCTTTCTTTCTTTCTTTCTTTCTCTTTTTTAAGAGCAAAGATCGCTATTAGTTTTTCTTTTAACAGCCAAGTTTCTCTCTAATGGAAGTTTCTCTTGTCACCTGTTCAATTTTCTTTCTTTTTAGTGATAATTTTAGACTTTCTGCCCTTCACAATTTACCACCAATAGGTTATATGTTTCAGAGAATTAATCCTTCCTCCAGGCTCTCCAGTTCGCTAGTATATTCTTGTTTGTCGTTTTATGGCTGTTTGTTTTACAGTGCTACATATCCAGCCAAGGCTTTGCACAAGCCAGGACAAGCACATTACACTGACTTGAATCTGTATCCCCAGACCCTGACTCTACGCTCACCCACCCCTTCAAAACTGACTTGTTTGACTCTTTTTCTTTTCAAAAGATTTATTTTTATTTTATTTTAAGTGCTTGCTTTCTGGCCTGTGTGTATAGCATGTGCATGCTTGGTGCCCAAGGAGACCAGAAGAGAACATTGGATCCCTTAGACCAGAAGTCAAGGGTAGTTGTAAACTGCCGTGTAAGTTCTGGGACCCAAATCTTTATCTAATGCTATACATACCAGCATGTGCCTGCAATCCCGGTGCTGAAGAGGCAGAGACAGCAGCAGCCCTGGGGCTCACTGCCCAGCTCGTCTAGCTATATCAGTGAGCTTCAGTGAAAGACCCTGTCTCAAAAAATTGAAGCAGTTGGGAAAGATGCCCAGCTTTGACCTCTTGTGTCCATACGCATGCTCACAACAAAAGACTTGATACAATTTCTACCTTGTTAAACTGGTTTAGATATGGTTGACCTGGGATATATCTCCTGGAAATTATTCTACCCACACATGAGAGGAATGTGTATTCTGCTGCTGTTAGAATATCTTGGGCATATCTGTTGGGTCTTATGTAGTTCTAAACTTCAACTGCACAACTAGGTTGCAAAAACTGATCTCATATGGATTTAAGTTACTTTATGATTTTTTTTGTTTGGGTCAGATTCATAGCTGTTCTCGGCATGAGAACTGTAGTCGCCTGAGTAATAAGCCTCCAGGCAGACTTGGGGGGGATTTAGCCTCTGGCCATTCCTGTGTACTCACTAGGTTAATTGATGTGGTAAGACCTACAGCAAAAGCACTGGGCTTGGGTTTTAGACCAAATAAAAAGGAAAAGAGTGGGCTAAGCACAAGCATCCACCAGGTCCTGCCTCCTGATTGTAGATACCACGTGACCTTAAGCAGGCTGCCCTGATATTCCTGCCATGGTGTGCTGTAGCCTTGACCTTTCTCCTTTAAACTGTTTTTGTCAGAGTACTTTGTCACAGCAACAAGAGAAGACACTAAAATGCCTGTACAAGGCTCTTTCCCACTTTAGTTCTTCCTTGCCATTGTCTTGGATTTCACATAGTTTGACCACGATGTGTTTAATGCTTCTCTGGGTTGACTCTTACCAGAGACTTTCATAACTTACATATCTGGATGTCCTCACATCTGGGCGGTTTTCTGCCACTTTTCTTTTCTTTTGACTCACATCCATGATCTTTCTGCCATGGCCTCCTAAATCCTAGGTTCCAGGATAGGCCACCACACCTGGGACGCCATCTTTCTTGCACCTATATCCTTCTCTTTCCTGATAAGGCTCCCATAACACACAGGTTAGTTTCCTGGTGGCATCTCTTAAGTCCCTTGGGCTTTCTATATTCCTTTCCATTGTTTTCTTTCCTCCTCTGGATATTTTTAATGACCTGTCTCTGAATCCACAGACAATTTTGCTCAATAAAGTTGGCAATTAACTCTGCTGGATTGTCTGTTTTATTCTTCAGAATTTCCATTTCAGATGCGCAGCTCAGCTTTCTCTTTCTTGTGTTGTGTTTCCTCTTTGTTCCTGTGTTGTTTTTCTAACTTTCCTAGTTGTCTGTATGTGTACTCTCATAGCTCATTAAAAACTTCCTTAAAACTATAAAGTTATTCATCAGGCAATTTATAGATCTCTATACCATTGGGGCGATTCCTGGAATGTGATTGTGTGCCCTTGATAAAGCCTTGTGTCCATGATTCTTTATGTCATTTGAACTCTCATCACCATCGTCATCATCACAGCCACCACCACCATCATCTCCTTAACTTTCCAGTGACTAGCTTCAGGAGCAAGCATCCTTGCCCCACAGACCAACTAGGCATTCTAGGACTCTATTGGACTTTGGGCTAGATATACCCACTCCTGACCTCTTGTTCTTTCTTGAGAAGGGGGAAAAGTTCTTAAGTTACATGTCACTCTGTCCCACAAAACAAAATCAGGCTCAGGAACCATCCTGTTCATCTTGTCTAGGGCACTTCCCTGAGGTGATCAAGCTGTTGGGTTTCTTCCAACATCATTTGAACCAGATATCTGCAGGAAGGTACTTTCCCACGCTTTTTGCCAGGGCAAGCTCAAGAAACAGACACAGGAGAGTAGATTTGGATTGCCCAGAGGCCCTCTACACCCACAGGCTAGGCACGATTGGCTCACACTAGGCTTCTGGTCCATCCAAAGAGTGTTCAGTAAGTAAGCGGTCTCTCTCTTTCTCTCTTGCCTCCACTTCTTTGAACCATTTAAATAAGCTAATTGCTCATTTAACGAACTGGGAAGAAAGCTAGGGACCGAGCACTCACAAGGCCCTTACTTTCCCCCTATTGGAGAAAACAGAGGATTGTGGGGCCGGAGGAATCTCTTGACAATGAACCATGGCACCTTGGGAATTATGACATAAATAAAACGTCCATCCGACTCTCTTCGGTAAATCTCTCTTTGATTTTTTTTTTTCACGTGGGAGTGAGGGGCAGTATTAGAGTGAACCTAGGTCGTATTGCATGCTAGATCAATGCTCCACTGTGCTGTAGCCCCACAGCCCCAGAACTCTTCATGCTTTAATGCTTAGAGACTGTCTCACTAAATTGCCCAGGCAGGGATTGAACCAGGCAGATCTTGAATTTGTGATCCTCCTGCCTCAGATTCCTGTGTAGCAGGAAGTGTATGCCTTTTCCACAAGACCAAGGTCTTGTTTTTTTTGTTCTTTGGGTTGGGGTCGAGGTCGGGGTTGGGATCGGGGCTGGGGTCGGGGTCGAGGTCGGTTTGCTTGCTGAGGACCTGGCACTTCTCTACCAGACTCCTAGGCTTCTACAATGTCTGAAACGGCTGTCAACACCAGCACTTCTGTGGGGAGTAACTAGAGACGGTCCTGCCTGTCATCTTGTTGCATCTTTCTGCCACTTTGTCTTCTGATGAGAAGCATGCCTGCCATTCCGATTTCCTTCTCCTATATGTAAGACTCTGCTTGCTATCTAGCCAGTATCCTAAGTTTTCAGTAATTTGATGTCAATATGTTTAACTAATATGGACTTCTCTAAGTTTGTCTGAGTTAAAATTCACCGTGTGTATAAAGATAAAGAGAGGGTGCATGTATGCAAGTGCATAGAGAAGGGTGGGGTTACAGGCTTTTTGTCAAATTATGTTATGTCTCTTTTTTGTCTGTTTCAATTTTAAAAGGGGTGTGGCTTGCAAAATCCAGAAGCATCTCAAACTGAAAGAAAAAAAAAAGGTTCAATGAACAATTGCAAACATTTTGAAGCAAGCAGGGAAAAAAAAATAGAAAGCCTTGGCTAAGAATAGGTTACATAATCCAGAAGTAATAATAATAATAGAACTAAAAAACACACTCTCTGAAATAAAAGACTGGACAGATCAGAACAGCTTTAGAATGAAGGACAGAAAAGAATAAGAAACTGGGAGCAGTGCTGTGGTGACAGAAAGGAAGCAGGCTCCAGGACTTCATAGGAAAACAAAACCCACTGTTTAATTCCATTCCTACGAGGTACCTAGAGTTATCAGACTCACAAAAACAAGAGGTAGGATTGTGGTGGCCAGGGGCTAGAGAGGAGAGGGTGGGGACTGGGGAGGAGAGGATGGGGGCTGGGGAGAAGAAGATGGGGCCTGGGGAGGAGAGGATATGGGCTGGGGAGAGGAGAGGACAGGAAGTTACTATTTAGTGGTTAGATTTTCTGTTTTACCCAATGAAAAGCCTTGAAGACAGATAGTGGAAGGCTGGGGATGTAACTCAGGTGAAGTGATTGCCTAGCATGTGGGGTCTTATAGCAATACAAATGCACTTTCTATTCCTGAATTATATACTTAAAACAGTAAATTTTGTGTTACATTTCTTTTGCCAAAATATAAATGGTTTGTCAAGCAGGAAATTTAACTCTTCTCTTACTTGTGTGTTTATGTGTATTGCATGGGCAGGTGTGCACAAAGGCACACATGCACACTTGCACACATGTGGAGGTCAGAGGACAACTTGAGTAAATCATTTCTCTCTCTCTCTCCACCGTGTGGGTTCAGGAAAATCAAACTCTGGTCACCAGTTTGGCAGCAAAGCCTTTCTTTGCCTGCTGAGACATCTCACCAGCCTTCAAATTGGAATTTTTGACAAGTGGCATACATAAATGTTTAAACCCAATGGTTTAACAGAGGCCTACTTTATATATGTGGGGTGTGTGTGTGTGTGTGTGTGTGTGTGTGTGTGTGTATCTGGGTGTGTGTATGGGGGTGTGTCTGTGTTGGTCTTATGATTTATTAGTTTATTCAAAAAATAAAAAGTCTACTAATTAATGTTACAAAATAGAGGAGAGATAGTTTTGTTGTTTTATTTGAACAAGGATTCTATGGAAAAATATACAGAAAACTGACAACATCAAGGAATGAGAAAGACTCCAATTCAAATATACAGACTACATTTAAGATTGAATTCTAAAGTATTTAAGGTGAGTTAAGGTAATAAATAATAAATCATATCTTTGAATACTTTAATGGCAAGTATATTTCAACACCAATTTTGTCTAAAGCCAATGTCATTTTACACCCTCAAGGTTCTAAAACATACATCTATCTAGTTTATTCTATAGAAAATAAAAATTTTCATTAATCCTCTGCAAGTTCTAATTTTGGTGTTTTTTGTTGTTGTTGTTGTTTTAAGTACAGCGAGAATTTTAAAAAAAAAAATCAAGCAGAAACCTTCCTACAGAAATTATTTGGGTTATGATCTTTTTCTCCTCTAATTTCTCCTGGTTTCCATACATGTTCCCAACTCATTGTGATAGCTTTGATAAATCTCTTCACAGAGTGTACCTAAACATTCAAGTTTGTTAGTATAGAAGATATTTGTCTCTTCTTCTTGCATTTTTGATGTTTGTATCATATTTAAATAAATTATGTAATTAAAATTATAGGTACAGCTGGCATGAACATGTTTGAGAGCACCAACAACTGATTTAGTAATGATAGTTACAAGTGTTTACTGAGCAGGTGACATCACTCCATGTTTTATAGAAACAATAAATAAGGGTTGACCAGATGGCTTGCTGTCAAGTCTGTCAATGACCTGAGTTCGATCCCTGGGGTCTTCATGATAAAACAAGGGAACCAACTCCCATAAGTTGTCCTGTGACTTTGGCACACACACACACACACACACACACACAAATGTAAATGTGTCCAGCTGTAATATCACACATCTTTAATCTCAGCACTTGGGGAGGCAGAGGAAGGCAGATCTCTGTGACTTTGAGGCCAGCCTGGTCTACAGAGCAACTTCCAAGACAATCAGAGTTATACAGTGAAACCCAAACTCAAAAACAAACAAATTTAAAAAAAAAAAACAGAAAAACAGAAAAATGCAAGTGTAAATAAAAGAAAGTAAGAAAACAAAGAAATTTTTTAAATGAAGGTCAATTGCCAGAGCTTCTGAAATCGTATTTTCTCTAATAACCAATTTTACTAAATGGGATTCTCACTTGGCCTATTTTAATGAATAATGATACACATTAGTAACTAGCAAGATTAATATGAAAGCAGAAAATGCTCGAGGCTTTAGGCACAGTAAGTTATTTCAAGTAGTTCAGACATATTCTCCACAGTCTTGTTTATGCTGGTTTGTTCCCTGGGTAAGGAAAACATTCTCTTCCCAGAGACCAAAACATAGCAGACCAAGCTCCTGTAATGATTCTCATTCTCGGTGGTGGAAGGAGCTTTAACTTTGATAAGTAACCTGTGCTCTATGACGTCAGGAACATGTGAGCCTTGCTTCCAATAACACTTGCAATATCTACCACAGCATCTGACACAAGATTGTGGTCATATAATCTGTGGGTGGGTGTGTAAACAAATAAATGCATGTCTGAAGAAAATAGCACAGGGATTACATGTACCCCTTACTCACTTTGTCTAGTCACTCAAAGGCAACATGAATCAAAGTAGAAAGAAGTGGGATCAGACAAGAGTAACTTGGTCATGCTCATCATACCAACGTCATTGTCACCCCATATGGGAAATATGGGTCTAAGAGACCTGGGGCCCGTTATCCAGTCCTCCTGGAACACATCCTCACCAGCCCTCATCTGTGTTGCTAATGTTGTGTACAGCCACTTTCCAACTACATGTAGAATTGGTCAGACCTGGGTTGAAACTATAATGAACAAAACTGTGGTGTACACTTGGCCCTTGACACTGTTTCCTACATTTCTTCCCTAAGCTTTTTACTATTTTCAAGGCAAAGCCAGTCAACTATCTATGGCCTGACTGGAGTAAGAGCTTTGCCTAACCCTATCTAGATGAACATGGTTCTAGCTACTATAAATATGAGTCATAAATATAATGGATATGGGTGTCCAGAAAGGAAAGGCAAACAAGCAAGCGAACAAAAACATCCCTGACTTCCAATGTGATGGTCAAAACATACACAAAACCTCTTCTGCCAAAATAAGGCATAAATGTGAATGACATTATCAAAAATCTAGTTTAGCACTCCAGAACTTTATAAAACTTGTACAAAGCCTGCGGAAAATACATCAATGAAAACCTCTTGTGGTAGTTTAAATAGGTTTGGCCCCATAAACTCGTTTGTTTCAATGCTTGGTCATAGAAAGTGGCACTATTAGGAGATGTGGCCTTGTAGAAGTGAGTCACTGGGTAGGCAGGCTTTGAGACCTTCTATGCTCAAGTTCTGCCCAGTGTGGTATCAGAGCCTCCTCCTGGCTGCCTGGGGATCAAGATGTAAAACTCTCAGCTCCTCCTCCAGCAACATGTCTGCTTACGTGCTGCCTTGCTTCCCACCATGCTGACAATGAACTAAACCTCTGAAACTGTAAACCAGCCCCAATTAAATGTTTTCCTTTATAAGAGCTGCCTTGTTCAAATTCCCATGAGAGGAGATACAGAGACAAAGTGTAGAGCAGAGACTAAAGGAAAGGCCACCCAGAGACTGCACCACCTAGGGATCCATCCCATATACAGTCACCAAACCCAGACACTATGGTGGATACCAACAAGTGCTTGCTGACAGGAGCCTGATGAGGCTGTCCCCTGAGAGGCTCTGCCATTGCCCGACAAATACAAAAGTGAATGCTCTCAGCCAACCATTGAACTGAGCACAGGGTCCCCAATGAAAGAGCTAGAGAAAGGACCCAAGGAACTGAAGGGGTTTGCAGCCCCATAGGAGGAACAACAATATAAGCCAACCAGTACCCCCAGAGCTCCCAGGGACTAAACCACTAACCAATGAGTATACATGGAGGGACCCATGGCTCCAGCCTTATATGTAGCAGAGGATGGCCTTGCTAGACATCAATGGGAAGAGAGGCCCTTGGTCCTGTGAAGGTTTGATTCCCCAGTGTAAGGGAATGCCAGGGCCAGGAAGCAGGAGTGAGTGGGTTGGTGAGCAAAGGGAGGGGAGGGGGGTTTACAGAGGGGAAACCAGGAAAGGGGATAACATTTGGAATGAAAATAAAGAAAATATCTAATTAAAAAAAAAGAAAAAGAAAAAGGCCAGGCATGGTGGCACATGCCTTTAATCCCAGCACTTGGGAGGCAGAGGCAGGCAGATCTCTGAGTTTGAGGCCAGCCTGGTCTACAGAGTGAGTTCCAGGACAGCCAGGACTATACACGGAAACCCTGTCTTGAAAAACAACAACAACAACAGCAAACAAAAAACAAAAAGACAAAAAAGAAAAAGAAAAATAAGAAAGCTACCTTGTTCATGGTGCCTCTTCACATGGATGAAACCAAGTAAGACACCATGCAAGGCTGGGGAGGAGCAACATGGACACGCTGATCCTCACACTTTCCTGTCCCCTGGTGGCTTGGGTAATATTACAACCATCAGGAATACCAGTGATGCTGGAGGAGACACATGTGACTTATGTCATTATCAACTGGAGTGATTTCCAAACAGGCCAAGAGAAGGAATGGTGAGGGAGTGCTGCTAACCCAAGACTTATATCTGCATAGATGGATTAGCAGAGGTTAATGAGGGAGTCTTAAGAGTTCAGCACTTTTTTATTGCTGTAACAAAACACCAGGAAGAAGGCAAATTTTAAAAGAAAGTATTTAATTTGGGGCTTATAGATCCAGCGGGTGAGTCCATGACCACTCTTGCAGGGGAGCATGGCAGCTGGCAGACAGGTATGGTGCTGGAGCAGTAGATGAGAGCTCAAATCTAGT
This sequence comes from Mus musculus, assembly GCF_000001635.26. Classification (NCBI taxonomy): domain Eukaryota; kingdom Metazoa; phylum Chordata; class Mammalia; order Rodentia; family Muridae; genus Mus; species Mus musculus. Next base: position 21,915,401 of record NC_000080.6, on the reverse strand, counting down.
TAGTTAGTTAGTTAGTTAGTTAGTTAGTTAGTTTGTTTGTTTGTTTTTCAGGACAGTATTTCTCTGTGTAGCCCTGGCTTTCTTGGAATTTACTCTGTAAATCAGGCTGGCCTCAAACTCAGAGAGTTTGCCTTCTGAGTGCAGGGATTAAAGGTATGCACCTGAGAGCTCAAATCTTGATCCACAGACACAAGGCAGAGATGGCTAACTGGGAAAATGGCATGGGCTTTTTGAAACCTCAAAGCCCACCCCCAGTGACACACCTCCTCCAACAGGGCCACACCTACTAATCCTTCCCAAACAGTTCCATCAGCTGGTGACCAAGTATTCAAACACAGGTACTTCTGGGAGTCGTTCTCATTCAAACCCCCGCAGCCAGCAACAGGTCACTCTTCATGTGTCCTCAGATTCCTAGTAGCCCTGTGCATTGTAACAGGACCAAAAAACACCCAGGGAACCTACTCTTCCCTGGCCAGCAAAGCCTGTGCCCGCGTGCAGGAATGTAAGGCCTATTAGAGTATCAGCATTTCTTCAGTGCTCTCCAGGAAAAATAGTACTGAGAGAAAGCAGAAAAAAAACATTCAAGCTGCGATGGCTAGAATTTTCCCAATTTTGATGAAAAAATATTAGCCCCTCCACCTGAAATTTTAATAAACCCTAATTATAATTACTACAAAGTAATCTATGCCTCAATCCACAAAACAAACTATTAATACCCTCCCTAAAACAGGAAACACTTGGAGCAGCAAAAGGAATGAGTGCAGAAGAATGGTGAACAGCTAACTTCTCCTCAGAAACAACGGCGGTCAGAGAGAAATAGATTAACACATTAAAAGTGCTAGGGAAAAAGTTTTCAACTAGAAATTCTGATCTGGCTCAAATAATTTTTTGGCATAGGAATAAAATAAAAGCATTATCAAATACATAAAGATCAAGAATATTTGTAGCTAGAATGACTGCTCAAAAAACTCCATTTAAAGCAGGAATAGTGATCCATGCCTTTAATCCTGGAGGTCAGGAAGCAGAGGCAGGTGGATTTCTCTGTGTCTGAGGTTACCCTGCTCTTCAAAGCTTCCCAGATAACCAGAGCTACCTCATAGAGTCCCTATCTTAAAGGCAAACGAAAATATTTCAATGGAAAGTATTTTCGATTAAAATGAAGTAAAATGGATGTTAATTTGAATCCACAGCAAGGAATGAAATACCAGAAATAGTGAGCAAACAATAAAAGATTCTGAGTACGTTTTCCTCATTTGTTCTCTCAGCCTCTTTAAAAGTGTAAGTATAGCTGGGCATGGTGGCTCACGCCTTTAATCCCAGCACTCGGGAGGCAGAGGCAGGCGAATTTCTGAGTTCAAGGCCAGCATGGTCTACAGAGTGAGTTCCAGGACAGCCAGGGCTACACAGAGAAACCCTGTCTCGAAAAAAAAAAAAAGTGTAAGTATATAAAACAATGTGTTGTTGGGCTTATAACAAACATGTGTTACACAGGACTATTATGATAACAACAGTACATAGAAGAAGAAAAGAAAGGGGGATGTATTCGAGCAAGGCTCCTTCCTTCTTTTCTTTCTTTCCTTACTTATTCTCACAGTACAGGGGAGAAACATGAGGTCTTGAATATGCTATGCACCCACTCCACCACTGAGCCATCCTGCACTATGCTATGTGCACAGTTCATCACTGAGCTATCCTGCACTATGCTATGCACCCACTCCATCAATGAGCTATCCTGCACTATGCTATGCACCCACTCCACCACTGAGCTATCCTGCACTATGCTATGCACTCACTCCACCACTGAGCTATCCTGCACTATGCTATGCACTCACTCCATCAATGAGCTACCCTGCACTATGCTATGCACCCACTCCACCACTGAGCTATCCTGCACTATGCTATGCATGTACTTCATTACTATGCTATCTTGCTGGCCTTTTTCATTTTTTTTTAAAAGTTATTCTGTATCCTAGGAAGGTCTTGAATTTCCTCCTGTCTCATCCATCAGACTTAGCTGAGCTAAATTTCTATATTTTTCCAGAATTAAGGCACTGTTTTTGAAAGTAGATTATGAAAAATTAAATGTAGCCATAGTCCCTGGAACAATGACTAAGAAGATTGTTTAAAATCATGTGACAAAAAAAATCTAAAGGAATTAATTTTCTAATATTTAGCTAAAATGCAAGTATCTAATACAAAATAAAGTAATGAAAGAGAACCAGGAAAACAAAGAGTACCTGAAACAGATATAAAAAAAATGCCAAGTATAAATCTAGACAAATCAATAACCACATTAAAAGGGAATGGACTTAGCAACTCCATTCAAAAGCCAGAGGTTGTTAAACTGGATTCAAAAGAAAAATCTAACCAAATGATGTCAACAAGATATATATCATAGATTCCAAGACATAAGACTTTAAAATAAAAAGATGAGAAAATGAATCTTAGCAAAAGAACTGTAAGAGAGCTGTGATAGCCATGTTACTGTCAGACACCATAGATTTTAAGGTAAGAAACAGTACCAGAGACAAGGAACATTTTATGGTGATAAAAGGGTCAGTACATCAGCCTGTAACAAGTGTAAAAATAGCTCACCAAACAAGAGTCCCAAAATATTGCTCATCATGGTGGTGGTGCACACATGTGACCTCACCATGGGATACAGGCACATAAGGCAAGTGCAAGACTAGCCAGCCGGGCCTTCACGATGAACAGTTCCTGGCCAGCCAAAGCAAAGTGAGGTGGTGCACACCTTTAATCTCAGCACTCAGGAGGCAGAGGCAGGAGGATGTCTGTGAGTTTGAAGCCAGCCTGGTCTACAGAGTGAGCTCCAGGACAATCAGGACTACACAAAGAAACCCTCTCTCAGAAAACCAAAACAGGGGAGGCGTCAATAAAATGCTTGCCTGCCAAGCTTAAGAACCTGAGTTCCATCCACAGAGCCTACATTAAAAGGCTACATGCCTAAGTGTATGCTCATAGTCCCAGGCCTGGGAAAGGAAAGACAGGCAGGCTGTGGGGCTATGTGGTCAGTCTCAAAGGAGAAAATAAAAGGGTGGGGTGGGAAAGCCTTAGGAATGACACTCAAGGTTGTGTTATAACCTACATACACAAACACACTCACACACATGTGTATCACCACATACAAGTGCACTCAAACATATATGAACACATACATACACATATAAAAACCAAAACAAAAAAAATATAATAATGCCAAAATACATAAAGCAAAAGCTGATTAAATTGGAAGAAAAAATGGCTACTTCAACTATTACAACTAAGACCTTACCCCAACAAATGCAGGAAAAGCATTTGGTAAAATCCAGAATAATTCACTGGATTTTGATAAATATATTTTCATTTATATAAATGTATGTGTGTGTGTGTATATATATATATATGTATATATATATATATATATGTATATATATATATATGTGTGTGTGTGTGTGTGTATGTGTATGTGTGTGTGTGTGTGTGTGTATATATATATATATATATATATATATATATATATATATATATATATATGAATAAGGGGAGAGGCATTTTAAAATATATTTTTATTTAAGTATATTTTATATTTATATATTATATATATTTATTAATTATATAATAATTATAGTTTATATTTCTATATTATATTATGATATATAAATATATTTCTATTATATAATATAACATTATATGTTTATGTTTTATATTATATATTAATATAATTCATATAAATATATTAAATATAAAATATATTTAAATAAAAATATTTTAAGTGCCCCACCCCTCCTTTGTTTTACCTGTTCAGCCATGTCAATTGCCACTCTAGTCACAATAGCTAGGACGTGAAAGCAACCTAAATGTCCTCCAATCAACAAAAGAATCATGAAACTGTAGTAGATACACACACTGGAATACTATCTAGCTGTAAAAAGAGATGACATCATGAAAATTTGAAGGTAATGGGCTGGAACTAGAAAAGACCACATGGAGTGAGGTAACCCAGACCCAGACAAAAACAAATGTCACATGTTCTCTCTCATCTGAGGTTTCTATCTGCAGATCTTCAGTGAGTGCACAACCTGGAACAACTGCAGAAACCCTGGTATGAAGAGAGGCCATTGCAAGGAGGGCGAGCACTAGGGAACAGCAGGGTACATACAAAGGGCCTGAAGAGGGGAAGGGGAGAAATGGGGGAGGGGCTTTAATCAGTGAAGGAGAAGGGGATAAATACCGAAGGTAGAAATAGAGTAAAGTAACAGTAAGGAGGCCTTAAAAGGTCACACAGAATCCCTAGAATACACATAAGTCTGTTTATCCCCATGCACATACACTTAAACGAAATGTTCCCATCTGACTGACAAGACTCCACAGAATCTATTAACAAAAATTTAACACCAGGCATAAGAAATTTCCTTTGAGTTGTTGGTTAGGGTGGTCCAAGGGACTCCCAAAATATTACAGGATATTGCTCTTGCCCTTGGTTGCCTCCTAGAAGTGGAAGGTAAGTTTCTATTGCTGAAAACACTGTGCACTTTGGAAACAGGACCCAAAGGACCTGAGCTAAATCTGGCTTGAAACTCTCCTCTCTGTGGCCCAGATTTCATGATATAGGAAGTGCCTGCAGACTTCCAAAGGACAGAAGCAGACAACAAGCCCTACCTAGCTATGACGCCAATGTACCACAAGAACCAGCATGGCACAACCCTGAGAGTGCAGTAGTGGCATGAATACCTAGGCAGTAACCAACAACTCTCTAATGGGCTTAAGGCCCACACAACAAGAGGGAGACCATGCCTGGTGCTATAAAGCTAGTCAGCTACCTAGGACTAGGGAAGTCATGGATCTTGGAGGAGAATCTACAACTACCACTTTACTAAACTAGCATATTGCCTAACAGTATTCTAAATTTTTGTCCTTAATCTCATGGGTAAGTATAATCCTCGTCTTCACCAGGGAAACTTCTCTTCAAAACAGATGTGTCTTGGTTAGGGTTTTACTACTGTGAACAGACACCATGACCAAGGCAACTCTTATAAGGACAGTATTTAGTAGGGCTGGTTCACAGGTTCAGTCCATTATCATCAAGGTGGAAGCATGGCAGTGTCCAGGCAGGCATGGTGCCGGAGGAGCTAAGAGTTCTACATCTTCATCTGAAGGATGTTAGAAGACTGGCTTCCAAGCAGCTAGGATGTGGGTCTTAAAGCCCATGCCCACAGTGACACACCTACTCCAACAAGGCCACGCCTACTAATAGTGCCACTCCATGGGCCAAGTATATACAAACCATCACAAGATGGAAGACATTTCAGAAAACCACAGCCAATCAAAACAAAAAGTTGTAGAGCCCAGGCCCAATTAATGTATCTCCACCATAAGCCATACATCTAAGGTTCAGAGATCATTGAGGAAGAGGGGGGAAGATTGTTGAAGGGCCAGAGGATTAGTAAGTTTGCTGTGAGCTTGGGTCTCCTAGAAACATCAGAGATGCTCATCACATACAGGCTCACCAGTGTGGCTCCCTAAAAAAGACCTGAACAAAGATGACACCAATGGACATTCTAACATGGATGAAGGAAAGCTCACGCAGACTCAACCCTACACAAAGAACAGCAGGCTAGCCAGACATAGTGGGCTTCAGGCCCAGCACTCGGGAGGCAGAGGTAGGTGGATCTCTGTGAGTTTCAGGTCAGCCAGGTCTACACAGTGAGTTCCAGAACAGCCAGAGCTACATATAAGACCCTGTCTCAAAAACAAACAACTTTTACATGCTGAGAGCAGGAGAAATAGCCTTATCAAGAAAGAATACACCAGCTGGTTATCTAATATCAAATGGTCAGTCCTGAAAATGTATGTATAAGTAACATTATATAGACTAAGAAGCTTCTATTGATATATTTAGAAGTGTGTGTGCATGTGCTTATTGTTTAGTTTGCTTTAGTTTGTTGTTGTTGTTGTTGTTGTTGTTGTTTTTAGGGGGGGGAAATGGCCATGGATTTGAAATAGAGAAAGGATGGGTACAGGGGAGGAACCAGACAGAAGAAAAGTTAGGGAGAAATGATGTAATTACATTATAATCTCAAAACATATAAAAAAATGGTTTTTTAGAAGTATGAAGGAAGTTCATGCTGAGAAATTTTTTTATCCAAAATTCTTTCCTTCATTCTTTTTTCTTTCTTCCTCTCTCTCTCTCTCTCTCTCTCTCTCTCTCTCTCTCTCTCTCTCTTTCTGTTGTTCTTGTTGTTGTTCTTTTTCAAGATAGGATTTCTTTGTGTAGCCCTGGTTCTTTAATTCCAGGACCCCTGGCTGTCCAGGAACTAGCTTTGTAGACCAAATTGGCCTCAAAGTCCCCATAGATCTTACTTGCTTCTTCCTCCCAAGTGAGGATTAAAGGTAGGCACCACAACTGCCCAGCCAAAATTATCTAAAAAGAAATAAACAGAATTCTTATATCATGACAAATGCAAAAAATTAGCTCTGTGTGGATTATAATTTTTAAAAAACATAAAAATAGAATTGGTCCATGATCTAGTAATCTCAATAGTAGGTATATGGCAAAGAGAAATAAACATATCCATCGAAAGTTTGTACATAAATTTGCACACAGCAGCTTTCCTCAGAATACCCTCAAAATGAAATCAACTCAGATGCCCATCTGCTGAGAAAGGGAGAAGGGAAATGTTGCACACTCACACAATGGAATGCTATTTGACTGTAAAAACAAATGATGTTTTCGTCCGTGTTCTGACATGGACGAAACAACATTACACTGAGTTGAAAGAAGCCAGACACACAATCAGCCACATATCCTATGAGTCTATGTCTCCAAGGTAATCCGAAGATATAAAGTTACTAGTGATTTTCAGATACTCAGGGACAGAGTCACAGAGTAACTGCAAATGTGAACGAAGCAGCTTTTTGGTGGTGACATATTTGGAATTAGAGGTGACGTTTGTATAACTTTATGAATATGCTAAAAATTGAAAGAATTTTATATTTTAAAACATATACTTTATAATATGTGAATTATTTCTCAATAAAAAGTTGCTGGGAGCTGTTGTGTTTGTAATTATAAAGTATAAAAACTGTCTGCCTGGGGCTAGAGTTGACAGACACAGAGTAATGATTTAAAATAGGCTCAAGAAAATTTTGGAAAATGATAAAAATATTCTAAAGTCAGCCTGTGAGGTAGGTATGGTGTCACATGCCTTAATGTAGGCACTTAGGAGGCCAAGGCAGGAAAATCATGGGTTCAAGACCAGCATGAGATACAGAATAGATTCCAGACCAACTGAGGTACATGGTGTGATCCTGTTTCAATACAAAAGGATCTTGTTCATATTTGTACTTTTTATAAAGTAAGGCCACTAGGAACAGAAAAAAATTGTAGGAGAAAAGTTGAGGGACCTGAGAGATGGCTCAGAAGGTAAGGACACTCCCTACTCTTCCAGAGATGTATGTTCAGTTCCCAGCTCCTACCTGGAAGACTCACAAAAGGCTTGAATGATATAAGGTACTGGAGGGGTCTGTTTCTTGGCCTGGTCATCATGAATTCCAGTTTATGATGATTTGTTGAGCTGTACTCATGAGATATACACACTTTTCTACAGTATTAAATACACCCCAAGAAGTTTTGTTGTTTTGTTTTGTTTTGTTTTTAATTATCTTAAAAGATTGGGAAGGGCAATGAATGAGCCTGTCACAAGTCACAGAAGCTGAGAGACTCAGCCATATAGTTGCTCTTGGCTTCCCACGGGGTTTGTCTGTCCTCCTTGCCATCGTCTTAGAACTCCCATTCATGGGATTAGCTTGAATGACCTTGTTCTTCAAGAAAGGACTATATATATTCTATTTAAATAGCCTCCACCCAATCATCCATACCCCCACACAGAGGGGTACTAAATGGTCACAGCAAAGGACTGTGAGTTTGTACAGGTTTGCTGAGAGCGATACCTGACACATGGGAGCTGCTCTGTGCATATTTCTGGAATAAACAGTGTGAATGAACGTGGAGGTAGGGTAGACTTGAAAATGGACGTGTGTAGGGAAAGACGTGAAAATGGACATTTTTCAGTGCAACATTTTAATGTTTCATGGGGACATGATCAAAGAAACGGTGGCAAGATCTACACAAAAGTGAGCCTTTCAATCTCATGTCATGGGAAGGGGAGGGACTCATGAAGGCCTACCCCTCCCTGAGAAGGCATAGGTAGATAAGGGTAACTGCTGTGATTTAAGTGGGAAATGCACCCATAAGCTTATATATATTCGAATATTTGGGCCCCAGTGGGTGGCCCCGTTTGGGAAGGTCATGGAACCTTAGGAGGCTCAGCCTTGCAGGGAGGGAGGGTGGCATGTGAGGCAGTTAAGGGTTTACAACCTGGTCTCACTTCCTGTTCATTCTGTTTCCTGTGTGTAGATGAAAATGTGGTCGGTTGCTCAGCTTCCTACAGCCTGCTACCAGGCCTCCCTCCCCGTGAGGGCCTCTTTCTCTCTGAACCTGTGAGCCAAAATAAACCCCACCCCTCCCTTGGGATCTCTAGGCAGGTAATTTACTCGAGTAGTGCAGCTTCTCTCCAACTGGTCCCCTTTGTACTCTGGCATCTTCTCCCTCTGTCCATCCCTCCCTCCTTCCCTTCCTCCCTTCTCCCTCCTTTCTCTGTGTATCCCAGTGAGTTTTTTTTAAAGAGATCTATCATCCTCTTCTGTTTCCATGGGTGTCTACACACACACACACACACACACACACACACACACACACACAAAATGAAAAAATATCAAAATACAAGGGGGACCAGTTAGAATGAAGGAGCAAAGGGAGACAGAAGGAATAAGAATGGGTTATGGAGTGAAGATGATCCAAATACATTATATACATGCATGAAAATATTTTAGTGGAATGTATTATTATGTGTAATTAATATAAGCTAATAGATACCTTTGAGACAGGGTCTTACTATGAGATTCTGGCTAACCTTAACTAGGCTTACCTCAAACTAACAGAGATCTGCCTACCTCTGCTTCCCAGAATGTAAGCATTAAAAGTTGTTTAGTGTTTAAAAAGACCGCTTTGGTGTTACTTCGGTGTTATTAGTTCCTCTCTTGTCAGTGTGACCAGTTCCCTGACAGAAACAAGTTAAAGGAGATTCCTTTTAGCTCAGCTTCAGGAGGCTTCATTCACAGTCACTCCAGTCCTTGTCTCTGTGTCTACTATCTGGTTAAAACATAGTGGCGGGGGACGGGGGGGGGGTATGCAGAAAGAAGCTACCCACCTTGTGGCAGACAGGAAGCAAAACTGAAGATGGATCTAAGGACCAGCCATGGCCTTAAAGGCACGCTCAGCCATAGCCTACTTCCTCTAGCCAGGCTCCATGCCGTTTCCAGGGTCTCCCTAACAGTGCTACCAGTCAGATATCAAGGATTCAACATAGGAGTTATGGGGACACAGCTAAATCCTACTGGGGATCCAGAGAGTGAAGTGCCTAAGTATGACATCTAGAGGATGTCCCCAAATGTGACAGAGTAAAGACATGGGAGATGGGTCTTTAAATGTGTAGAGGGTTTCCAGAGAAAGAAGCCAGAGGGCTCGGAGAGTCAGAAATAAAATGGGCACGAGCACATTGTTCTATATGAGCCTGGTAATCTTAGGGACACTAAAAAGGTTCATGAAGCAGAAATGTGGGGCTCATGGTTGAGGACAGGTGAGAAATGAGGCAGGAGAAGCTGAAGGGGGGCCACCTACTGCCAGCCAAGGCTTTGAGCTGCATCTTGTGGTGTTCACAGATGTGGGTTCCCTTCTATTCTTAGGACACTGTCCCTTGAAAATGATCCACAACCCCATGTCATCTGTCCCAAACAGCTTTCAGGTTCCATCATCAGGACTCCCCGTTTTCCAGGATACCACGCCTTCCTTCTTAAGGAAGGAATATTGGGCTTCCTCAACAACAGCAAGCTTTTCCAGGTCTCTCCTGCTCAGAGAAGTCGGGAGGAAGAAGGCAGATCTGAGCTATCATCTGCTTGGTCCAAGGGGAGTCACCACCTCAGAGGCTTGCCTGGGGTCACTGATGAGAAAGGCAGAGATGACAGTTCCCACTTCCTGCAGCAAAGCCCAAAGTTACTTACACCTCAGACCTTCTGCTCTGAAAACTGCCTGGCATCTACTCACCCTCCCCAGGGACTGAACAACTGGGTCAGAGAGAACCGCCTCTCTGCTATGCTGGGCCTGGGATGCCTCCCCAGGACAGTTCCCTCCCCAGAGACGAGAGATGGTCAAACCGCTCTCTGAACGTGACCTCAGAGATATGCAGCAAGGACCTGGGCCCTATTTATCACTACAGGGCTATAATTAGGTTTGTTAACATAGAGTCGAGTGTAGTCTCCTTGACTAGGGACTTAATCACGTTACTATTGAGTTCCTGTACGCATTGCTCCGAGTGACTGTTTTTACTTGCAGAGTTATAGCCAAGCCCGGCGGGAGGAAATTAGCTTTGGACACAAGTTTGGGGAGGGGGGGTTCTTTTTCCTCCTGACTCTGCTTCCCTCCCCCACCCTTTCCATGCGAAAATATTTAGCAAACAGTGACAATGATGAAAACCAGTAGGAAACAAAATGTTCTACATTAGTATAAAACATGAAAAATGCAGCAAGGACCCTTAGCGGTACAACATGTGTTATGCTGGCTGGCAGCCCATTAGCTCTGATAGACATTTCACTTACCTAAGTCAAATATAACAGTCTAGTATTCATTAATATAAGAAGGGGCCGTGGAATCAGAGCTACCATCTGGCTGGGCCGACAGAATAATCTACAACTCATGATTAGGTCTAAGGAGTGGGGTTTCACTTTAATCTTTCTCGTTGCTCGAAATTTCCATCTGCGCAGTTCGGCACATCATTTTTCTTCAAGACAAATGTGCTGTTTTTCATGTTCCAAAATTAGATCAGAAGAAAACGATTAATCATGTCAGGCTTGGGAAAGGGAACAAAGCCCCCATGTTCCCGGCTCTCCCTGCCCCCCCACCCCTCCCTGGCCCTGCAAGTTTGGGTTCCCCTCACCACTACTACCTAACTTCAGCATAACTTTAGGGGGGATACCACTAAGTATCCAGAGGAGAGAGGACAGGGAGAGGATTTGGGGTGCTTTAGGGAGCCCCTCACCCAAGTTTACCCTGTACTCTTGACCCAGCACACACGTGTGCTGAAGGGTCACCCCTAGCTGGTCTTGGAGGCACAAAGGCACGGCCCTGAACCCAGAGTGACAAAAAAAGGGTCGGAGGGGGCCTTCTGCAGCCCTTGTCCCCTCCTTGCCATAGCCCTGTCTGTCAGTCCGCTTGCAAGTCATAACAAATCCCTGGCGCGGAGCTGAAGCTGAGCGTTTGCCTGGGCGTCATGGGGATGATGAATGACCCGCAGGCCTTTGAAGTGCTCTGCCAGTTCAGCTGGGTCCGTGGTGCTGACAGAGAAATATACACAACAGCGTAACCAATAATGAGAACATTAAACATTCCTGCGCCGTGACAGGCTGACAGAAAAACCCGGGCTCGCATCAATCATCCTGCAGATAGACCCTTGACAAGGGGCCCTCGCCATGGCCCTCACCCGCCTCCCTGGCTCCCTCTTCTTCCGCCCAGCCCCTCTGTCCTCCTTGCCAGACCCTCTCTTCCTTCCTCAGGACCCCTCCTCTGGAGCCTCTGTCCTCTTGCGAGATTTTTGCCTTCGGGGCCTCTCTGAGGTCAAGTGAGGTTTGGGTCCCTGACATTTTAGTGAGGCAGCCCGTGAGTGACACCATGAGGAGACACCACAGCAGTGACAAGACTGTGAAGGCTTTGAGCTTACAGCACTTGCAATTATAGCTTTCAGGTCCTGAGAATGAATACAAACCACTGTGTGCTGGAAACTGTATCCAAATCCAAAGCCAGGTGCTCCGGAGCCGGTGACCCAAGACCCCCAGCTCCCTGTATGACTTGGGTAAAGGCCCCTTTCATAGTGCCCCCCACAATCCCCTGTCAGTTGAACTTAGCTGGGGGGAGGGGGTAGCATCTGAACTCTGATCTGTCTGAAAGAGAAGAAACAGCAGAGAAAAATTCTTTCTTCCTTTCCCCCCAGCAGGAAAGGAGGTCTGTCCAGATAAGACACTCTGAATGGAACTTCAGCCCCTTTTCTGAGGAGTTGCTGGCCCCTGTCTGGATTTGGCTTGAGCCACACATCCATCCCTAGGCCTGGTCTTTAGTCCCTCTGTAAGGTGGGGTAGTCCCCCACACCTTTCACACAGAGATTGGCCAGGTCTATCCAGGGGCTGGCAGCCAGCAGCTTCATTCCAGTCCCAGATTTGAGGCCTTGGGCAAATCCAGAATGCTTCTGGACCACAAAATAAAAGTAGAATCCTTGCCTGGAGGCCCTCACGGATTTGTTTATAGTCTCCAAAAGCAGAGGATTATTGGCCTGCTCTTAACCTTGGAGCTTTGAGAGAGAGGGAGTTATTTCTATTTATGTCCCCATCCTTGGCTTTTTAGCAGGGAGTAAATGTGACTTTCAAAAAAGTCATGAAAACTGCTTATAGTTTTTAATACATGCATCCTGACACAGAGGGATGGCCATTCTGGGTCATCTAAGTAGATTGGTGTTTTCAGAGGAGACAGAGAGGAGAGTACTGAACCCCTCTACTGCAAACTGCAGAAAACCTTATGCCTTCCTTTCTGCCTCCCCAGAGGCCACTACCATCCTTGCCGCCTGCGGTCATCACTGGCCTTACCCTCCTCTGATACCCTGTGGCCATTAGTCACAGTCAATGTCAAATTATGCTTGAAACTACTTGAGGTCAAGGCAATGTGTGTTACTGTCCTCTGCGTTCCCTGGCCCTTGCTAGCCTCCTTGCTCTGCCATACCTACCCCACCCTCAGCCTCTTTTCTTAGAAACTGGTCCTTCCAAGCCATGTTTGAACCCTGTTAACAATATCCTTTGCCACTGATGACCAGTCTGTCGTTTATTAAACACCTATCTCTCCATCTCCAGCAGAACAAAATCAATAACGGTAATAAAAAGATAACACCTATCTCTGCAGCCAATCAGGTTCTCTCTTCCTTGAAGTATGAACTCAGCCACAGGTAGTGTTGGGTTTCTGAAAGCTATGCAGTGGCTGGGGCTTGGGAAAGCCATTTTGATCCATATACATACACACTGAGGAGGGAAGAAAAGGCTGATGTTTAAGTCCACGCAGGAGAATGAAGAGGTAGGTGAGAGAAGTGTGAATGCTATACCAGGTAGACCCCAAGAGAAGACAGCATAGCTTCAATTCTCTTACTGACCGATCATAGGCCAATGCCTGGTTTCATTGCGGTTTTTTTTCTCTTAACATAATGGTGAGATAGCCAGTCCCTGGAAAAGACCCTGGTATGACTTGGGCCTAGTCAATCACTGTATCCCATCTTCCTGTCAAAATGATTGACTCAGGGATAACCACATGACTCATGCTAAGCAAGTCGTATACCTTCAGCGAAACTTCATAGACTGATTCTGAGAGAAACATTTCTCAATCTCTTCAAATATTTATTGTTATTGTCTTTTGTGGGCTTTGTTATTGTTATCTGAGACAGAGTCTCATTTATCCTACGTTCAAGATTGACCTTAAACTTCTGGCCCTCCTGCCTCTACCTCCAGACAGCTGAGATCCCAGGCACGTGTCACCATACCCAGTTTTATGAGGTTGAAGGCCAGGACCAGCACTCTATCAGCCCCTTTTCAGACCTTCTGGATTGGGTATTGTAAAGCTATGACTTCCATAGCTTCGAGTGCTACAGCTACTGCCTGCAAGAAACCAAGCTACACAAGCACCAGTGAAGCCCAGCAGTGAACCCATTAGTGATGGGTCTCAGTGACCTGTCTGGTCTTCTTATCTCATCAGTACTGGATCCTGCTCCATATAAAACTTTCCCACAAGGTAAGCTAGTACATTCCCTACCTTGATGAAAATAGACTTCTTGCAAGCTAAAAAAAAGTCTTCATACAAGAGTTCAGGGGACAGGCCAATTTTAGGAGGATGCATCTATGATTCTTTTTTTATTTTCCATTGCAATGAAAATAAACAAGACCACTGGATCACAGAGCAGAGAAGGCTGCAAACAATCCTCTCCTGCAAGACTCACCTGCACCCTTCCTGGCAGACAGTAAGTCTAAACAGCTGCATTCCTGAATCTCGATGCTCCCAGGACCAGCCCAGGTGATGGATTGATGAACCCCCTCTAAAATGGCTCTTTTCATTCTCTGATTTGTTCCTCTCCCAAGCAAGAAAGGCAAGGATGAGTGGTGGTCACCCCAGCTTCTGCAGTTAGCCACCTGACCCATTCCCCAAGCCACCCCAGCAGGAAGCCAGGCACAAGCTTGTGAGAAAAGGGATTTTTTTCTACCAAAGATGACTAGCGCCAAGGGCCAATATCCCCTACCTTGTAAAAAGTTTTATGCAAATCTTTAATCTCCTTTAGCTTATAAAACTTTTATGCAAATCTTTTAAGCAGACCCCATCTTATAAAACTTTTATGCAAATATTTTAATCTCCCCCACCATAAAACTTTTGTTTACACAAAGGCCTGTTGCTTTCCTGGAACTTCTCCCCCAAGTGGCCAGCCCCCCTTCCCCTTCCCCTTCCCCTTCATTCGCATGTTGCTTTCCAAATTAGCCAATTAGGAGTATATTATGAATTTGAACCTCAGCCAATGAGGAACAGCCAAGCTTCCCCTTATGAATATAAGACATGTGAGCTACTTACTAGCCAAGTTTGGGTCATGGCACATCATTTTTACAAAAGAAAAAATAAAGAAAGGAAGAGAGACAGAAAGACAGACAGCCTTGCCATGTTCCTTAATTTTGCTTTATTTGGGTGTTTCTTTGTGTGACACTTTTTTTTTCCCAAAATGCTGACCCTCCATCTGCTTCAGACATAGTCCTGGATCCCACTTCTCAGGTGCCACTGCCCTCCATCCTCAAGACAGGGTTGCACTGTACTTCCTGAGCTGGGCTCAAACTCCTAGGTTCAAGTAATCCTTCTGCCTCAGTTTCCCAGGTAGCTGAGCACGGCCACCCAGTTTTTATCTTAGACGCTCTTTTCAGGGCCAGAGGACCAGTTCTGTTCTGATAACAAAATCCCTGGACACATGGGAGAGACCTGGCACAGCAGAGGAATAAAAAATCAATTGGAAATTTTAGTTAACTATAAACATATCATGAGCCAATCTTGTGTGATATTACTTCTGGGAGGAAAAAAAAAGAATAATACATTTATGAGCCAAGTTGTGCTAGGGTGTCACATTTGTCACATTCAAATGACACCTTAAGAATCCTGAGGAGGATTAGATGGGTGAGGATAATAGGGAAAGAAAGAAAAGGAAGGTCTCAAGAGGAGGGAGGGACAGACAAATAGACAACGGACAGGCAGGCACATAGGCATGAGCAAGGAGGGAGGGAAAGGGACATGATGGTTTAAAATTCTAACACTCAGAAGGCTGATGCTGGAAGGTGGCAAGTCTGGGATGCTAGTGAGTCCTTACACTTAAAAGGAAGAAAAAACAAACGAACCAAAAACCACAATTATTTATTGAGTGCCTGCTGTGTGTCAGGAGTTTCTGGGTGTTGGGGACAAGCAGACAGCAAAGGCAGAATCTCTGCTGAGGACTCTGGAAGTCCAGAGGGAAAAAAATTCCGAGAAACTAGTACAGACAGAGGCCCTGAATAGCAGGCATCTGGCCCTCAGGGATGGAGAAACCCGTCTCTATCAGCATCTGGACTAGATGTTGGGAGAAACCCGTCTCTATCAGCATCTGGACTAGATGTTGGGAGAAACCCGTCTCTATCAGCATCTGGACTAGATGTTGGGAGAAACCTGTCTCTATCAGCATCTGGACTAGATGCTAGGGAGAAACCCGTCTCTATCAGCATCTGGACTAGATGTTGGGAGATACCTGTCTCTATCAGCATCTGAACTAGATGCTAGGGAGAAACCCGTCTCTATCAGCATCTGGACTAGATGCTAGGGAGAAACCTGTCTCTATCAGCATCTGAACTAGATGCTAGGGAGAAACCCGTCTCTATCAGCATCTGGACTAGATGTTGGGAGAAACCCGTCTCTATCAGCATCTGGACTAGATGCTAGGGAGAAACCCGTCTTCATTGCATCTGGAACATAGCTGTGAGAAAGTCTAAACTGACTCCCATACAGAATTCACATGGAGAGACCCACAGAAGTATCCAACTCCCACCCCAGACAAGCCAAGGTCCATATCTGGGACATTAGACACCAAAAGTGAATAGAGACTCGGTCATAACAGCAGCAAGCATAATGATGACAGCTGGCAAGATGGCTCAGTGAGTAAAGGTGCTTGCAGCCAAGCCTGAGCCTCAGTTCAAACCCTGAGATCCACATAGTAGATAGAAGGAGAAAATAGATTCTGTGACTGTCCTATGACTTACAAACACACACATACCACAGCACACATGCTCATACATACAGTAAGTAAATGTTATCTTAAAAATTTTTTTTAAAATCTACTCTCGGTGGCAAAAATATGGACATGACCCAAGTCATCTGCCAACAGATGAATGGATAAGTAAATACATACGGGTGTGTGTGTGTGTGTGTGTGTGTGTGTGTGTGTGTGTGTATGTGTGTGTATGTTTGTGTGCATGTGTGTGTATGTGTGTGTGTATGTGTGTGTGTGCATGTGTGTGTATGTGTGTGTATGTGTGTGTGTATGTGTGTGTATGTGTGTATGTGTGTGTACGTGTATGTGTGTGTGCGTGTGTGTGTGTGCGTGCATGTGTGTGTGCGTGTGTGCATGCACACGCACACACACAAAGAGAAATATTATATGATCTTGAAAATTAATTGCAATACCTGTTGCAGTGTGGATTAGCTTTCAGAACACTATGCTTTAAGTGAAGTAAGCCATCCAAAGGAAGATACATATCATAGAGTCTATTTCTCTGAGGTTTCTAGAATAGTTACAATCATGGAGAAAAAAATAGAGGCTGTCAGGGAGTGGGGGAAAGGAAACCAGAATCAGTGTTCAAAGGGTTTAGAGCTTCCACTTTACAGTAGGAAAGGAGTAACAGAGAAGATGCTGGGGGCAGCTGTGCTACATCCTAAATGTGCTTGATGCCAATGAATTGTGTGCTCAAAAATGGAAAAATGGTCACAGTCAGGCTGGAGAGGTGGTTCAGTCTGTATAGTGTTTGTTTCACAACTGTACCCAGTATCCCACCCCCCAAAAAAGTCTGAAGTGCATGTCTGCATTCTTAGAACAGAAACAGGAAGATCGTAGAAGCTTGCTGGTCAACCAGTCTAGTTTAATCAGAGAGCTCCAGCCGCAAAGAAGAACCTTGTATCAGAAGAATGAGGTAGAAGCCGATGTCTACCTTTGACCTCCAAACTTGTGCACACACACATGCAAATACCCATACACACATGCTTACAATGGTAGATTTTACTACATGTATTTCGCCATAATTAAAAAACAATTGGGAGATGGCTCAGTGGGTAAGAGCACTTACGGTTCTTCCATAGGTCCCAGCAACCACATGGTGGCTCACAACCTTCTGTAATGGGATCCAATGCCCTCTTCTGATGTGTCTGAAGATAGCTACAATGTACTGACATACATAAAATAAATAAAATCTTTTTTTTAAAAATTGAAATAAAGACTTTTTAGATGATCCAAGAAGCAGCCATGAATCCATCCCAGTCTTTATTTTGACCAAGATAAGATCCCAAAACACAAAACAACCTCAGTGTCCAAATGTCTGACCCATTGGAATTATGACTCAATGAAATAGAGGTGTGTGTGTGTGTGTGTGTGTGTGTGTGTGTGTGTGTGTGTGTGTGTGTGTAAGGTGTACACATGAAGGTCAAGGGTCAGTGTTAGGTGTCTTCTTCAATTACTTCCCCACCTTATTTTTCTAGACAGAGTCTCTTACTGAACCTGGAGTTCATTCACCAATTGACTGAATCTAGCAGCCAGGAATCCCTGGGACCATCCTTTCTCTGCTTCTCTAATGCTAGGATTATATGTACACCGCACTGTGCCTGGTTTTTCTTGTGGGTATTAGAAATCAAACTCAGGTCCCCATGCATACACAGCAAGCACTCAACTGAGCCATGGAGTTGTTTAAAATAGCTTCTCCTGCAGTACTGGTCATTGAGACAGTTGGAACAAGACGGCCAGGCCACCATCATAGATCTGTGGTCATGATGAGGCAGATGTAGGGCTAGGGCTCACGAGTGACTGGGTTACCCTCCACCGGATCCATTGGATCCAGGCCTTGCCTTTAGCATAATGACCCCTTGCTTCTGGCTCTTCTGGCTTCACAACCCTTCTCTTACTCACAAGGTAGAATAATTAAGGGTGTGAGAGCCATGCCAACAGAGAAGGAACACCCCTGAGGCCCTCTTTTCAGAACCCTGGGTTCATCTGACACTATTTACCCCATGGAAACTCACACAGTAGCCAGGCTTGGGACATCTGGGAGGTGGGCTGGAACAGGCTTCTACAGAAAAAATTAGACCATCCCTTGGCCAGCCACATAGTCTCAGTCCCCCTTCTGTCCCCTGTACAAATATATCACAGAGAAGACACAGATCCCTAGGAAGTGGGATAGTTATATTCACGAGTTATATGTTGAGAAAGCAACATTTCTGTATGTGAAGCTCATGCAGCCCCTGCCTATGCAGTCAAAATCTGAAAACGTTTCTCCCTGGCCTGATTCCCTATGGAAAGGTGCCATGTATTACCATAGACCCACACCATGATCTCTCCAATTGAAGCATGTAGAAAGCTTACAATATAGAGGGAAAGCTAACCCCACCAGAACTGATGAATCAAGGCCAGTTTATTGATGTAACATTCTGGGGATTCGTAGCTTGAGTAGTCTCCATGGGCATAGAGGACAGTGTGGCACTCTGGAACTCATAGCCTCATCACCAGTGAGTCCTGACCACCATCTCTCAGCTCTGGGACAAAAGCCCAGACTCGTTCACTCAGATTGGGCACTTCCTATGTGTCAGCCAGTGCCTGGCATCTGATGGGACTTGAAGAGACATGAGGGGAAAGATCTTGTCTGTATTGATCGCCATTGTTCTTGTCTTAGTAAGGGTTTCCATTGCTGTAAAGAGATACCATGACCAAGGCAATACTTGTAAAGGTGAACATTTAACTGGGGTTGGCTTACAGTTTTATAGATTCAGTCCATTATCATCATGGTGGGAAGTATGGCAGCTTTCAGGCAGACGCGGTGCTCGAGGAGTCAACAGTTTCTACATCTTGATTCAAAGGCAGCCAGGAGAAGACTTACTTCCATAGGGAGCCAAGTGGAGGATCTTTTCCACACAGAGTAGAGCCTGGGTGTAGGAGGAAACCTCAAAGCCCACCCCCCCAGTGACATACTTCCTCCAACAAGACCACACCGCCTCAGAGTGCCACTTCCCAGCGGCCAAACATATTCAAACCACCACAGTTATCATGCCTAGAATGATATATGACAGTTATGTTGCTGGAGTACCCAACTCCTTCGTTATCTCCTCTGCCTAGTACTAGATGGAGAAACATTGGTTAGACCTCAGCTAGAGCCAATACACTGGCAACTTTTGTACAATAAATAATTATGACTAGTATATACAAATGAACAAACCTCATGCTTCAAATACTGCCATTCTCTGAAGACAATTTTCTCTGGGGTCTGTTTACCAGTGTTTGAATCTAATGCTTTCATACTGTGGTTGTTTAAATGAGAAGGGTCCTCATAGGTTCATATATTTGAATGCCTGGTCCCAGTTGATGGAACTATTTGGGGAGAATTAAAAGATGTGGCCTTATTGGAGGAGATGAGTTCCTGGTGGGTGGGCTTTGAGGTTTCAAAAACTAAGCCATTCTCCTCCCCCCACTTCCTTGTGCTTGTGAATCAGATGTAAACTCTTAGCTACTTATCTAGCACCATGCCTGTATGCCTGCTACCATGCTCTCAGACAGTGTGGCCATGGAGTCACTCTCTGATCCTATAAGCAAGTACCTAATGAATTATTTCTTCTATGAGTTGACATGGTCATGGTGCCTCTTTATAGCAATAGAAAAGTAACAAACAAACAAATAAGAGTCAGACTGCCTCACACATGTCACTGGTGCTAGGATACCCAGCCATCCTTCACATTTGCAGTACAGTTATCCTTTCCTTGCTCAGCATCTCCTCTTCCTTCCTCTAGACTCTAACCACACTTGACAGTGTGTACAGTGGCCCCACCAGACCCATCACACTGCTCTGTGTTCTCAATAGTTAATGACTAGGGTGAAACATGAGTACCCAGATGAGACGACTGGAGTCCCTTTCCTGGGAATTTTTAACTAGACTTAAAGACAAGCCTAAATGGTGGACATGGGTGTGTGAGCAAGCTTTGGTATCTGAGCCTTTCATGTGAGGAGAGGCTGGGCAGATAAGTTGACACAGACCATCCCTAGGAGGGAAGAAGGTATGAGTGCTGATTGTGTAGGGGAACATATGCTCTCCACGCCAAGTCATCCAATCTTCTCTCTGATGTCTCAAATGAAGTAGAGGAAGATGAGCAGTCAACAAGAATGGAAGGCTGAAAATGGAAGTAGAGTTAAGCCTAGGGAAGAAAGGAGTATGGGTGGTTTGGAAGAGAAAAGGAAAGAAAAAGGCTCAAGAGAGAGGAAAGGATATGCAGCCAAACTGGTAGACAAATCTGTCCTCTAAGATTGGGAAACAGTGGCCGCTGGAGGATGAGAAAGAGTATCCCCAGTATTTGTTGGGATATTAGGAGGAGATGCCTAGAGTAGAGAGAGGAACTATGTGAGGGCACTGGCATGTCCCTAAGCCAAGGAGTTAAAGTGCAGAAGGCAGAAGACAGAAGTCAAGTGGCAGCCACCCCATAAACAGCTACTACCAGAAACACAAAGCTGGGACACACTTTAACATAAGAACCAGAAGCCATCTGCAAAGAATGACACTTCTGCCCACATATAGGTAGGGAGAATGGAGGTGGAGAGTTCCACAGGCCTGTTCAGTGTCCTTCCAGCAGTCTGCTTGAAGAACCCAGGGTCATGTTCCTTCCCCTGGAGCCCACATACCAGAGGACATGAGATGCCATCATTACACTTTGCCATGAGGTCATGGAACATGAAAAGGATTGCAATAGCTGCTACGGGCATCACAGGCTAGAGAGCACAGCTACCCTGAACTGCCAGGATGTGGGGCCTCAGTAGTGTCTCCTTATAAAAACGTCACATAGACCTGCCTATGCTCTGGCAGATGGGAAGGGGCTATGAGACATGACCACAGACAATATAGAAAGAGAAGGGCCATATCCTTGGCCAGGGATTGGGCATGTCCTTAAACATTAGCCAATGTCCAGCATCAGATGAGACTTGAGACAGCATGAAGAAAACAATCTTGTTCATCCATCATGATCACCACTGTCACCATATCTAGAATGGTATGTGTAGTGGCTATTCCTGGTTGTCAACTTGACTATATCTGGAATGAAGTACAATCCAGAATTGGAAGGCTCACCAGTGATCCTAATCTGGAGGCTGGGAGATATGAGTTTCTGACCTGGATCTTGGCATGGAGATCTTGAGGCATAGTGACTATGGATTCCAGAAGATTAAGACAGGGAGACCTCTGAGTTCAAGGTCATCTGGGATTAAAGGTGTGGTGGCACACTCCTTTAATCTGGGCTATACCTTCTGCTGGAGACCTACATAAGGACACTGGAAGAAGGAAGATTTACACTCTTTCTCTCCTTCGCCAGCTTGCCTTGTGGGACTAAGCAACTGATAGATCCTTGGACTTCCATTCACAGCTGCTGCAGAGCTTTGTTGGGAGTTGGATCACAGGCTGTAAGTCACCAACAAATTCCTTTACTATATAGAGACTACCCAGAAGTTCTGTGACTCTAGAGAACCCTGACTAATACAGTATTGTGACAGGCATGTCGACGGGGTACACATTCAGCAAGTACAGTTTTCATGTTGAGTACTATGAACACAGCCTGTGATGCTATCTAAGCACTGGGGTTTCTCTAGCTTTAAAAACAGCCATCAGTTATCCTGGATAATACTGATTATAATTTTTTTAAGTTCATCTCAGTAGAAGTAAGAACACACCTTGCGGGGGGCTGGTGAGATGGCTCAGTGGGTAAGAGCTCCCGAGTGCTCTTCCGAAGGTCCGAAGTTCAAATCCCAGCAACCACATGGTGGCTCACAACCACCCATAATGAGATCTGATGCCCTCTTCTGGTGTGTCTGAAGACTGCTACAGTGTACTTACATATAATAAATAAATAAATAAATAAATAAATAAATAAATAAATAAATAAATCTTAAAAGAACACACCTTGCCCTTAGTTCCCCATGGCCATGGAAACTCCTGTTGTAGCTATAACCTAGACCATATGTCCAGTGGAAACAAGACAGCCAAACTGAAGGCAAAGGACTCAGACAAAAACCTTTTCAATATCAGCTCTATACTCCTCATCCTTTGAAAGGACAGACATGGCCAAGCCCAGCCCCAAGTCCTCACTCTCCCCTCCCATACCCACACAGTAGGCCAGAAACCACAGAAGAAAATTCTGGAGCTGGGTAGAGGTAAAGGATTCTTTTTTCCATCTTTTTTTTTTTTCAAGACAGGGTTTCTCTGTGTAGCCCTGTTTATCCTGGAACACACTCTGTAGACCAGGCTGGCCTTGAACTCAGAGATTCACCTGCCTCTGCCTCCCAAGTGCTGGGATTAAAAGCATGTGCCACCACCTTCTGACAATTCCTTCTGTTTCTGTTCTACTCTCCTTTTGTCCTCTCCTCCATATCACTTCGCCTTGTCCCCTTCCCCACCCTTGGCCTGTTCCCTCCACAGGCCCTCACCTCACCCTTCTGGACCATACAGACACACCGATTCCTACAGCATGAAAAATAACTCTACAGAATAAAGACGTCTGCCCACTGATGAGCACGTTGGCAGACCGCTGTCAGAGATCCCTGGGCTAGGGTTGGGCGGTCTTTCAAAAAAGTTGTTTCTCTCCCCCTCCTGTCCTCCTTCCTCTCTCCCTGTCCCCCAGCTCCCTGGCCCCCCTCTTTGCTTACTTATTGGAGGAGTAATAAATATCAGGTCGACAGGCCCTTCTCACAGTTACAAAGCTACCTGGAAAGGAGCTCGATAATTAGCAGTCTTGAAGATGATATATGACCTCCATTACCCTTTGGGACTGGAGACTAAACGAGGACAGAGCTAATTGCCGTGCAAAGCAGTTTGCCATGAATGAGGGAAATGCAGACCCTGTCTCCTGCCCAAAAAAAAAAAAAAAAAAAAAAAAAAAATCCCTCTTGCTGGTCTGCTCTCCAGGCTGGTTTCTGCCGCAGGAGTTCACTCTGTGTCCATAAATCATGGGCTGCTTACAGCTGAGGCTGCCTGGAGTAGTCAGCGGCTGTTCGCTGAGTGACAGATCCCAGCCGACCGAATTAGAGCTTCAACTCACTCCTTTCTTCTCCTGCTCCTCCTCCTTGTCACGCTGACCAGAAAAATTAAACCCAGACTCCTCCAAGAGGGCAGTAGAGGCCCACGATAGGTTTGGGGGCTGTGGACTTGGGTTGTTTTCCCCGTTTTCCATGTCCAGCTGCTCCCTCCCCACACACAGCTCTCCTCTCAAACACACTCAGGTCCCTAAAGCTAAAGGACTAAGGGGCCTGCTGGCCCTGCTCCGGAATGCTCCAGGCTGGGCGTTTGTCCTTGGCTTGTCAAAGAGACAAATGTGGCCTCCCCTCCGGCCTGCATCTCTCCTTCTCCACCACCACTCTAGCAGGAACTTCTTTACTTCACTTAAAGGAGAAGGACAGACAACAGCCGCATGTGTGTCTGCAATAGACAGACTGCAGGACATCTCCTCCCCCACCCCACCCTACCTCCCATCCCCACCCTGGGTAGAGCAGACCTCAGGGAAGGCTTTCTTCTCCCTCCTTCACACCCACCTCTGGGCACTCCTCAAAGAGCCTTGACTCCGAGGTCCCAGGATCCACAGTGGACATGCAAATCTCTGGCCTCCCCGAATCTGTTACATAAGCCTGGGGTACCTGTGAAGGCCCCTCCCAGTGAGTAGACATCACTTTCACACTCAGAGCTAGGCTCCTGGCTTTTCTAATAATGAATTCTTAGTATTGCCAAATTATATTTGACACTTCATTCAAAACTCAGGCTTTCATAATACAAGCTGCCTTCTGGCAGAAAGGGTACCAGAAACTCTCAAGATCCGTGCAACCTGACAGGTAGGCCCAGAGGGATATGTGATAGACTGTCAAGTTGACAGGATCTAGAATCATCCAGGAGATAAACCTGTGGGTGTGCCTGGGAGGCATTATCTAGATTAGGTTAATTGAGGTGGGCCAATCCACCCTAAATGTAAGAGACACCATTCTGTGGGCCCTCCCCAACTTCAGAAATCTGAGCATCTCTCTCTCTCTCCCTCTCTCTCTCTCTCTCTCTCTCTCTCTCTCTTTCTTTCCCTCCCTCTCTCTCTCTCTTTCCTAGATGTGGGTACAATATGACCAGCTGCTGCGGCCATGACTTGCTCATCATGATGGGCTGTATCTTCAAAGCCAAAATAAACCCTTCCTCCCTTTAACTACTGCTAGTTGGATATTTGGTTACACAAGAAAAGGAAGTCTTCCAGGCTGGGCTGGTCCATGGGAGCTCCCAAAGAGGAAGGAGAGCTGACTCACTGCCAGCTGCTTTCTATGCAATACTGTGTGTTTCTTAACCCCATTGCCTTCCACCAACCCCATGAGTAACTGTCACCACTGCCTCCTTTTTGCAGCTGAAGAAACTGAGGTTCACAAGGTCAAGGTACCCAAAGTCATGTCAGGGACAAAGGCCAAGTTGGGAGCCGTGCTCTGATGGGCTCCCAAATTCTTTATGCATACCCCTGAGAATAACAGCTCTACACCTTGACCTACTAGTAGGTGACTTGTCACCCCAACATTATTATTAATGCAGTGTCTTTCCACTCTCAACTGTTACTAGTCTGGGTGATAAATCACAGGGTCACCTTCTCAAGCATTTGGCTCCACATGTTCCCAGCCTCCTCTCCTCCAGCCAGGCAGGGCAGATCCTAGAAGGGGTTGAGTTCTTGCTGACCTCCCCACATTCAGACCTGCTACCTAGGCCTGTTTCTTCCCTCACCCACTTTCCACTCAGCATTCAGGTCCTCCTGAAATTCCAGGTCTTCCTTTACCTACCTTCCATGAACCTTAAGCTGGGTCCTACCTTCGCTCTATCTCACAAACACTGATTTATTTTCTCAGAATTACCACTTGTGATAACATGTGCTTCTTTGTCTAATATCCATTTCCCCCATTAGACTGTGAAGGCACCACGAAAGCCACAGCCACTGTATCTGCAGGCCTGCCTTGGAGCTGTGCCCACGGTATGTGATTTATGAGTGAATGAATGAATATATAACATTTCTCCCAAATGCAAATATCAACATACATATGTACGCCGGAATACCTAATCCCCCACAATCATCACTAAGGAGATGGAATTCCATTCTGGAACAAGCTGAGCCTCCCCCTAGCATCACAGACCACTTATCTTCCCATCAGAGGATCTCAGAAGCCGAGTCAGGAGATACCTGTGGGATGTGAGACATGACAGAGCAAGGGCTTCTCCAGCCTGCTTCTCATCACCACAGATGGGGGATAAGCCACATTGCTTCTACCTCCACATCAGCCATACAACCCACAGTGAGCAGCCACCCTATTTCCTATAAATGGACTTAGAGACGTAACAGGACGAATCTTGCTTTTTTATTGTTGTTTACATTACTTTGTATGTGTGTGCATGTACCATGATACGTATGCGACGTCAGAGGACAACTTATGGGAGTGTGCTGCCTCCTGTCACAAAGGTCCTGGTGATAGAATTCAGGTCCTCTGACTTTCTGGCAAGTGCCTTTACCCCCTGGGCCCTCTTCTCTTGCTAGCCCACTTCTTGGAGGTGGGGAAATAGGTCAGTCAGTAGTATTGACCTTGAAGGCATGAGATCCTGAGTTAGATCCCAAGCTTAAAAAGACAGGCGTGGTGGTGTGTGCTTGTAACCCCGGTGACAGGAAAGTAGACATGAGACAACCTCTGGAGTCTGATGGCAGTGAGCCTAGTCAGATCAGCAAGCCCCACACCAGTGAGAGGCATTCTGAAGTTAGCCTCTGGCCTCCACAAGCATGCATGCATGCATGCATATATGGATACTTGTATACATAGTTAGATACACAGTAAAAATAAATACAAACTTTCTCCTGTCTTGCATAGACTTAATTTTATATAGATATAGATATACATATACATATATATATGTTGTTTGCACGTGTGTGTGTGTGTGTGTGTGTGTGTGTGTATTACTCATGGGTTGAAATTCTAATCCCCAAGTCTATGAAAACGAGGTGATTTGAGATGTAAAACCCTCATGAAAGGGGCTTTACTGAGACCCACTGCCCCTTTAGCCATATGAAGTTATAAGGAGATAGCTATACAAGAGAATGGATTGTCATCAGTGGACATGAGCCTGCCAGCACCTTGACCTTGGACTGTGAGAGATAAAGTTTCTATTATTGATAAGCCCTTCAGTCTGTTGGTATTTTGTTACAACAACCTGAGTGGTTAAGACATGGGCCTCCCAGGCATTGTGGGAAGCTTTGCTCCTGTTGCAAAATCACCCGTGTACCACTGTCCACTCTTGGAAAGACAAAGGCTGGGCTGGGCATTCTGGAGGGGTCGAAACGATGTCTGCCTTTGCCCACTCCCTAGCATGGGTAAAGGATGCCATAGTGGGAGGAAAAGTTACATATGGAGCCTCCTGGTTGTGGTGGTTCTCCTGTAGACCTTAGGAATGTCCACTTTTCAAGCATTAGGCCATAAGCCTAGCCCGTCTTCCGTGCTAAGGGAGACAGCATGAAAGCAAGAGACACTGAAGGGTTCTGGAGCCTATCTCTTGGAGTCATTGCCAAGGAAGAAGAGGAATCAGGGCCCCAGATCAGCATAGCAAACTCAACAATAAGACTCTTCTACCCCAACAGAACTACAAAAAGCAAATGTCTGCCTGGCTCCCCATCAGCCTGTCTGATGGACTTGGGTGTGGATATAGACTCTGAAAGCAACCTGTAACTTCATCTGAACAGAAAAAAATAAAAGACCTTGTTCTAGAGGGCAGCTATAGACAGCTCTCCAGACTCCAGAGAAATGCATTCAGACATGCAGACAGATGGGCAGATAGAATAGCAGATAGATGCATAGATGTATACAAAGATGCACAGAAATGTACAACAGAAGGTGACAGATGCACAACTGTTGGCACATTCTCATATCAGCTTCTTCATCCAGCCAGTCCCACCAAACACCTGTGTCCCCTAGATCTGCTAATTGAAAAGTTGGATCATACCTCAGTAGTGAAGACTTGCCTAACTATAAACGTCTTTTAACATTGCTGTGGATGAAAGCCAAAAAGCAAAGGAGACAGCCTTCTACTTCCACAAGGTGGGATTGGATCTGCTGCCCATCTGAAACAACTAAGAAAGCAAATGACATCCTTGAAATGACTCCCAAGATGCTGAACATCAAGCAACACAAAAGAAATCAGGTACTGGGTTCTACTTGGTGGTGGAGCATTTTCCAGCAAGCATGAGGCTCTGGTTTCAATCCCCTAAACCAAAAAAAAAAAAAAAAAAGGTGGGGGTGCAACAAGGTGAAACACATCCTGTTCCAAACTTAGGGCCCTGAGAAGGTTTCCAAGATATGGCAAAACTAAGAGGAATCCCAAGCAGGATTGGCTAACTAAGTGCAAGGAGTAAAGCTAGGAATCCAAGCCAGCCAAGGCATCAGCATCCATGGAGGAGAGCACTGGGGAGGGTCCCTGAAGCATCTGGAAGAGTACCATTCAGCTAGAGGTATACATGAGATTGCTGCCCAAGGCCAGGGGGAAAAACAACTACCATGGGAAAAGAGAAATCAAAATCAATTATGCAATGTGCCACATTTATAAAAGGAAAGGCTGAAAGCAAATGATTGTCTCAATAGATAGAGAACAAATCCTTGGTGAAATCCAATGCTTAGTCCCTGATGAAAGTCCTTAAACTATAACTAAGAGGAAGTGACCTGCTATGGAACCTGTGACACTGTCTACTGACATCACACTGGAGAATGAACGACTGCCTGCTTTTCCCTTAGGAGCAGGACGAGGATGCGAATATCCTTTCTTGTAGCCTTTACTTAACATTGTACTAAAGGTTATAGCTACTCCAGCAAGACAAGAAAAGGATTTTTAAGGCATCTAGTTTGCACAGGCCATAAATGTCCATACCATTAATAATATATGAGCAAAACATGGGAGAATCTAGGATACCATATGCCTTAGTCAGTGTTCTGTTGCTGTAAAGAGGCGCCATGACCTTGGTGACTCTCATGAAAGAAAGCATTTAGTTGGGGCTGGCTTACAGCTTCAGAGATTTAGTCCATTATCATCATGGCATTATCATCAGGTAGCATGATAGTGCAAGCAGACATGGCGTTGGAGAAGTTTACAGTTCTGCATCCTAGTATACAGGCAGCAGGAAGAGAGAGACACTGGGCCTGGTTAGGCTTTTTTAAACTTCAAAGCCCACCCCCAGTGACACATACCTCCTAATCCCTGTCAAGTAGCTCCACTCCCTAATGATCAAGCATTCAAATGTATGAATATTCATATTCAAATATATAAATAAGACTGGGGGCCATTCTTATTCAAACCACCACACCTTCAAAATGCCTACCCCTCAGATTATGGAAATAGAAGAAAAAATAGGCCAGGCAGTGGTGGCACAGGCCTTTAATCCCAGCACTTGGGAGGCAGAGGCAGGTGGATTTCTGAGTTCAAGGCCAGCCTGGTCTTCAGAGTGAGTTCCAGGATAGCCAGAGCTATACAGAGAAACCCTGTCTCAAAAAACCAAAAGAAGAAGAAGAAGGAGGAGGAGGAGGAGGAGGAGGAGGAGGAGGAGGAGGAGGAGGAGGAGGAGGAGGAGAAAAGAAGAAGAAGAAGAAGAAGAAGAAGAAGAAGAAGAAGAAGAAGAAGAAGAAGAAGAAGAAGAAGAAAAGAGGAGGAAGGAGAAAAAGGAGGAGGAGGAGAAAGAAGGAGAAGGAGGAGAAAAGCGACAAGAGGCCTACAGAACACCAAATAGACAGGACCAGAAAAGAAACTTCCTTAAAACATAATGTAGTTATAACACAGAATAAAGAAAGGGTATTGAAAGCTGCAAGAGGTGAACATCCAGTCACAAACGCAGACCCATCAGAGTAATGCGTGATTATTCAGTAGAAGTTTAGCTCCCTAAGGGCCTGGAAAGATACAGTCTAAGTTCTGAAAGAATAAAGTGTCAAACCAGACCATAACACACAACAAAACTATCTAAAATTGAAGATAAAATAAATACTACCTGTTAAATTTAATTAAAAAAAAAACCTACAGGTTGGAGGACCAGCTCTACAGACGATCCTGGAATGTACACTTCAGTGTAAAGAGGTTAGATACACCCAAGAGGTCATAGGAAACAAACAAATCCAGAACAATTCACCAAAGGAGGCCAGAAACAATAAAAAGCAACAACAATAGAAAGGGCTGAAAAAATGGCTTCAAAGCACCTTCAGTTCTTGCTCGCTGAGGACCCAGGTTCAGCTCCCAGAACCCACATGGTGGCTCTACATCTACAGAACACTGAAACCCAAACACTAGAGAGTGCACATTCTTAGCAGCAGCCCATGGAACTTTCTCCAAAATTGACCCCATATTAGGACCTACAGTGTGACTCAATAAACATATAAAAAGGCAAATCACAATCTACCTCCTATGTGACCACAAGAAAATAACATAATAAATACCAACAGCAATGGAAACTACAGAAGCTACACAAGATCATGGAGACCAGACAACATACTAGTGAACAGTAAGTGGGGAGAAGAAGAAATCAAGAAGAACTTTGAATTCCTAGAATTGGGTAAAAATGAAAACACAACATTTCAAATCTACTAGATAAAATGAAGGCAGTCGTAAGTTGGAAATATGTAGTGCTAAGTGCCTACATACATTTTTTTTGAGATTTAAAATTAATAGTTTTGTGATGCATCTGAAAACCTTGAAGAAAAAAAAACAAGAACAAACAGCATTCCCCCAACATTAGATGTGAAGAAATAATCGAAATGAAGCTTGAAACAAAACTATGTATCTCTTCACAGCCATAGAAACCTAAACTAAGGGCTGGAGAGATGGCTCAGTGGTTAAGAGCACTGAGTGCTCTCCCAAGGGTCCTGAGTTCAATTCCCAGAAAGCACATGGTGGCTCACAACAATCTATAAAGGGATCTGACATCCTCTTCTGGTGTGTCTACAGCTACAGTATACTCATATAAATAAAATAAATAAATCTTAAAAAAAAAGAAAGAAACCCAAACTAAGACACAAATACTAGCCAAAATAACCAAAAGAAAAAAGTTAGAACCCAAATTAATAAAATTAAAGATGAAAAATGAGACATTACCGAAGATATTTAAGAAAATTCTGAGAATTGTAAGGTCATACTTTAGAAAGCTATGTTTCGACTCGAGCCCCGGGGTACCTTGCCAGTGGAGTCACCCGACACCCGCAAGGGCCCACACAGGATTCCCCACGGGATCCTAAGACCTCTGGTGAGTGGAACACAGCGCCTGCCCCAATCCAATCGCACGGAACCTGAGACTGCGGTAAATAGGGAAGCAGACTACCCGGACCTGACCTGGGGCACAAGTCCCTTCCGCTCCACTTGAGCCCCGGGGTACCTTGCCAGCGGAGGCGCACAACACCCGCAAGGGCCCACACAGGATTCCACACGGGATCCTAAGACCTCTAGTGAGTGGAACACAACTTCTGCCAGGAGTCCAGTTCGAACACCAGATATCTGGGTACCTTCCCTACAAGAAGAGAGCTTGCCTGCAGAGAATACTCTGCCCACTGAAACTAAGGAGAGAGCTACCATCCCAGGTCTGCTTATAGAGGCTAACAGAGTCACCTGAAGAACAAGCTCTTAACAGAGACAACTATAACAGCTAGCTTCAGAGATTACCAGATGGCGAAAGGCAAACGTAAGAATCCTACTAACAGAAATCAAGACTACTCACCATCATCAGAACGCAGCACTCCCACCCCACCTAGTCCTGGGCACCCCAACACAACCGAAAATCTAGACCCAGATTTAAAAACATTTCTCATGATGATGATAGAGGACATCAAGAAGGACTTTCATAAGCCACTTAAAGAATTACAGGAGAGCACTGCTAAAGAGTTACAGGCCCTTAAAGAAAAGCAGGAAAACACAACCAAACAGGTAGAAGTCCTTAAAGAAAAACAGGAAAATACATCCAAACAGGTGATGGAAATGAACAAAAACATACTAGAACTAAAAAGGGAAGTAGACACAATAAAGAAAACCCAAAGCGAGACAACGCTGGAGATAGAAACCCTAGGAAAGAGATCTGGAACCATAGATGCGAGCATCAGGAACAGAATACAAGAAATGGAAGAGAGAATCTCAGGTGCAGAAGATTCCATAGAGAACATCGACACAACAGTCAAAGAAAATACAAAATGCAAAAGGATCCTAACTCAAAACATCCAGGAAATCCAGGACACAATGAGAAGACCAAACCTACAGATAATAGGAATTGATGAGAATGAAGATTTTCAACTTAAAGGGCCAGCAAATATCTTCAACAAAATAATAGAAGAAAACTTCCCAAACATAAAGAAAGAGATGCCCATGATCATACAAGAAGCCTACAGAACTCCAAATAGACTGGACCAGAAAAGAAATTCCTCCCGACACATAATAATCAGGACAAAAAATGCACTAAATAAAGATAGAATATTAAAAGCAGTAAGGGAGAAAGGTCAAGTAACATATAAAGGAAGGCCTATCAGAATTACACCAGACTTTTCACCAGAGACTATGAAAGCCAGAAGAGCCTGGACAGATGTTATACAGACACTAAGAGAACACAAATGCCAGCCCAGGCTACCATACCCGGCCAAACTCTCAATTACCATACATGGAGAAACCAAAGTATTCCACGACAAAACCAAATTCACACAATATCTTTCCATGAATCCAGCCCTTCAAAGGATAATAACAGAAAAGAAGCAATACAAGGATGGAAATCACGCCCTAGAACAAGCAAGAAAGTAATCCCTCAACAAACCAAAAAGAAGACAGCCACAAGAACAGAATGCCAACTCTAACAACAAAAATAAAAGGAAGCAACAATTACTTTTCCTTAATATCTCTTAATATCAATGGACTCAATTCCCCAATAAAAAGACATAGACTAACAGACTGGCTACACAAACAGGACCCAACATTCTGCTGCTTACAGGAAACCCATCTCAGGGAAAAAAACAGACACTACCTCAGAGTGAAAGGCTGGAAAACAATTTTCCAAGCAAATGGTCTGAAGAAACAAGCTGGAGTAGCCATTCTAATATCGGATAAAATCGACTTCCAACCCAAAGTTATCAAAAAAGACAAGGAGGGACACTTCATACTCATCAAAGGTAAAATCCTCCAAAAGGAACTTTCAATTCTGAATATCTATGCTCCAAATGCAAGGGCAGCCACATTCATTAAAGACACTTTAGTAAAGCTCAAAGCACACATTGCACCTCACACAATAATAGTGGGAGACTTCAACACACCACTTTCATCAATGGACAGATCGTGGAAACAGAAACTAAACAGGGACACAGTGAAACTAACAGAAGTTATGAAACAAATGGACCTGACAGATATCTACAGAACATTTTATCCTAAAACAAAAGGATATACCTTCTTCTCAGCACCTCACGGGACCTTCTCCAAAATTGACCATATAATTGGTCACAAAACAGGCCTCAACAGATACAAAAATATTGAAATTGTCCCATGTATCCTATCAGACCACCATGGCCTAAGACTGATCTTCGATAACAACATAAATAATGGAAAGCCAACATTCACATGGAAACTGAACAACACTCTTCTCAATGATACCTTGGTCAAGGAAGGAATAAAGAAAGAAATTAAAGACTTTTTAGAGTTTAATGAAAATGAAGCCACAACGTACCCAAACCTATGGGACACAATGAAAGCATTTCTAAGAGGGAAACTCATAGCTCTGAGTGCCTCCAAGAAGAAACGGGAGAGAGCACATACTAGCAGCTTGACAACACATCTAAAAGCTCTAGAAAAAATGGAAGCAAATTCACCCAAGAGGAGTAGACGGCAGGAAATAATCAAACTCAGGAGTGAAATCAACCAAGTGGAAACAAGAAGAACTATTCAAAGAATTAACCAAACGAGGAGTTGGTTCTTTGAGAAAATCAACAAGATAGATAAACCCTTAGCTAGACTCACTAGAGGGCACAGGGACAAAATCCTAATTAACAAAATCAGAAATGAAAAGGGAGACATAACAACAGATCCTGAAGAAATCCAAAACACCATCAGATCCTTCTACAAAAGGCTATACTCAACAAAACTGGAAAACCTGGACGAAATGGACAAATTTCTGGACAGACACCAGGTACCAAAGTTGAATCAGGATCAAGTTGACCATCTAAACAGTCCCATATCCCCTAAAGAAATAGAAGCAGTTATTAATAGTCTCCCAGCCAAAAAAAGCCCAGGACCAGACGGGTTTAGTGCAGAGTTCTATCAGACCTTCAAAGAAGATCTAATTCCAGTTCTGCACAAACTATTTCACAAAATAGAAGTAGAAGGTACTCTACCCAACTCATTTTATGAAGCCACTATTACTCTGATACCTAAACCACAGAAAGATCCAACAAAGATAGAGAACTTCAGACCAATTTCTCTTATGAATATCGATGCAAAAATCCTCAATAAAATTCTCGCTAACCGAATCCAAGAACACATTAAAGCAATCATCCATCCTGACCAAGTAGGTTTTATTCCAGGGATGCAGGGATGGTTTAATATACAAAAATCCATCAATGTAATCCATTATATAAACAAACTCAAAGACAAAAACCACATGATCATCTCGTTAGATGCAGAAAAAGCATTTGATAAGATCCAACACCCATTCATGATAAAAGTTTTGGAAAGATCAGGAATTCAAGGCCCATACCTAAACATAATAAAAGCAATCTACAGCAAACCAGTAGCCAACATCAAAGTAAATGGAGAGAAGCTGGAAGCAATCCCACTAAAATCAGGGACTAGACAAGGCTGCCCACTTTCTCCCTACCTTTTCAACATAGTACTTGAAGTATTAGCCACAGCAATTCAACAACAAAAGGAGATCAAGGGGATACAAATTGGAAAAGAGGAAGTCAAAATATCACTTTTTGCAGATGATATGATAATATATATAAGTGACCCTAAAAATTCCACCAGAGAACTCCTAAACCTGATAAACAGCTTCGGTGAAGTAGCTGGATATAAAATTAACTCAAACAAGTCAATGGCCTTTCTCTACACAAAGAATAAACAGGCTGAGAAAGAAATTAGGGAAACAACGCCCTTCTCAATAGTCACAAATAATACAAAATATCTCGGCGTGACTCTAACTAAGGAAGTGAAAGATCTGTATGATAAAAACTTCAAGTCTCTGAAGAAAGAAATTAAAGAAGATCTCAGAAGATGGAAAGATCTCCCATGCTCATGGATTGGCAGGATCAACATTGTAAAAATGGCTATCTTGCCAAAAGCAATCTACAGATTCAATGCAATCCCCATCAAAATTCCAACTCAATTCTTCAATGAATTAGAAGGAGCAATTTGCAAATTCATCTGGAATAACAAAAAACCTAGGATAGCAAAAACTCTTCTCAAGGATAAAAGAACCTCTGGTGGAATCACCATGCCTGACCTAAAGCTTTACTACAGAGCAATTGTGATAAAAACTGCATGGTACTGGTATAGAGACAGACAAGTAGACCAATGGAATAGAATTGAAGACCCAGAAATGAACCCACACACCTATGGTCACTTGATCTTCGACAAGGGAGCTAAAACCATCCAGTGGAAGAAAGACAGCATTTTCAACAATTGGTACTGGCACAACTGGTTGTTATCATGTAGAAGAATGCGAATCGATCCATACTTATCTCCTTGTACTAAGGTCAAATCTAAGTGGATCAAGGAACTTCACATAAAACCAGAGACACTGAACTTATAGAGGAGAAAGTGGGGAAAAGCCTTGAAGATATGGGCACAGGGGAAAAATTCCTGAACAGAACAGCAATGGCTTGTGCTGTAAGATCGAGAATTGACAAATGGGACCTAATGAAACTCCAAAGTTTCTGCAAGGCAAAAGACACCGTCAATAAGACAAAAAGACCACCAACAGATTGGGAAAGGATCTTTACCTATCCTAAATCAGATAGGGGACTAATATCCAACATATATAAAGAACTCAAGAAGGTGGACTTCAGAAAATCAAATAACCCCATTAAAAAATGGGGCTCAGAACTGAACAAAGAATTCTCACCTGAGGAATACCGAATGGCAGAGAAGCACCTGAAAAAATGTTCAACATCCTTAATCATCAGGGAAATGCAAATCAAAAAAACCCTGAGATTCCACCTCACACCAGTCAGAGTGGCTAAGATCAAAAATTCAGGTGACAGCAGATGCTGGCGTGGATGTGGAGAAAGAAGAACACTCCTCCATTGTTGGTGGGATTGCAGGCTTATACAACCACTCTGGAAATCAGTCTGGCGGTTCCTCAGAAAATTGGACATAGTACTACCGGAGGATCCAGCAATACCTCTCCTGGGCATATATCCAGAAGATGCCCCAACTGGTAAGAAGGACACATGCTCCACTATGTTCATAGCAGCCTTACTTATAATAGCCAGAAGCTGGAAAGAACCCAGATGCCCCTCAACAGAGGAATGGATACAGAAAATGTGGTACATCTACACAATGGAGTACTACTCAGCTATTAAAAAGAATGAATTTATGAAATTCCTAGCCAAATGGATGGACCTGGAGGGCATCATCCTGAGTGAGGTAACACATTCACAAAGGAACTCACACAATATGTACTCACTGATAAGTGGATATTAGCCCAAAACCTAGGATACCCAAGATATAAGATACAATTTCCTAAACACATGAAACTCAAGAAAAATGAAGACTGAAGTGTGGACACTATGCCCCTCCTTAGAAGTGGGAACAAAACACCCATGGAAGGAGTTACAGAGACAAAGTTTGGAGCTGAGATGAAAGGATGGACCATGTAGATACTGCCATATCCAGGGATCCACCCCATAATCAGCATCCAAACGCTGACACCATTGCATACACTAGCAAGATTTTATCGAAAGGACCCAGATGTAGCTGTCTCTTGTGAGACTATGCCGGGGCCTAGCAAACACAGAAGTGGATGCTCACAGTCAGCTAATGGATGGATCACAGGGCTCCCAATGGAGGAGCTAGAGAAAGTACCCAAGGAGCTAAAGGGATCTGCAACCCTATAGGTGGAACAACATTATGAACTAACCAGTACCCCGGAGCTCTTGACTCTAGCTGCATATGTATCAAAAGATGGCCTAGTCGGCCATCACTGCAAAGAGAGGCCCATTGGACACGCAAACTTTATATGCCCCAGTACAGGGGAACGCCAGGGCCAAAAAGGGGGAGTGGGTGGGTAGGGGAGTGGGGGTGGGTGGGTATGGGGGACTTTTGGTATAGCATTGGAAATGTAAATGAGCTAAATACCTAATAAAAAATGGGAAAAAAAAGAAAGAAAGCTATGTTTCATCAAACTGGAAAATCTAAAATAAATAGATGAATTTCTAGATGTATATAGCCTATCAAAGTTAATATGAAGTAAATAATTTAAACAGATCCATAACAACCAATAAAATAAAAGCAGTAACTAGATATCCCCCTACTAAAAAATTTCCAGGGCCAGGTGGATTTTGTGAAGAATTCTATCAGACCTTCAAAGAATAACTAACATACATAATTACTCAATAAAATAGAAAAGGAAGGAACAATTCTAAATCTTTTAATAAATATATTTTTTTAATTTTAAGTGTATGAGAATTTTGCCTGTATGTACATCTGTGTACCATGTATATGGCTAATGCCTTTAAAAGCCAGAAGATATAGAATCTCTTAGAGCTGGAATTACAGATAGTTGTGAGACACCATGTAGGTGCTGGGAGTCAAACTTGGGTCCTTTATAAGAGTAGCAAGTGCTGTTAACTGCTGAGCCATCTCTCCTGTTGCACTTCCAATCTCCTTTTATGAAGCTAGTTTGATGGTTTGAATAAGATGTCTCCCATAGTCTCATGTATTTGAATACTTGGTCTCCACTTGGTAGCACTGTTTGGACAGGTTAAGGAGGTAATGCCCAATAGAGGAAGTATGTTACTGGGATGGACTTTGAGAGTTTAAAAATCCATGCTGTCTTACTTAGGATTTCCATTGCTATGAAGAGACACCATGACCAAGGCCACTCTTATAAGAAACAACATCTAATTGGGGCTGGCTTACAGGTTCAGAGTTAAGTTGATTATCATCATGACAGGAAGCATGGCGGCCTCTAGGCAGTCACAGTGTTGGAGAAGGGGCTGAGAGTTCTGCATCTTGATCTGACTGCATCCAGAAGAAAGACTGACTTTCAGGAAGCTAGGAGAGGGTCTCAAAGCCCACACCAACAGTGACACGCTTCCTCCAACAAAACCCACCCCCACATGATATACTTCCTCCACAACAAGGGCACACCTACTCCAACAAGGCCACACCTCCTAATAGTGTCTCCAACAAAGCCCATCCCTACAGTGACACACTTCCTCCAACAAGACACACCTACTCCAACAAGGCCACATGGCCTAATAGTGACACTTCCCATAGGTCAAGCATATTCAAACCACCACACAATGCCGCTTTTGTGCATCTTCTCTACTGTGATTCAATGTGTAAGTTCTCAGTTGTTGTTCTGGCTGCAAGAACTGCCACCTGCTACCCCTCCTGGGCCATCATGGACTCTTGTCCCCCTGGGACTATAAACCAAACCCCTTTCTTCTATAAGTTGCCCTGATCATATTGCATCATCACAGCAAGCGAAACATACCTAATATACTGGTATATACTGGCACCAAAACAAAATAAAACAAAAAAGGAAATGTTGGGGCCAATCTCCCTGGTGAACATAGAGGCAAAAATTCTTAGTAAAATATTTGTAAGCTGAATCAAAGAACACACTAAAAAAATTATCAAGATTCATCCCAAAGAGTCAGGGGTGATTCAACATACAAAAACTAATAATGTAATCCAGCACATAAATGGACTTAGGGTCAGAAACAACATAATCATCTCATTAGATGCCAAGAAGGCCTTTGATAAAACCCGACATCTCTTCATGATAAGTGTCCTGGAGAATTTAGTGATTCAAGAGACATATCTCAACATAACAAAGGTAAAACACAAGTCCACAGCCAGCACCACACTAAAGAGGAAAACAAAAAAGACAGAGAATTCTCATCAGAATCAGGAACAAAACAAGATGCTCATACCCTCTACTGCTCGGTTTAGCACTGGAAGTCTTAGCAGTAAGACAAGAAGAAGAGATAAAGGTGATACAAATAAGAAAACAAAATCCAAGTATCATTATTTGTAGTTATGACCTAAAACATTAAAGACTCCACAAAAATTTAAAAACCCCCCCAAAAAAAATTTAAAAACCCTACAGCTGATAAACACACTCAGCAGAATAATAGGATACAAAATTAACAGATAAAAATCAAGTCTTTCTGTACACCACAAACAAACTCACTGCAAAAGAAATTAGGGAAACTCCCATTCTCAATAGCGTCAAAAAATCCTCTTGGAATAAATATAATAAAAGAAGTGATAGACTTAAACAGTGAAAAAGCTTAAGACACTGAAGAAACAAACTCAGGGTTAGGGTTTCCAGAAGAAAGCTCTCCCATGCTCAGGGATCAGTAAGATTAACATTGTAAAAATGGCCATCCTACTAAAAGCTATCTACAGATTCAATACAACCCCCATCAAAATTCCAACCAATTTCTCCACAGAAATTGAAAAGTAATCTCAAAATTCGTACAGAATCACAAAATACCCTAGATGGTCAAACAATCCTGGACAATGAAAACACTGCTAGAGGAACTCAAATTTCAAGTTACACTACAGTTATATTACTAAAAACAGCATGATACAGGGATAAAATCAACTTATTGATCAATTGAATAGAATTAAGTACCATGTCCTACAGTTGTTTGATTTTTTTCCAAGAGGCCAAAAATACATATTGAAGAAAAGGCAGCATCTTCAACAAATGGTGCTGGTCAAGCTGGTAACTTCATGAATGACACTAGATCCTTATCTCTCAACCTGCATAACACTCAACTCCCAAAGACCAGGGAATGAAATATAAGGCCTGACCCTGGACGCATTAGAAGAAAAATCAGGGACTATGCATCACCTTACAGGCATGGGAAGGGACTTTCTGAACAGGACCTCAGCAGTCCAGGCATTAAAATCAACAACTGAATGCTGGGACCACATGGAACTAAAAAGCTTATTACAACAAAGGATACCATCACTCAAGCAAAGAGACAGCCCATGGGGTAGGAGAAATCTTCCCCAGATATATATGATAGGGTTAGTGTCTACAATATACAAAGAATTCAAAATATTAAACACCAATTAAATAAGCTCAGTTAAACTGGGACCTGGAACTGAACAGAGAATTCTCAGATGGAAAAATACACATGGCTGAGAAGTATTTTTCAGGGTTTAACATCCTTAGCCATTGAAGGAAATGCAAATTAAAACTACCTTGAGTTTTCATCTTATCCCAGTCAAAATGGCTAAGATTAATTTTTTAATGACAACAAATTCTAATTCTGGTATAGATATGGGGGAAGGGGAACACTTACTCCCCGTTGGTAGCAGTGTAACTTGGTGTGGCCACTGTGGAAATCCGCATGGAGGTTCCTCAAAAGGCTAGAAGTAGATCTACCATATAATCCAGCTATCCCGCCCCTAAGCACATTCCCAACACATCTTATATCCTACCACTGCAATACCTGCTAATCCATACTCACTGCTGCTCTGCTCACAATGACCAGGACACGGAGATAGCCTAGATGTCCATCAACTGATGAGTGGATAGCGGACATATAGTACAAAATGGAATATTATTCAGCTATCAAGAAAAAATATACTTAGGAGATTCATAGGTAAATGGAGAGAGCTGGAAATAATCATATTCTGTGTGAGGTAACCCAGACTAAAAAGACTGGCACCAGGTTTCACTCATATGTAGATGCCAGATTTGAATCTATAGATTTGTGACTCTAAATTGGATGATCAATACAAGTCAAGAGACTAGTGGTGTGAGAGAGAGAGAGAGGGACACAGTAGGAAAGGGAGTCTGCGAAAGGTTAATTGACACTAAAGACCTTTGAAAAGCTGTATTGGAATCTACTATTGGAGAGGCTTCCTAAAATATATACATATACATGGTGGCTATTCTTGGTTGTCAACTTGACTATATCTAGAATTAACTAAAACTGAAAAATGGAAGGGCCCATCTGTGAGGGATTTTTTTTTGAATAACTTGAAATGGGAAGATCTACTTCTAACTGAATCTTGAGGGTGAAACACACACCTTTAACTCAGATCTTTTGCACAGGGAAACCCCACCTCTAGTCTAGCAATGCATTTTACTGGAAGCCTATATAAGGACATGGAATAAGGAAGCTTTTGCCCTTCACCTGCTTGCTCTCACCTCACTAACAAGGACACTCCTTCACTGGCGTTGGAGTCTACTTCTTCAGAGTTCTAGCGTATACTGACTAGCAGCTGAGGCATTCGGCCTCCTAGACTGAGCAACTACTGGATTCTTGGACCTTCTGTTCATAGGTAGCCATTGCTGGATTATCTGGACCACAGCTTGTACATAACTCTAGCAAATCTCAGATAGATAGATAGATAGATAGATAGATAGATAGAGATGCAGAGAGAGATTCATTTTGTAAGTTCTGTAACCCTAGAAAACCTTGACCAATATAATATACATACATAAAAAGTTAAAATAGAGTTACCTTTTAATGAGGGAGCAAAGCCTCTCTCAGATACCATAGCCAATCAAATAAAAATCTCAGTACCAGGTACAGGTTACCTCTTTTGGAATTGCTGGTCATTGGGATTGAACAGGTGCACCCACTATCTGCACCCCACTGTACACTTGTATACACACACACACACACACACACAATTACAGGTTATTGCCATTGTTCTTGGTTACCCTCCAGAACCTGATGCTAATACCCAGTCACTGAAGATACCACATATTTGGATCATAAGACATAGAAGAGTCAAATATGTACAGTCCACAGTGACTACCTTTCATAGGCATGCCACTGAGGACAAAAATAATCAGTAACTTTACCTAGATGTGAACTCTGCAAGTTACATTAGCAATTGGCCTGGCAGGCTATGCCCATTGGTTGCAATAGTGGCATGAATGCTATGGGAGTGACCTATTTTCTGATGGGATTTAAAGCCTTCCCCAAAAGACAGAGCTCATAAGACCCAGTGGATGACTTCGGTAATAGTCCCTAAGGGAGAACATCATACTATTATTCTCCTACATGTACATAGTGATAAACTCCCTGCCCCACCCTGGTTCTGGTCTTTATATCCCTAGATGAGTTCATCTCTCAACTCTTATCAGAGAAGATGGTAATTAATACAGAGACCCACAACTGGTCAACAGGCAGAAAATAAGAGATGATGGAGTGCTTGCTTCTAAGTGGGCATAGCTATATCATAAACCACTCTCCCCAAAGCCCAGGAATAATCACAAAGGAGGGGGAAGACCTCAACAGTGAAACAATATTTGGTGGGCATAGTAGTGCCATTGCACACATGAACTCCCAGCAACTGTGACTGCATGCACAAGACCCAGATAAGATTAAGCTTGTCTAAGTCCCAACAAGGATGGGGCCAGGGGGCGTCTTGAAGTCCTGCTTC
Organism: Mus musculus; assembly: GCF_000001635.26. NCBI lineage: Eukaryota > Metazoa > Chordata > Mammalia > Rodentia > Muridae > Mus > Mus musculus. Next base: position 21,873,296 of record NC_000080.6, on the reverse strand, counting down.
TGGCTGAAGAGCTCTTGGCAATTGATGGCTACTCTCCAGAGTTGAAGGCTCTGAGAGGTTGACTATGCTCTAGTAGATGGTGCTACACCCTTATACATATGGGTAGCACTGAGTGGACTCTGCTATTTGTTTGTGTGTGTGTGTGTGTGTGTGTGTGTGTGTGTGTGTGTGTGTGTGTGTGTGTGTGTGTTTAAGTACATGAAGTTGGAAGAAAAGGTGTTGTGGGACAGGGGAGGAATTAGAGAAGAAAGAAGAGGGGATTTGGTGAACATATGTCATATAGCATGATCCTTTAATCCCAGCATCAGGAGGCAGAAGCAGATGAATCTCTGTATATTTGAAGGCAGCCTGGCCTACATAGTGAATTTTAGTCAAGGTTACACAGTGGGACCTTGCCTCAAAAACCAACAATGAAACTCTATTATATGCATCTATGAGATTCTCAACCAATAAAAAGAGAAATATCTACAGAAATGGAGAGGTACTGTCTGTTCAAAGATCAGGCTGTTAGCCTGTAACTTCTTAAACTGATGGATAGTATCAACAATTCTAGCAGGCTTTTCTTTCCCTAGGAAGGGGATTGAACCCAGGGCCTCACAAATACAAGCACGTTAAACTGATTGGGTTTTTTTTTTCTTTTTTTGTAGAAATGGACTAAAATTTCTAAAACTAAGACTAAAGACTTCAGAGAAAACAATTTTGAACACAAAGAAATAAAATGTGAGTTCTGACACTACCTTTCAAAACTTTACACTTGCATAAAATAAAGTAATAAAATGGGGATGGTAGTAATGGCTCACTGAGTAAAGATACTTGTCACCAAGCCTAATGACCAAGAGCCCCAAACCCAAGACCCACGCCATAGAAAGAGAAAAATGACTCCTGAAAGATGAACCCCCACACATATGCTATAACACACTACACCACACACACACCCTCAACACACATATCTACCTGCACACAGGCAAATAAAATGTGATAAAAGTGACTTTAGACTTATTATCAAAAGGTATGCAAATAGTTGGGTTTTGGCATTAAGATGAGGAGTAATAAAACAAATGATTTTAATTTTTAACAAATTGCAAAGGCAATTCAGTACAGAAAGGATGCTTATCAACAAAAGATATTGGAAAAAAAACACACACACAAATAAAAGATGCCCAGCCAGGCTTAGTGCAGACCTGTAATCCCAGTCCAGATAGACTGAGGCAGAGGCAGGAGAATGTCGAGTTCAAGGCCAGCTTGAGCTATCTATGTATGTAACAGATCCTGTCAAAAAAAAAAAAAAAAAAAAAAAAAAAAGGCAGAGGGGATGTTTAATCCATACTACATTCTCTACTCAAAATATTAGCCTAAAATAGTCCACAAGCTGTGTGTGTGTGTGTGTGTGTGTGTGTGTGTGTGTGTGTGTGTGTGTAATGCTGGTGGTTGAACACAAGACCACAAAAGTGTAAGATGAGCTCTAACCACTGATCTTTAATCCCAGCCCTGGACCACAGACTTTAAACCTGAAAACTAAAAAGGTGATGGGTTTAGCTCAGGGATAGAGCTGTAGCATGCTCAAGGCTCTTACTTTGATCCCACGCACAGATATGCATGTGCACATACATGCACATAGACACATCAAGATAAAAGCACACAAGAAAACCTTTAGAGCTATAACAATTCTAGGGGGAAACCTGATACCCTTCGTTCGGGCAAAGCTTTCTTAGAGACAAGATGAAGTCATGATATATAAAGAAAAAGTGAAGAACTGTAACAAGACTAAGCATCCTACAATAGAAAAGACAAGCCACAGAAAAGATGTTTTCAAACCATATATGTGGAACGAATAAAGACCTGCGGACTCACTATGGGAACAAATTCAATAGGAGTCAGAAAAAAGCCTTACCCCTGCCTCTACCAAACAAGATGCACATTATAAGCCTACTGGAACTGAGGAGCGGGCAATCAGTTATGTGCCTGCTTTGCAAGTATGAGGACCCAAGATGGATCCCCAGCACCTGAACAAAGCCAGGAGGAGTAGCACGAGCCTGTAGTCCCAAAACTGTGGGTGTGGAAACAGAAGGATTCTAAAGGCCCGCTGACCAACCAGCCCAGTCTAATCAATAGCCTATAGTAAGATTCCCAGAGAGGCACTTGAAAAACAAGGTGGCAAGTGACTGAGGGCAACATCTGGCACTGTCTCCAGCCAAAAGCTGGGGGAGAGTCTATCAAAAAATACAAATTAAAACCACAATGCTGTGCCACACGCCTTTAATCCCAGCACTCAGGAGGCAGAGGCAGGTGGATCTCTGAGTTCCAGGACAACCTGGTCTACAGAGAAAGTATCAGGACAGCCAGAGTGACACAGGGAAATTCTGTCTCAAAAAAACAGAACATGGGACACCATCCCAACCCAATTAAGAGAGTCAAAATTAAAAAGATTGATCATGCTACATGCAGGAACAGTTGGGGAGAACCTAGATCTACTGCTGCCCGGAATGTAAAATAGTTGGCTAGTCTCCTTAGAAGATGGAGCATACATGTGATGCCATGATCTGTCTACCCATGAGTACATGCCCAAGGCAAGTGATGGTGCATATCTTTATATAGCTGTGTAGATGGCTGTGATAGACATGAGGTAACCCAAACCTCCATTAGCAGATGCAAGGATAAACACATGTTCTCAAAGGACAATTCACCCAAGAAATATCCACATGCCTAGTTTATAGGAACAGTGATCACAAAAGCCAAAAGCTGAAAGCCACCCAAGCATTGATTGACAGAAAAATGTGTAGGCAAAATGTAGTATATATATATTGAATGGCATGTTTCTAATGTATATACATTAGAAATGAAATGAAGAAAATGCTACACCATGGGTTGTATTTTACACAATGTATTTTATTTTACTATCTTTTCAAACATTCCTTTAAAACTTAAAAAATAAATTATGTATATATGTGTTTAAGAACAGAAATTTGGGCATGTAAGTATAGAGTCCATGTAGGTCAGAAGAGAACCTTGAATCCCCTGGACCTGAGGTGGTTGTGAGCTACCTAATATGGATGCTAGGAATAAAACTAGGGTCCTTGGCAAAGCCAGTGGACTTCTTTCTAGAGATGGGAAGTGGGTGACTCAGCCAAAAGATTGCTTGGACAAAGGCAGAGAAGCTGGGGTGCCCTGCAGGGTAGTGTGCAAGTGAGCATAGCAACAACTTACCTATTTAAAATACACATTGCATCTATGTGAGGTGACTCAGGCTTGTAATCTACCATAGTGAGACACTGCCTCAAAAAAATAAAGCAGGCTGGAGAGATGACTCAGGAGGATGGGGGTAACAGCACTTGCTACTCAAGCATAAAGACCTGAGTTCAAATCCCCAGCTCCCACATAAAAGGCCAGGCAGGTCCACACACCTACAACTCCAGCAGAGACAGGAGGATCATTAGTCTCTTGGTCACCAGCCTAGCTCCAGATTTAAAGAGAGACCCTGTCTCAAAGGAATACAGTAAAGAATGGTAGAGCAGAATATCCAATACTCTGCAAAGTGTCTATTTGTAGAAAAGGCTATCTTTGAATTATAAATTCTCTCCCCTCAAACTCTCTATCTGATGCCCACACTCCACTGTCTTCATATCACAGATCTTTGTTCTTTCTCTCCTAGGAGATCCTGCATCTTTGATGCCTTCCTTAAGGAGAGAAAACTCATGGATCATTTCCTCACTGATCCCTGCACTGTGGAATAATGGATGACAATCTTCCAGAGTAAACCAGAACAACAAAGGCCTAGGAGATGAAGCTGGGACCCAAAGGAACCCTTTCTCACTCAGTAGTGGATAGAGAGGCAATGGAGGTGAAAACACCCAGCTGGGCCCCGAAACTCAGAGGTTCCTGCCGCCAGGCCTATGCCCATCCTGTGTCTCTTGCCCACCCTTTAGGCTCAGCTCAGTCCAGAGCCTACAGAGATCTCTAGTTTCTTTTGCTTGAAAACAAACCATTTCCACTGCTGGCCACCCAGGATCCTCTCTCTCTCTCTCTCTCTCTCTCTCTCTCTCTCTCTCTCTCTCTCTCTCTCTCTCCAGGGAAACCAGTTTTTAAACCTTACCTTCCTAGGAACAACATGAATGCAAACCAACAATAAATGTGTCTGGGGTAGAGTCCACCTTGAACTCACCTCTACCTGGCCTGGTCAGAGCCCCACCCTACATTCCCTATGATCAGAGCTCTGTGGTAACGATTTGACTGCAAAGCCAATCTCCTCTGCAGATAGCAGCAGGGACTAGCAGAGTCCTTGCTACCTTCTCCTGCCCTCATCCATCTGGGAGATTTGTTCTTGCTCTGCTGGAGTTAGAACCCACATGTAACATCTAGAGAAGTGGTATGCTTAGCGTAAGAATATTTCAGGACTGGAATAATGGAGGATGGTTTTCATGGTTTGAATAAGAATGACCTTCATTTGCCAGATGATGGTGTACACACCGTTAATCCCAGCACTTGGGAGGCAGAGGCAGGTGGATCTCAGAATTCGAGGCCAGCCTGGTCTACAGAGTGAGTTTCAGAGCAGTCAGGACTACACAGAGAAACCCTGTCTCGGGAGGGTGGGGAGTGGGGGAGAGATAGGACAGAAATTGATGAAAGTACAAGAAACATTACCGAAAAATAAAAAAATAAAAAATAAATAGAAGACCTTCATAGTCTCACAGGTTCAAATGCTTAGTCATCGGGGAATGGCACTGAGAGGGATTAGGAGGTGTGGTCTTGTTGAAAGAAGGGTGCCACTTGGGGTGGGCTTTGGGGTTTCAAAAGTCCAAGCCAGGCCCACTGTGTCTTCTCTCTTCCTGCTGCCTGTGGATCCAGATGGCAGAACTATCAGCTGCCATGTCTGCCTGCATGCCACCAAGTTCCCTAACATGAAGGTAATGGATTAAAGTGAAACCATAAGCAAGCCCAAATTAAATGCTTTCCTTTATAAGAGTTGCAGTAGTCACGGTGTCTGTTCACAGCAATAGAAACCCTAAGACAGTGATCTTCAAGACCAGGCCCAGAGTGATACCCACGGGAACGTTGGGCCAAATGATTTGATCTCTCTGAGCCTCAGTGTCCAAATTAGTAAAACCAGAATTAATAAATGGAAGTAAAGATTAAAGGAGATAATAGCCTTCAAAGTTATTTTCCTCCTTGCTTCCTGGGCTCTGGCCAACCTTGTTTGTTCCAGATTTACTCCTACCTTAGGGTCTTTGCACTTACTGTTCCATGAGCCCATCTCTGAAAACTCCCCAAACATCTACAGCTTGATGGCACCCTCACAGACAGGCCTTCCTTTACCACCTACCTCCCCATCCCTCTGTGCCTTTTATCCCACTTTTATTTTTTTCCAAAACCCTAAAACTACCTACCACAGTAGAGGGCAATGAGTTTGTGGACTACCTGTCACTGAACTGATAGAAATGATATTTTGGTGGAGCAGAGACCATGCCTGTTGTGTCCCAGGTGCTGTTCAGGGAGTTCTAGGGCTACACAGAGAAACCTTGTCTTGAAACAACAACAAAACCTAACTCTAACCCTTTAACTCTATGCATATGACTTCAAAGAGTCACTTAACAGTCCTGTGCCTCAATTTCCCCATCTGTCAGGGGAAATGCTGAAGTCCACTTGCTGAGGCTATCAGATTGTTTCTTACCACTTCGCAGGTCTCTGCTGAGTTCGTGGTCAGGGTGAGGGTGGGAATGTTCCCTTACCTTATCTGGTCCCCAAAACCATTCTAACGTGAGAGGGCTCCATCGTCAGAGAGAAGGAAAGTAAGCGGCCAGAGAGGGAAGGTAGCCAGCCCAAAGACATACACCTAAGGAGGACTGCAATAAAAATGGCCCAAGTCTGCCAGTTGTAAAACCCAGTTTTTGCCCCCCTACACTGGCACCGCCAACGCCAAGCCAGACACACAAAGATCCCTAAGTAATGAGAAATGTTTTCCTCTTCCCCCTAAACTTCAGACCTTAAGGCCGAGGATGACTACAGTCAGTGGAAGGGCCCAAGGCTCTAGACAGAGACTGGCATCCCTAAGTTCCCAGCCTAGCACACCAGCAGTGTGGGCTGGCCTTTCTGGCCCCACACCTCCTCTCCAGCGCTGGCAGAGTGGAGGTCACCCCATAGCAGAAGTTAGGCCAGGCTGGGTCCACTTCCCACAGCCCTAGCATGATCCGACGCCTCTCCACTCACATCGGGGTTGAGAGACCCCTGAAGACCCTGCCCACCCAGGCTCTGCCAGGCTAAGCTACCACTGGCATGGAACTCTCCAAATAAGACAGCCCTCACTCACATGTGAGTCACACCCATAAATCAGGGAGGGTGAGGGGTGGAGACATTCATAAATCCATATCAAACGGCCCCCAAATTATGACAGATGACACGGCAGTCATAAAGTTGCCCAAGCAAAACTCACCAAGCCATTAATTTCATGGCCATAGAAAATAAACAGACACATTTTTCCTCGGCCCTAATAAATTTTTAAAAACTCAAAAGAATGGTCCATCTGCTTCGAATAATTTTTAATTTCCTATTCTGTCTCATTCCCATTAGCTATTCCACAGAGATATTTGCTAAATTCTTTCATTTACCTCTGCCCATCTGTATTCAATTACCTGACTCCCAAATAGACCGAGTTTTTGTTTCTCCCATGCACGGGACAAAATGCCCTCACCTGTCCCCTAAAGCAAATGTTATGTGTGTTTTATTATCTGTTAGACTGTATGAGTCATTCTAAACCCGATTGCCCGCTGCAGACAGGCCTGGAGAGCATGTGATTTTGATGTTTTCTGGCTTGGATGGTGAACACCTGCCTGGTTCTCAGAGAGAATCTATTAACGTGGTAAAAATGCTGTAACAGATGTTCGTGAGTGAGCAAGGGGCCAAGCAGGCCTGTGACCAGGCCTGGTGTCAGACATGCAGTGGAAACGCTCAGAGATCAGAGGCCAGCAGCACCATGAGGGGCCAGGCTGTCAGAAATGGTGCTTTCTGGCTGGACTGCTCCTCCTCACTACCTGAAGGCTCTCACTGCCGCCCTGGGATCCCAGCAGCCACTGGGGTTGTAAGGACTTTTCAAGGCCACTTTAGATTCACAGAAAACAAACTGAGGACCAGAGAGGACATGTGGCTTTGTCAGAGTCACACAGCACACTGGAAAAGAACAGCATCCCAAAAGGCTGCAGGTGGATACAGGAAGCAGAGCTGGCCTGTGGGCACAGCCTTTTGCTCAGCAGCTATCAGGGAAAACATGTCTTCCACTGTATTTTCAATCTCCTGCCATTTTTCCCTCTCCTGTGGGTATTGGGCCAGGGCTGTGACACAGTAAGGAACTCAGAACAGAGCTGAGGGCCACAGCCTGGCTCTGGGTGGTCTGCTCTCTGTGTAGCCTCCCTGGCCTTTGAAGTACTTTTACAATGTCCCAGGAACATGGGCTTCCACAGTGGTAGGGTCCACTCACCCTCAGAGTAGATGGTCCCTTCCCCTCAACACATCTAACTGCCACTGAGCTGTGATCTTCTCTCCCTGTGCAGCTGAAGTACTGTTTAGACACTTTCTCCTGGTGAAGACCATGTTTAATTGACTCTCAGGATAGTTTAGAAGCATAGTGTCTTGAAAGTCCTCAGGAGCAACCCTAAAATAATGATGGAGAGCCAGGTAGGGGTGGCACACGCCTTTAATCAGAGGCAGAGACAGGCAGATCTCTTGAGTTCAAGGTCAGCTTGGTCCACAGAGTGAGATCTAGAACAGCCAGGGCTACACAGAGAAGTCCTGTCTCTAAAAACAAGCAAAAAATGATGAAGAACATCTTGGCTTTTGGGTAGGGTGATTCTGAGACATACCCTACCATGCCTTGGCTAGGAATGGCTCTGCTCGCATGGGAAACATTTATTAGAGACCTTTTTGTTGTTGCTGTTTTATTTATTTACATTTCAAATGTCCCCCTTCCTGATTTTCCCTCCCCTACCCCATCGCCCTTCCCCCTGCTTCTATGAGGGTGCTCCCCCACCCAGCCACTCCCACCTCACCGCCCTAGTATTGCCCTACACTGGGGCATTGAGCCTCCATAGTACCAAAGGCCTCTCCTCCCATTGATGCCAGATAAGACAATCAATCCTCTGCTACATATGCAGCTAGAGCCATGGGTTCCTCTTTGGTTTGTGGTTTAGTCCCTGGGAGCTCTGGCGGGGTCTGGTTGGTTGATATTGTTGTTCTTCCCATGGGTTGCAAATCCCTTCAGCTCCTTCAGTCCTTCACCTAACTCTTACATTTGGGTCCCCATGCTCAGTCCAATGGTTGACTGCAAGAATCCACATCTGTATTGGTCAGCCACCCATCTCAAAAATACTAACTCAGAATTGCTCCTGTCTAAAGGAAATGCAGGGACAAAAGAGTAGAGCAGAGACCATCCAGAGACTGCCCCACCTAGGGATCCATCCCATTTTCAGACACCAAATCCAGACACTGTTGCTGATGGCAAGAAGTGCTTATTGATAGGAGCCTGGTATAGCTATCCCCTGAGAGAGAGACTCTGCCAGCGTCTGACCAATACAGATGCGGATGCTCACAGCCAACCATCTGACTGAGCATGGTAGAGACCTTTGTGTTGGCACCTGAGGCGGAGGCCAGGATGGTGCTAACACCCTGCAGTGACCAGGATAGCCTCCCTGACAACCAAGAGATGAGCTGTCAGTAGTGGGAATGGGGGAGAATTCCTGTCACATCCTCTCCTGGGGGTCCCTAAAGGGTAGAGCCCTAGAGCATGTAACTGTCCTGTTCATCACACTCTTTCCACTGCTCCACCCTGCCTGGCTCAAGACCCAGTGCCCCTGCCAACATCACTCTGCATTGTCACCACATAACTGCTTTCATACAATCCTGGTCTCACATCTGCTCTGTGGGCCACCCAACCTAAGATCACCCATTGCTAGGGTCACACAAGAACCTTAGAAAGGTCTTGTAAGCATATCCACCCTTTCAACATGGCAACACGATGTCCTCTACAGAGTTCATGTTTGAAAATCATGCAATTGAGATACATACATACGTACATCACTCCCATGTTTTATCTAACCTTACGACTCTGTGTTGAGCCACATATGTACCTCTCCTGGGCTTTCTGCATCTTCCTGAAGCCCACGGGAGACCCACTGGGCATGCCTGGAACCCTTGGGCTTCCATTTCAGCCATCTAGACTCTTACCATACATTCAGTCCCAGTGACAGCCACACCAAACCATTCTGAGCATCCATGATGACCAGCTAGCTGAAGGTGTACTCACTCCACAAAGACTGGAGTGCAGATCCAGTGAGATACCGTCAGATCATGGATTCTTTGCAGTAGTCGGCAAAGGCTGGTTGTAAAATTCAGATGCCTGTGCTGAGAGCCTGGTTCAGCAGAAACAGGCCTTAAAAGAAGCCAAGTGTGAGAACTGACAAGGATTCCCCGACTTGCTCTGAAACAACAATAATCTAGAAAGCGGAGTTGGCACTTGACAGAAAGCAATGGATAGATAAAGGTTAGCTCAAGATGGATCAAAGATCTCAACACAAAACTCTTAGAGAAAAACATAGCCGGTCCATGCCTGTAATGCTAGCACTTGCGGGAAAGAGTTCAGATTTGAAGCTAGGCTAGGCTAGATAGTGAGACTTTGTTCCAAATAGAAGAAATAACAAGAAGGAACTGAGTATTGAGCTCAGCAGAACACTTCTCTAGCATGCATGAGGCCCTGGGTTCAGGCCCCAGCAGAACATAAGCTGGGTGATGCACACCTGTAATCTCATCTCTCAGAAGGTAGACACACTTTCAAGGTCCTCCATCGCATAGTGAGTTTGAGCCCAACCTGTGTTACATAAGACCCAGAGCACAGACAGACAGACAGACGACAGACAGACAGACAGAGGGCATGGAACAAAGAAAGAAAAGGAAAGGAAGACAGGCAGCAGGCAAGAAGGAAGAAAAGAGAAAGGTTAATTTTTATAATCTTGGAGTTTAATACAGTTCTTATCTATGGCTCCAAAAGAATGAGCAACAAAATAATTTTAATTGAATTTCTGGTTTTAAGGACTATATCAATAAAATGAAAATACAGAAGATGGAGAGATGGCTCAGCAATTAAGAGCAATTACTGCTCTTGCAGAGGACCCAAGTTTGATTCCAGAATGCTGGGTGGTTTCACAACTGCCTGTGACTCCAGCTGCAGGGAATCTGATGCCTCTGACCTGCCCAAGCAGGTCACATGTACAGACCCACACAGACAGATAATTAAAGTAATGAATAATCAAAATAAAAAAGGATAAGATGAATATGATAAATTACAACCTGCAGAATAGGATTTCTCTATTTGCAACCAGAATCTGAAGAGGTAGTTAACCTTGATCTATTAACTTTATCAGCTTGGGAAGTTACTAGGAGCATCCGCATCTGTATTGGTCAGACGCTGGCAGAGTCTCTCTCTCAGGGGATAGCTATACCAGGCTCCTATCAATAAGCACTTCTTGCCATCAGCAACAGTGTCTGGATTTGGTGTCTGAAGATGGGATGGATCCCTAGGTGGGGCAGTCTCTGGATGGTCTCTGCTCTACTCTTTTGTCCCTGCATTTCCTTTAGACAGGAGCAATTCTGAGTTAGTATTTTTGAGATGGGTGGCTGACTAATACAGTTGTGGATTCTTGCAGTCAACCACTGGACTGAGCATGGGGACCCAAATGTAAGAGTTAGGTGAAGGACTGAGGAGTTGAAGGGCTTTTGTTGCCATTGCTGATGATCAAACCCAGGGTCTCACACAACTAAAGGCCATTTGAGTCATTTCTGCCATTGTAAATAATGTTAACATTCAAATATGTCTTCATGTGGAGAAATGTTTTCAATTCTCTTGAACTCTATTTTTATTCTTTAAAGATAGTTTTATTGTGGTTAAAACTCTGAATTGCATTTTTTTTAAAAATTGACATCATTATTTATTATTCAATTCTAGGTAATAATGCTCCCAGATATAATTGTCATCATTTCTATGTGCTGAGAACATCCTAGGTCTTTGGTAGCTTTAAAGTATGTAACTATTATAAACTGTAACTGCCCCGTTGTGCTATGGTAGCATTAGAAACTCTTCTGTCTTTGTGTTTGGTACCTATCTCTGGCCTCTGTTGGATCAATGGTTTTGGCTCCATAAATTAGGACAGACATATACTATTTAAATCTCTATGTCTGACTTAGTTCACTTAACATAGTGTCTTGTTCTAAATATTTTACACATACACAAATGACAAATTCTCACTAGCTTTTATAGAGGAGTAAAATTCCCATTGTACGTACACATCTCATTTCTAATCCATTCGTCCACTGGCATCTTGGTTGACTCTGTCTTGACTATTGTCAATAGCACTGCAAAAACAAAACAAAAAACAAAAACAAAAACCACACGCATGTGGGTGTAATGATTAATTTCCTTTGTATATATGCCCAGAAGTGCAGTTGGTAGATCAAGTGGGAATTCTATTTTGAATTTTCATTTGTTTGAGACCACCTTGTTATTTAACCTGAGCTAGCCTCAAATGCCCAATCCTCCTGCCTCATTCTCTTGAGTACTGGAATTAAAAACCTGTACCACCACACCCAGCTAGCTTCATATTTGTAAAGAACCTCCTTAGTGTTCCCAAGATGGCCTAACGCACATTCTCACCAACGGTGCAGATGTGAGAGTGTCCGTTCCTCAGCATCCTGCCAGCCTCCCTTACTTCTCGTCTTTTTGGTAAGAGTCGATGAGACAGGGTAAGGTGATCACCCATGGGTTTAACTCTCATTCCCTTTGTGATCAGTGATGGGGAGCATTTCCTGCATCTATTTGTGATTTGTGTATCTTCTGGGGTATGTCTATTCAGATTATTTGCCCCCCCCCAATTTATTTCTTTTCAATTTATTTATTTGTTTAGTGGTATTCGGAGTTAAACCAATGGTCTCTTGCATGTTAAGCAAGCATTGTACTCCCAACCCTCGTCGACCCAGATTTGAAATCAGATCATTTGATATATGTTTGTTGATATGCCTTAATCAACATTTTTAGGTCCCATAAATGAGAGTGGGAATGTTTATTGTTCTGTTCCTGGCTTATTTCGCTTAACACAGTGTCTTGTTCCATTCATGGTGCCACAGATGACAGAATTTCACACCTTTATGGATGAGTAATATTTTATTGTGCATAGATAACATATTTTCAGTGCACTTGTCTATTGGATTAACTTCATTTTGTTGTGGTTTTGTTTTTGTTGTTTTGCTTTGTTAATACAAGGTCTCACTGTTTACTCCTGATTAGCCTAGAATTCAATGTGTAGACTAGACTGGTCTCAAACTCACAGAGATCCTCTTGCCTCTGCCTCCCAAGAGCTGGGATGAAAGACCTGTACCACTATTCCTGGCTTAACATCACTTTAGAAGGAAAAAAAAAAGCATATTTCAAAGTTAATATTCTGAGGTTGGAGAGATGGCTCAATGGTTGAGAGCACTTGCTATTCCTGCGGAGGACCTAGGTTTAGTTCCCAGAGCCCACATGGCAGTTCACAACTCTGTAACTCCAGTAACAGAGAGCCAACACGCTCTTCTGGTCTCTGCAAGCACTGTACACATATGGTACATATCCATACAAATACTCATGCACATAGAATAGATATACATTTGTTTGTTTCAATGTCAATATGTTTTCATTGTTACAATAGATATTATTATTCAGCCCTTAGTCTAATCTCTTCTAATCATAAAAGTTATAAACATTTTTTTCTCATTCTTTAAAGATCTTCTATATTCTGGTATTCTTCTATGCAACTATGATATGTCCACATATGAATTTATTTTCATCCAGCTCGCTTGAAATCACTGGAATTCCTGCAGATGAGGACCTTTCTTGAGTCAGAGTCTCATGTAGTTTAGAATGGCCTTGGGTAAAACATATCACTGAAGCTGACCTGAACTCCTAATCCTTCTGCCTCTACCTCCCAAGTGTTGGGATTACAAGCATCACACAAAGTTAAGACTTATGGGGGGTTTCATGGTATTTGCTTTGTGTTTTGTTGTGCATGTGTATGTGTGTGCATGTGTATGTGTGTGTTCATATGTATGAGTGTAGGAATACACATGCCATGGTGTATGTGTAGAGGTCAGAAGACAAACTTGGGTGTCAACCTTCACTTTTAACTTTGTTTGAAACTGGGTGTTTTCTCATTGAGCTCTGCACGCAGCCATCAAACTATAGTGAAGTCTCCCATCTGTAGCTCCCATTTTCCCATAGGGGCCTGGAATTATATAGGTGTATGCTACAACATCTGCCTTTTACATAGCTTCTAGGGACCCAAATTTGGGATCAAGCTAGTGTGCCAAACACCATACCCAATAAGTTATCTCCCCAGACCAGACTTACATTTTTTTTAAATAATCTGGAAAATTGTGAGCTACTGTCATTTTAAATATTTCCTCTTTCCCATTATTTCTATAATCTCTTTCAAATAATTTAATTAGATACATCTTTAAGCTTTGAATTTTAACTTTAATATCTTTTTTGTTTGTTTGTTTTGGTTTTGGTTTTTTTGTTTTTGGTTTTTGGTTTTTTTGGTTTTGGTTTTTGGTTTTTGTTTTGTTTTTTTTTTTTTCTAGACAGGGTTTCTCTGTGTAGCCCTGGCTGTCCTGGAACTCACTTTGTAGACCAGGCTAGCATCAAACTCAGAAATCCGTCTGCCTCTGCCTCCCAAGTGCTGGGATTAAAGGCATGTGCCACCACCACCCGGATAACTTTAATATCTCTTAACTCTTGTAGATTTTCATCTGTGCTTGCAATAATTTTCCAAACCTTTCACTTTTTAAATTCCATCTCCAGCTGTGTCTATTCTGTTTCCTGTTTAAGTTTTTCATATGAAATTAATTTAAATCTGTTTGTCAGATCTTCCTGGTGGTTTTTGTAATCTTTACCTCTTTGCTATGTACAGATATTCAAGTTGCAGAAGTTCTAGGCTGCCCAGAGAATTACTTATTTCCTGGTAACAATAATTTTAATCTGTTCCTGGCCTCTAGTAATTCTGTCTCTTACAGACTCTCTCCATCAACAAAAGAGGACTTCAGCCAGGCGTGGTGGCGCACGCCTTTAATCCCAGCTCTTGGGAGGCAGAAGCAGGCGGATTTCTGAGTTTGAGGCCAGCCTGAACTACAAAGTGAGTTCCAGGACAGCCAGGGCTACACAGAGAAACCCTGTCTCGAAAAAAACAAAAAACAAAAAAAAGAGGATTTCAGCATTGTCCCTAACATTGTGTCATGCTCTGAAGCTAATCGACCTTTAAATCCTTAGTCAGTCTATAGATGTTTAATATACCTTTTTTTCCCCAGTGTTCATACTTTGAGATGATAGCTATGAGGCACCTACTGTGTGGCAAGAACTGTGCTGAGGATTTGATAGAAAATAAGCTAGAGTCTGTTTCTGCCCCCAAAGTTGTATAAAGTCTCCAAGGAAGCCAGACACTCAATCAGGACTCATCACTCACAGTCAGTCTTGTTCTGTCTGAAGGTAAACAATGTCGCAGGCAAGCAAGCACACAAAGCCAGAACAATCTAAAGCTCCGACTGTCTTCAAGTTGCCAACATTTATTTGAAGGGAAGGAATATCCCCACAAAGGAAAACCCAAGTTGATTTCCTACCTCAGGAGGCATTATGGAGGCAGCCTGTTTTTATTTGTTCATTTTGTTACTGGAACATCCATACTTTGGGAGAAGGTCTAGACCCCGTTGCAGCCCCAAGCTTCCTAATAAATCAGTAATTGTGACCACATGCAGCAGTCTCCTAGAGAGATGGTCTGGAAAATACTTTCCATCTCATTACATTTTCAATGGTGTTTTAGTTGCAGCTCCAGCCATCCCATAATTCTAATGCTCTAAACAACCATCGCTACATAGCAAGTGGCTTTAAATGATGGGTTGTCACGAGTTGAACCATGTCCCACAATGAGATAGCTTGAAGTTCTACACACTACTTTAAAATGTGACCTTATGTCAAAATAAAGTCATTGTAAATGTCATTAAGTTAAAAGGTGGCAGGCCAGAAGAGGACACCCACCCCTCTTAGCCCCAAAATCCAAGTTAGATGACTGGTAAGGGAAGGGAAATCTGGACACAAGAAAGCCCAGTGTAAAAGGTATCACATGGAAAGAACACTACAAGCCAGAGGTGCCAAGCATGGCCCAAAACATCCAAGCTGAGGGAGAGGCCAGTAGCAGACTGTTCCCCAGGACTCCTTTCCAAGACCATGATTCCAGCACTGGTCCCAGCGACTTAGTGCCACTAAGTTTCTGTCTCCCCCATCATGAGTTACCTAGGAAACCCATGGACCCAAATACACCATGTTTTGTTCAACCTGGAGGCTACTGGACTCTTAGGCACCTCCCCCTCTGACTCCATCATGCTCTGCAGGCATTTGATGGAGAGAGGAGGCACTGCAGAGGCTCCCGATGTACGTGTCTAACAGAAGCAGCTGGGGCTGTCCGAGCATCTCTTAGCCCATGTATCTGTGCCCATGGAGACCTTTTCTAACACACCCTGGGGTCTCTCAGCATCGCTGCCCCGTGTTCAATTTACAACCTCTATCCTAGATGGCTGACCAGAGTAAAAAAGGCTATCTTAGATCATTTAGCTCCTAAGCCAGAGGCCCCATTCCAGCTATTGTGGTGGGCTTGAAACAAGGAACATTCTAAGAGAGCAAAGCCTCCCGGCCTGGAACCAGGGACACGGAAGCAGGCAGGCTCCAAGGACTAACGTAGCTCTCCTGGCCCAGCCTGAGCTTCCTGGCTACTACAGGAGAAACCACCTGCTCTGTCCTTCAGCCACCAGCACCTCATCCTGATGTGGTCCAGCACTATCACGCATGGGTTAAAATAGTGTTCCGCCTCCGGTCTGCCACAGGGCTAGGGCCGCACGTGGGCTGATGGAGGCAAGACGCAGGAAGATTGACTGCACATACCCCATGCCACCGGGTGGGCGTCTAAGCCGCAGGACCCCACTCCAGGGGTGGGGAAGCACAGTCTGGTGTCCCCAGGGAACTACCTATTAAAGCTGGGCTCATGGGTCCTTGGGCCACACGGATTCACAAGGTCTTAGGCACCGCAAATACCACTGGATGCTGCGGAAGAGCTGAGAACGTAGGCCCTGGGCCGCTGGGCCAAGGCCAAAAGGGAAAAGGGCAGGAGGAGAGAATGCCTCTGGCTGCTTGGCTTGGTGGTGACCGTGGCTGAGAACGCAGAGGCCTCCTACGGGAGATTAGACACGCAGCTCTTTAGAGGAATCTGCTCCATTGCTCCAGCATGGCGGATCCCAATGAGAATTCAGCCCATGTTTTTAAAGCGTTTATTGTCATGGCCGAGAGTTGTGATGAGTGAAATCATACCCCACTTTCTCAGGGCAGGCCTGAGGTTAAATACCTTTTGCAGGGAGGAGTGTCTGGGAAGGAGAGTTTAATTGGCTAAGCCCTTCAGCCCTTTAGGTACCTCATTAAAATGGAGATCTGTCTTGAGACTCTGTGATCTGTAGTCACATCCTCTACCTGTGGAGGCGCTTGGGGCATTGCCCTACATGACTGATGGTCACAGAATTATGGAGAGCTGAGGGCTCCTGTGTGTCAGGAGCCTAGTGCCTAGGGGCGTGGCAAACTCCTGTACCTTGCAGGAACACCTGCTAGGTCTCCCAGGGTTTAAACCTAGCTCCACCAGAAAACAGGCTGCCTTTCACGGTTCCAAAATCATGAGGTACTGCCCTGGACCTGGGCACAGATAATGCCTGAGCTGGTCAGCCCTGGCCTACCTCTGCCTCTGCTCAACGGTGACAGAGGGGCAAGCTAGGCCTCTGTGCCTGACAAAGCCATTACTTCCATCCCGAGTCAAAGGCCCACATGCCCTCTCCTTATCCAGAGTCCCTAGTCTCTCAGAGAAGGCTCCCCACACAAGTACAGCAATAATCTCCAGGGGCTTGGGGCTAGAGTGTGTAACAAGGCTACTGCCCCCTACAAACCTCAGCTGTGGCTCCCTCAGATCTGTGCCTTTGTGGAATCTTCTCCTGGCCCCTCGTCTGTCACACTGCTGACAGGCAGGGAGCAATGAGGCGTCTCTGGAGTTCCCAGGAAGAGGCCTGAGAGGGAGTGATGCAGGGCTGGGCAGGGTCAGAGAGAGCTTCCTGCCCCTCGGGTCATTTCTTTTGAGTCAGAAGAGACTCTGAGAGCCTCCTCTCACCAGCATACAGATGGGAAACTGAGGCCCATTGCTGACAAGACTTCCTGACACATAGCAGAGCCAGGGCCAAGGGAAAGTAAGTGTCTTTGTGCAATGCAGCTCTCCAGGCAGGAGGCAGAGAGGGAGGGGTGAGCCTGAACACAGGAGGGCGGGGGGTCTCACAGCTGAAGAGCTTCACAGGACTCAATTCTACTCCAGGCTAGAGACCTGCCCCTCAGCCATTCCAACCCCTCTCCAGTCATGTCTGCCAGGGTTGAGAGGGGTTGTAGTTGGTTATCTCCAGGGAGGGACTTGTGCAAGCCATCGGCAGGAACCTTCTACAGGTGAGCAAGTTAGGAGGAAGGAAGCTGGTCTCCTCCCCAGGGGCTCACAGCCACCCCAAAATTCCCAACACAGAACAGCGACAGGGCTACAGTGCCTCAACCTGATTTACCTCATAAAGAACCGTGGTACTTGGGCACGTGGGGAAGGGGTTGGGTGTTCCTACCCACGTCTGCTGCTCTATCGGGTTCTACTTCCCATCAAAAGTCCCACCAGCCCTCTTCCCCTGACCATGCTCCTCAGCAGGAGGAAGAACCAGTGAGGCTGACGTGGGCTTTCTACTCCATCAGGCCAAGTTCCCTAGGGAGGGCTGGGGCAACAGCTTCATGTTAGGCCTGCCTGCCTGCCTGCCTGCCTGCCTGGGACTCAGTATTTCTATACTGCAAGTACTGCGACCACGTTGGCTTGTCAGTAAATTCATTAGCCCATTACATAGGCTTGAATTATTCAGTTCTCAGGAGTCAGCCACAGAAATTCAGGGAGCACAGCTGATGTGGGCTTTAGTGGGATGGATGAAGTCGGTGCTGGCCATGCCTGGTACCATGATACTGGTTCTGGGCCAGAGAGGTGGCTGGGACTGGAAGACACTGGAGATCTGACCAGTGGCCCTGGGTGGTCCTAGAGGTCGGGAAGTCTAATGAGAGGTCCTTCCCTCTGAGCACTCCACTGAGCATGTCTCTGGGGCGATACCTGTTTCATCCAGGAACAACACATCTAACCTCCACCCTTTCCCAGCTTTGTGACCTTCAGATAATTACTGGCCTTTCTGAGTCTTCAGTATCTTTGTGTGTGTGTGTGTGTGTGTGTGTGTGTGTGTGTGTATGCTAGATGTTCCCAGTAACTATTCTTTCCTTTAACTTTGCAAGTGATTTGTCATAATTACAAACATAAAAACAATTTGTTGGCAGAAGTATGACCATGTGGCTGTGGTCAGAAGAGGAATAGTAGAGGTCTATAGGGACCCTTCAGAATGTTGTTCTGTTTATGAAAAGAAGGAAGTGAGTCCCGTTTTGTCCCTTCCTATTTCCTGATTATCTGAGGAAGATAATTTGTAATGGCCGGAGCTCAAGCAGCTATCTTGCCCCAAAGAGAAGCCACGTGATGAGGAAGGCATTTCCTGCAGGATAGTGTGGTCCTTAAAAAATTGTTAAGTCCTGAAACTAAAACATCTGAGTTCAAATCCTTACTCTGCTACTTATACGCTGTGCAATGTGGGACAAGCTGCTTTACCCGTCTGTGTTTCGGCTCTCACATCTATGAGATGGGGCTAAAATGGTACCTGTCCCTGTAGACTAACGGTATGAGGATTAAAGGGGCCAATAGGAAATCCTAAGGAGTGATGGGGACGCGGTAAGTATTAACTGCTTTGTCCTGTTTACACACCTGGCAGGATTCCCTGGACCGCTGTGAAGTTCCACTTCAGAAACCTTGCCAGGGATATTGTGAGGTCCAGCTAGGGTAGAAGCAGCTTTCTCTGCAAGGGAAAAAGAAATATCAAGGACCCTTGCCGGCGTGGTGGCACACACTGTAAGCAGGAAGCAGAAGCAGGTGGCTCTCTGTGAATTCGAGGCTAACCTGGATTACACAGTAAAACCCTGTCTCAGATGAGAGATGAGAGAGGGTAGAAGGGGACAATCAGGACTAGAGAAGAAAAAGGAAAAGGAAAACCGTAACTGGAGCAGTTGCCAGCAGGGGGCGTGCATGCTCCTCTTTCTAGACTGGCTCATTCCGGTGCCAAGTTGCAGCCACCCCTAGAGTGGCTGGTTTTGGGTGGGCACTTTGAGTGGGCAATACTTCCTGGGGGGCTTAGCGCAGTAGCATTGAAGCCTCCCCGCAGCTCCTCTCTCCACGCTGAGATGATGCTGGCCTCTGCCTGCGTCTTCCTTCCTAGAAAAGACGACAGACACTTTTCTCAGAAACTCCTACAGGCACGGGAGCTGGCTACAGATGCCAGCAAACGTGGAAGACCTGTCAAGTGGTGATCCAGGAGAAGGGGAATGTGAATGTTCGGCGGTGGTTGTGGTGGAATCTCCCGGAGCTATGAGGGCTGTGGTAGGCGCTGGGTTTTAATTAGAGCAATCTTATGGTAGGACATCCCAGCCTGAGCCTCTGGGCCTCTTCCACGTGCTATTTGGAGAGACTTCTGTTGTTTGTAGTAAAGTCGAACCTGATGTTTGCCACAAGGTGGCGCTGTGGCTTGTTATCAGAAGACCCTGCCTGGCACACTGTCCTTTCTGAATCTGCTCATTGGAGGAAAGAGGCAAGGGGAGGCCAGCCTCCTTATAACCATTCGGGGAAGCCTGGAGTTTGGGCCAGGCAAAAATCTGACCCCAAGGCTTCTACCGTCGATGTTACTCTTTGGATCATTATCTTAACCGGCAAAAGATGCTAAAGTTCCTAGCCAGCTCACCTGAAAACGGGGAGATAACGAAGACTTCACATGAGTCCCTGGAAGCAAAGGAGAAGGCAGAGAAATCAGAGGCATCAGAAGACGCCATGACTGGCCTCCAAGGTGGATAACTCTCAAAAGAAGGACGTGAGTTGTGCAGACAACTCCCGCGCTTAGAGGAGAGGCCCCCCTCACTCTGAGAACTGCCATCCTCGGGAGATCCTGAGTATACAGTGCTGACCTCACAAGGGTTCCTTCCCTCACAGACTCAGGTCCATGCACTGGTATTTTTAAGCTACTGGGTTTGTGGATATTCATAATACAGCAATAGAAAACGCCATACCCACGGCAGTCAGTGACAATACATGTAAAAAACCAAGTTAGCGAAAGCAGCATGGTGATGGACCCTGTAATTCCGACACTTGAGAGTCTAAGGTGAGAAGAACAGAAGATCAAGGATAGCCTGGGATATACAGGGAGAGGCCATCTTGAAAGGGGGTCAGATTTCAGAGTTCTGGGTCCATAGTCATTCAGCAAGGTGCTGTGTGTGGACATGCTGGCCCTGTGCCTCGTGGTGGCAGGGGGAGTTGCCACAGGCTGTTTACTTCGTGAAGAATGGGAAGCAGAAACAGAAGGAAAGGTGGGTCCCAATATTCGCTTCCTTGCCACACCCACAATGACCCAGCTTTCTGTAACTAAGCTCCACCTTCAGTATCCCCAAACACAGGCAGCTCTAAGAGCCAAACCGTCACAATCCCATTTTATCCATCTGAGAGGTTCTGAGCTCAGGCAGGCTGGGGTCACTGGGGTCCCACAGTTGAACCTAGGTCTATCTAACTCTGGAGTCCGTTACTGCTTCCCTATCTGGCCTCTCAAACGAGGAGGAAACTGAAGCACTTTGGGTGTTGCCAGTGCCAGCTGCCCAGTATCCAAGCACAGAAGGTGCCCCAGTTGCTGGGTTCCTCCCCGGTCAATTTGAGGAACCCAAGAAACCCGTTCTATGGTCTACCTCCCTCCTCAGTCCACTAGGGTTCCCCAGAGGCTCAGCCTGACCTCCCAAAGCCTCAAATTAAGATGCGTTACTTTCCCAACTTTCCCTTCAGAATCTGGCAGTCCCGGCCCGGACATGGGGAAGCCAAGCTGCAAGCTTCTCTGAGAAACAGGGGCAGGACGCCCTGGGAATCCACCCAAGAATATCTTCACAGCCCAGGATAAAGGGAAACTAACCAAATATGGAAAGGGCCCTGGAGGGCCCAGAGGGACGAAGAAGGTTCCTGGGGGCCACAGAGGGACGGGAAGCCAGCAACCCTGAGGGATTCTACTTCGCGCTGTGACTTCTCTTTGCACTAGGAATGAGTAGGAGCCCCTGTGAGCTGAATCAGTCACAGTTCAAATAGGTTGACTGACAATGTTTAAAACAACAAACCCAGATGTTTGTAAGAATTCAAACAAAGACCCAGAAGCCCCGGCCACACTGGGCCATCTTTCTATCTCGCAGTGAGTACTGAGTGGCTCCGGTATCCTCTGGTGGAACATGAGCACTGTAGTGACAGCCCCCATGGGGCCCTATCGCCCTCCCCTGACTTGTCTCACCAGCCTGGCTCCTGGAGACACAAGTTCCCAGTCCTCCGGTTCAATTGAACCTTCTGCCTTCACTTGGTGCCCTGTCCTAGCCAGGCTACTGCGGGGTAGGGCGCTGGCTCTGAAGGAGACAAGCCCACCTGATGTCAGCAGGGCTGGAAGAAGCAGAATTCGGAAGGCATGGGGCAGAAGCACAAGGGTCTGTCCCAGCCCTGTGTCTATGAACAGCTATGACCCAATTTGGCCAGACATGCCCATTTATCTGCATGCACCCAGTTCCGAACCCACTGCCAAAGAAAGGGATCAAACCCTGCCTTGACTTTAGACTCAGCCTCCTACAACAAGGCCCTGCAAAAGATCGAGAGGCACTGTCCCTGCATAGGAAGAGACAAGAGATGAAGACCAAAAGGAGAGGGAGGTGGGAAAATTAAATTTTGCGTGATCAGCAAGGTTTCAAACAATCGCTCGCCAGCTGAAGTGGGTGCCACGTGAATAAGTCATTCTGTTTTATAGACCATTAGGGTCTCCAGAGAGAATCTGCATAGAGACCAGTGCTTTCTGTTGAAATTAAAATGTCAGAGAAAAAGAAATAGAACAAAACAGGGAATCTGCAATTAATTACCAGGCCATAAAAATTCAATAATCAGGAGGCAGAGCGGCCACAGGCCCAGAGGTATCAGAGCCAGCGTAACAGGAATGGAAGGCATTAATCTTTTCAAATTAGTTTTTTAATCTGACTGGGATATATGGTGACATGGCTCCCTCCTCGCCCGCTTCCCCCACCTCCACCGCTCCTGCCTGGAGCCAGGTTGCAGGAGGAAGGCTGTGAGATGCACTGAGAACTTGCAAGCCATCCCGGTCCCCAGATATGGGGAAGAGGGCTCCGGCTAAGGACAAGGACTCGGTGCCACAAGCCCGCTGAAGAGGCCTAGCGGGGACACGGCTGCCTCTTCCCTCTGTGTGCGTCCCAGGGAGGTACTGATAAAGACGGTGGAAATTTAGGAGGGCAAGGCGCTAGGCAGTGAGCTCGGAGAGATGATCAATTCAGGACTTTCCTTCTCTTGAAAATTGGAACAACACCGCTGCTTCAAGGGATGGCTGGGTGTTGAGCACCTGGTACCCAGCAGGTGCTAAGTAACAGCTTCCGGTTGTCACGTTGTTATCACTGGCCGCAGTGTGGCCCCGTTGTTATCACTGGCCGCAGTGTGGCCCCGCCAGCACGTATTTAGTGCCTGCTGTGTGCTCAGCCCTAAAGGAACTCACATTTCTTCGGGCCTTACCTGGAGAGCATGACTCAAACTCAGAGATATTTTCAGGACTCTCAAGTCATTGAGAGTCAACAAGAAGAAAGAGCTTGTCTAAGGGGCCTGTTCCAGGAGCAGTTAGGAGAAGCAGCTGAGATCCCGCCCTGCCCCTAGAGAAAGTAGGTTCCCCTCCTGTTTGCCTGCACCCTGCACAGATGCTGATAGGTCAAGAAGCCAGTCTACCCTGATTGTGATTGGAGACCTGCCCTCACCTCCGAGGCCCGGGATTCTAGCAGCATTGGCTTCAGTTGGCCAGGTCTAGGGCTCTCTCACTGATCCTGCACCTGTCTGCCTGCCTCCGGAGGGTCTCCGGGCCTGGCCAGTGTTGTTAAGAAACAGACTTCCAGGGCAACCACCTCTGAGGCCCTGTGGACTCCAGCTCTTAAAGACAGCACCAATAGCCTACTAAGCCTGTGTGTGAGGCACACTGTGCGGGTGTTTTCAACCGGAACTCCATCGGGTGTTGTGTGCAGTGAGTGTTGTGAAATATAACTCTGCAAGACAGTATTCTTGGTGGCCCGAGGCAAGGTGCACCCCTGAGAAATTACACTGTGCAACAGTTCTGGTATAAAGGGGGTTTACTGGGAGAAGAGGACTAGAGGCTGGCAAGTGGCTATGTAGACAGACAGATGGGAATGAAGCCAGGGGAGGGGGGAAGGGGGCCAAAGGACTGGAGTGGGGTGGGGGTCTTTTTATCTGTGGCACATACCTGTCGTACGTGGGGGGCGGGGCAGGTGATGCCTTAAGCAATTGCTAGGTCCCTGAGGGCAGGTCAGCAGAGTCTCCTGTGAGCGAAGTCTAGAAAGGATTTCACTGTAGAAAAAAGAGGGACAGTAACACTTGAACTGCATTCCAGTTGTACCTGTCCAGTTGTTTCCAAGTCATAAACTACCACAGTCTTTTGCTTCCACCAGAGTTCAGCATATAGTAGATATTCAATAAATGTCTAGGGAACACCGGTCTAGCAGATAGCCTTGCAAGGGGAACTCAGCTGCTGCCTGCCAAGATGCTACCGCTTCCCAAGGAACCCTCTCTAGCCAATGACCATAACAGCAAGTACCACTATTGAGCACCTACTATGCGAGGAATCCCGTGCCTATCGTAGTAAGGCTGTAATACCTGCTTTACAGAAAAGAAACAGACTCGGAAAGACGGACCGTCACACAAAAAAGCTACACCCAGCATCCCAGCCACTAAGGATACTGTCTTGGAAACCAGGTGACTCTAAACCAGGTTCTTGGTTCCTTTAACTTGGGCACCCCTCCAGCAAGCATTCCCGAGTCTCTTTGGATTCCTCCATTAGCCACACTCACTTTATCCCCTCTCCCCATGCTCACAAGAGCCCTGGTGCAGAGATGACTCCATACCCCGACGCAGTTCCGCATGCAGCCACCGGGTGGCGAGATGTTCTCAGCCTGACCTTGCAATACGGCCATGTGTCACCAGATGGTGCCCGAGGACGCGGCTCTGTGGGCAGGGCCCGGACAAGGTGGAGCCCTGTCGGCTTACTGGTCCCAGTCCCATCCTCGCTACTCCAGCACACGTGACCTCCGCCGCCGCTGCTAACCTGCACCATGGCTCAGCCCGTCCCTCGGCTATCTATCCCAGCCGCACTGGCCCTGGGCTCGGCCGCGCTGGGCGCCGCCTTCGCTACTGGTCTCTTGCTGGGTGAGCTGGGCTGGGCTGCTGCAGTCCGGGGAATGGGAGGAGGGCGCGGAGAAGAGCCGGAGAACCCGGTCAGAAATGCAGGCCCTGACTCGGCACCCTCTCCCCGGCAGGGAAACGGTGGCCTCCATGGGGGTCCAGGCGGCAAGAGCGCCTGCTGCCACCTGAGGACAATCCCCTGTGGCAGTATCTGCTGAGCCGCTCCATGAGAGAGCACCCGGCGCTGCGGAGCCTGCGACTGGTCAGTAGGACTGGGACCGAGAACCGGCTCCCCACTTCCAGCGTGGTGGACCTCACGTGGCTGTGTGACCTTGAGCTAGGCAGAAACCCTCTCTGGGCTTCCGGGTTCCCTGAGACCTGTCCCCTCTAGGCCACACCCGCCACCGAGCCCCTGAATGATTCAAAACCTCAGGGGGGAGGTGGGGGGGGTGACTGGTATGAATGGCACCTCCCTCTCCCCACACAGCTGACCCTGGAGCAGCCGCAGGGGGATTCCATGATGACCTGTGAACAGGCCCAGCTTCTGGCCAACCTGGCGCGGCTCATTAAGGCCAAGAAAGCTCTGGATCTGGGTAGGAACACGCAGCCATGGTCTCTGGAAACCAGGGTCACAGGGCAGCCCTGCACCCTGAACTGAGCTTGACAGTGTCCCCTTCCACAGGTACTTTCACGGGCTACTCGGCCCTGGCCCTAGCCTTGGCGCTTCCGGAGGCTGGCCGCGTGGTGACCTGCGAGGTTGACGCAGAGCCCCCGAAGCTGGGACGGCCCATGTGGAAGCAGGTGAGAGCCCCACACCTGCGGCCGTTCGGGCTCCGGCTCGGGGGCGTGCCGGCCTGACCGGCCTCCTTCCGCAGGCAGAAGTGGAGCAGAAGATCGACCTTCGGCTGCAGCCCGCCCTGCAGACATTGGGTGAGCACCAGTGCGGGAGGGACCCAGACAGCACTGTCCAACCCCGGGGAACAAAACTGGCGACCCTGAGCAGCCCGCTGAGACCCTAGCTCAGCCAGCGGCACATGCCCTCTGTCCCTGTTAAGATGAGCTCCTAGCGGCGGGCGAGGCCGGAACCTTCGACATAGCCGTGGTGGACGCGGACAAAGAGAACTGTACCGCCTACTACGAGCGCTGTCTGCAGCTCCTACGTCCCGGAGGCGTGCTCGCTGTACTCAGAGTAAGGACTAGCTAAGGCAAAACTGCTGCTTCTTGTGGCTGGGTACCCACTCTTCTCAGCTCTTCCCACCCCACCCCCCAGCCCCGCCCCAAAGCCCACCCAGAGTATCATAGGTCCCGCCCCTCCTGGCTAAAGCTCTGGGTCGGCTACCCCCCACTTCCGACGGCCCCGCCCCTCCATCTGTAGGTCCTGTGGCGCGGAGAAGTGCTGCAGCCTCAGCCCAGGAACAAGACTGTTGAATGTGTGCGGAACCTGAACGAACGCATCCTGAGGGACGCCAGGGTCTACATCAGCCTCCTGCCCCTGGATGATGGCCTCTCCTTGGCCTTTAAGATCTAGGGTTAACACGAAGCTTAGGGCCTGGGTGTGAGAACCTAAGACCCCCAGCCAGTGACCTGACTTTTAAACCTGACAATAAAGGTACTGGACACGCGACCTTCTGAGCATCCTCTTCCAGCGTTCACTTGGTGGAGGGTTCCCTCCCTGCAGGTCTCCCTGGCACCAAGGCTTGTGGCCTTATCTGACCGCATAGTTTTAATAAATTGTCCTAGCTGTACTCACTGAGTAGAGTTCCAACAGGCTTGGATATAAGGGAAGACCCTATCTGTCTCTGGCCTCCCAGCCACATGCCACAGAGATGTCGAGATAGGGCCTTTTATAGCTGGCAGTCTACTCATGTTTTCACAGGGCTGAAGCCTCCCCAGCCTAACTTGTGTGCAGTGGAAGCCCAGACTACAGGACCTAAGGTTGGCTGGCATTTCTATCTGCTCCCTCATCCCCTTAAGTCCTAAGGGAGGAGACTGATGGCCAAGGTGCAAAGCAGACAGAGTGGGAAGCCAACCTCATTCAAGAAACCTCAGGAACTTGAAGCTTTTGCAGCACTGTCCTTTTGGGGGACACTATAAGGAGCCAACCTTTATTGACCTGAGGCCTGGTGCTTTGCTGCTCTAGAAGAAAGGTAAAGTTCTTTGTACTGAGGCAGAAAGGACAGTTTCTGGGACACCACAGGTTTGCCACTCTGGGGTAAGAAAGGCCCAAGTGATGTGCACTTAGCAGCTGCTACAAGTACAGATGTGTGAGCCCACAACTGAGTCCCTGCCACACACCACCAACCCTCTGGGGACTAGCTGTGCCCTACCCCTTCTTCACAAGTCACAAGTACATACTGAGGTGCACACAGGGGACCTGGTCCAATCCATTTTGAAGTGCCTTTGATGCACTGGTAGCCCACATGAGTCCACTCGCTCAGCAGAGCCAGCATGAAGAACACTTGTTAGCTGAGGGTCACAGGGCAGTAACATGCACCATTTCTATTGGGTAAGTCCCAAAGTACCCATTTTCTTAGCTGTCCTCTCAAGTTTAAACTACACCTCAGAAGTGACACTCACCTCTCACCTGTGACACACCACCTCCCCAGGGAAGCTGGCACGGTCCTACTTTTCCAACCAGGATCACTAGGTAATACATATCACCCAGGTGATGGCGAAGGGGGCTGCCTGGTCCAGACCCCAGCTCAGCTTTTCAACGCTGTCAATAGAAGAGAATGGTGCCCACTTTCTCCTCTCTTGGCCTGTTGCTTCCATCTACCCAGGCTCCACTTTCTGTAGCGTGGCTCAGAAGGAAGGGGATGCATGCCTATTTAGCCACTCAGCACCACCCCTGCATCTCCCTTCATCATCCATGGGTTAACAGTGATTCACTCTAACTTTGCACAAACTTAGAAACTGCAGAGTATTAAAGTATGTATCCTTGTATTTTATTGTAATCTCAAAGACCTCGTGGATTATGCTAGGGACACAAGGAATTTGGTTGCACAGGTTTAGGTAAAGAGCAAAATGCTCACCAGAAAAAAGTATTTGCCAAGAAGATTAGACCCTAGGCTGGCAATCTGTAACTGCACATACGTGAGCCATTAGTTATGTACACTTGTTTTATTCATAATTTGTCATGTTTGGGGTTACCAAAGTAATTCTAATGATGGGTGAATATAACAAAAAAAAATCTTTTACCTCATCTTAAAACAGCCACTGATCCATCTCATTCAGTACAATAGTCAATGTTAAAAGGAACATAAAACAAACATGCACACCATGGCACGGTTTTCATAAACGTCTATTTCATCATTGGTGGGTAGCACATTTAACAGTTAAATACATTTAAATAATGTATAGGGGGCCGCACCACGGCAGCACTGATAACCATCCAACTAGGAACCAGCCAACAGTGACTGTCTAAATATTTAAAATACAGCTCTTGCTTCATCATCCTTTGATGTGATCACCTTCTGGGGGAAGGAAGGGGAGCCTGCTGGTCGCATGGAAATATATTAAGGCCAAATCTTCTGATATTCGTTCCCAGAGGTTTCTTTTAACTGGATTAAGCCTCCAATTCCAAGGCAAGCCCAAGTTTGTGGCCTCCAGCATTAAAGCTCTTCCCGTCTACCAGAGCAGACAGTGTAAGCTTCACACCTGTGAACAAAGCAAACCACCATGATGGGCCTGAGAGCACTCCACCCTGCCGGCCCTTCCTCAGCACGCAGCCTCCACACTGACTCCAGCCAGCAGAGAGCACCTAGATCAACAGTGGTGCTAAAAACTGATGGTCAACACCATCTGAGGGCACAGGGAGGTTAGTAATAAATAACAAGTTCAAAATGCCCTAAAAGCCATGTTCTAAAAACCGTCTTCACTGGACTACTCAGACTAAATTAACACTGGAGACCAGATCACAACTGAAGCCTAAAAGAGGCACCCAGGGACACAGGACACAGTAGGTAAGTTAGTGCTCGTCTGAGATAGCACGTCGGGAACTGGCCCCTTCAGTGTTCACTTTCATTTTCTTTAGGTTTTAAAAGTCTAGATAAAATGTAGGTGGGGGAAGCAGGTGCCCCATTAGGAAAGTTGGGATACCAGGGCTTTTGGACCTTGTTGATCAACTGCTCTAAGCAGCTGTGAGCTCCAGAGCCCATTAGAAATACAAAATTCTCCATCTCAGACCTACAAGGTGGGAAGCTGCATATGACCCAGACCACGCCCAAGTTTGGAGCTGCTCTGGTATCTGTTACCTGAAGGGAACTAACCTTTGACCTGAGACAGTAGACACCAGTGAGGAACTACATAATGGTAAAACAGTGAAGAGTGGGGCTTTTTACAATGAGGCAGCAGTGCTTATTCAGAGCAGGCACTTAAATAAGGAGTAAGGGGGAGGGGCAGGTGTGATAAGCTATGAGGCTTAAAAGGGTCACAAAATAATAAACTAAAAATGTAATTTTGAAGCCAGGAAGTGGTGGCACACACCATTAATCCCAGCACTTGGGAGGCAGGGGAGGTGGATTTCTGAGTTCAAGGCCAGCCTGGTCTACAGAGTGAGTTCCAGGACAGCCAGATACACAGACAAACCCTGTCTCAGGAAAAAAAAAAAAATGTAATTTTGAAAATAACGTACAAATGGAGAAACGGCTCAGCAGTTAAGAGCACTGGCTGCTCTACCAGAGGTCCTGAGTTCAATTCCCATCACCCACCCTTCTGTATCTGTAATCCCATGGGATCAGATGCCCTCTTCTAGTGTGCAGATATACCAACAGACAAAACATACATAAACTTAAATAAATGAATCTTTTTAAAGGGATTTGAGAGGGAGCTGTAAAACAAAACTTATTTATCAAAGATACTTACCAGGCCTCAGAGTCTGAGTATAGCCCACTCCAATTAAACTAGAGTTGTTGACCTTTGCCTAGAAAGAGAGAAAAAAACATTTCTGAAGGGAGACAAAGTTCTTGGAAATTTCCCCATCATGGAACTGTGAAGCCTGTGCCTTTAGGTCAATGAGATACTAAAATATTATTATGTACTAAGTAAACACCAAGTGCCACTTGAACATTAGATATGAATTCAAAATCCAATCGTCAGCAGAACCTGATATTCTTTACACACCTTAGGATGTGTATACAGCTCCTGACATAATCCACAGCCTAAAAAATACACTAAAAAAACTCACAAAAACAAGTAACTATGTCACTGATGGCACCTGTCAGACTCACTAGAGGTGAGAGCCATCTTTGAATACATAGTAGGAAGTTTATGAGCTCAGCATCACTACTTCCTCCATCCTCACGGCTGGCTGGCTGGCTGGCTGGCTGGCTGGCTTCCTTCCTTCCTCACACTCTGACCGCTAAGCTGCTGGACTTGGCTTTAACTAGTTGAGGCTTGACGAGGAGCATGGTTTATCAACTCCTTATCTCCCTGACAATTTAGGATGGCGGTCCCAGGCCTTCCAGAGCCCAGAGGAGCGCTGGAGAGCAAGTATGTTAAGCGGCATGCTGGGAACTGGTTCTAATGCCTTGTCTTATTTTGGCTCCCAAAAGCCGTGCTCCCAGCACTAAGAGTTCCTGCTCCCAGCTGCCTTCGACTGATAATAAAGAACTACCATACAGCCAATGGCTGGGCAAGGAGATGGGACAGGACTTTTAGACTGTGAAGGCAAGGGACCGAGGGGAGAAGAGAATCACCATGACTCCAGAGAGAGGAATGAGATTTAAGAGCCACAGAGGAAAAACCATCCAGCAATGTAGGTGGAAAGGGAAAGCAGCCCTCTGTGTGTGTGTGTGGGGGGGGGGGGGGCCGGGGAGGGAGGAGATGCTGCCCAGATGGTAACAGGACAACAAAAGTAAAACATAGATTTAGAAGGTGTAAAGCCAGGAATACTGGAAGGAAAATGTGTGCTAGCCACAGGGAGGATTAGAAATGCCCAGCCATTGAGCTAGTCAAGGCATATCAAAATTTGTTGGTGTGTGTCTTTCACTCTTCAAGCCAAAGGGCTGCTGGGCAGGAACATGCACGACCCACATTCCTTCTAATGTCAGTCTCCACGACCTCAGCTAACATCTCCACTAAGCCACCTTCATGCTAACAGAGGTATCCAAACTGTTACATCTTCACCTACAAATACAGAACACAAATAGCCTGCAAGCCACAGGATGCACAGGTAAGCGGGGGGGGGGGGGGGAAGAGGCTGGGGGAGCCCACTCCCCTCCCCTCAACCCCAGAGCTAGCTCCTCAGCATCCTGGGGCTACAGGTATAAAGGGAGCAGCAGCAGCGTGCTGTGTGAGTGGATATGCAGTGATTCAGTGACTCTAGTCCTGTCATACACAAGATAAAACCAGTGCTTCTGGCGCTGCTCTACTTGGGTGTGAAATGCTGTATTTATTTCCACAAGGACTGTGAGCTGAAAGGTGTTTCTGATGGCTGGCATACCATCTGTCATAGTGCCACAAGCATACATCTGACAAGAACACTTAATGTAAAAGAGACCACTGTGCTGAGAAGAGTGTACCAGTCACAGATGCACCACTGACTGGTAAAAGAGAAAAGCATTCTGGGTACTTTTCACACTATCTCTGCTTATAAATCTTTAAACATAAAGCAAAAGATAGGGCTAAAATATAACTGCTTAAAGCTTCAAAACTCGAGACTGGAGAGATGGCTCAGCAGTTAAGAGCACTGGCTGCTCTTCCAGAAGTCCTGAGTTCAATTCCCAGCAACCACATGGTGGGCTCATAACCATCTATAATGAGATCTGATGCCCTCTTCTGGCATGCAGGTGTACATGCACATAAGAGCACTCATGCATAAAATAAATAACTTTTTAAAAGGTATCAAAACATACTGTCCTTGGAGTTCAAGAGTACTTTATGTAACGGAAGTAACTTGCCTGACTTTAACTTCCCATCATCCTAGCACATACAGTACAGACCGTTCCTGACACACAGGAACAGCTGATGAGCTACCAGAACTGGAAGCCGATTCTCTGCCCCTCACAGCACTTCTATCTCAACCCACTGTGACTAAAGACAGAAACAGGAGAAAAGGGCCAAGATTCAGACAAGAGTG
Organism: Mus musculus; assembly: GCF_000001635.26. Taxonomy (NCBI): domain Eukaryota; kingdom Metazoa; phylum Chordata; class Mammalia; order Rodentia; family Muridae; genus Mus; species Mus musculus. Next base: position 21,841,724 of record NC_000080.6, on the reverse strand, counting down.
GCCATCTCATTTTGCCCTTAGCAGAGGGGAGGAAGTCCTGGAGGTCAGGGTTTTAGGCAACAGTCCCTCCCAGTAAGATATTCTACTCGCCCTAGACAGGATTAAGGTCAAAACATTAGGTCTAGTCCTGGCTTTACTTACGCCACGCCACCCCACCACCAAACGTAATATTTAGTCCTCTCTTTCGGTCAAACTAGAGTCTCTTCACCTGTAAAAATGGTGTTAGACTAGTGACTTCTCAGATAAAATCTAAAGGTACTTTATAAACTATAAAAAGACAAAGTCAAAGAAAGTACTATTATTCTCCAACAAAAATACAAGCCACCCAAGCAAGGCTCCACATGCTGGTTACCTGGAGCTTAGGCATATTAGCAAAACTAACTCAATCAGCTCTCTAAGTAAGTGAACTTCTGTGATTGTTATTATTTTTCTTTTTTTTTTAAAGATTTATTTATTTATATGTAAGTACACTGTAGCTGTCATCAGACACCCCAGAAGGGGGCATCAGATCTCATTACGGATGGTTGTGAGCCACCACGTGGTTGCTGGGATTTAAACTCACAACCTTTGGAAGAGCAGTCAGTGCTCTTAACTGCTGAGCCATCTCTCCAGCCCCATTATTATTTTTCTATTTTATTTATCAATTATTATTCTGTGATTATTAGTTATTTTTCTATTACTGTGGTCAGACACCATGACCAAGGTAGCTTATGAAGAAAGCACTTAAATTTGGGGCTCCTGATTCAAGAGGGTGAGTCCGTGACCATCATGGCGGGAAGGAAGCATGGCAGCAGGCAGGCAGGCAGGCAGGGTGCTGGAGAAGTAGCTGAGCTTACATCTGATCCATAAACATGAGGCTTTTGAAACCTCAAAATCTACCCCAATCTCTTGCAACAAGGTCACACCTCTTAATACATTCTCACCAAGTGGAGACAGTGCATGGGGGGGGGGGGGGGCACACCATTTTCATCCAAATCACCAGAGATCTAGCTTGCAAGTCAAACCTCTATCGCAGTTTCCATAGGAAAAGGAGTATTCCAATTCCAATCCCATCAGTAAACATGGGACTGCATGAATCCCAGGGAAGGTTTCTACATCATCCCAGAGTAATTCCCACAACCAGAAAGCCCCATCCTAAGCCCAAGAGGTACTCACAGAGATAGAAGCAGTAGGATCCAACTGGTATTTAGCTGCAATGCCAAAACGAGTGCAGTTGGTACCTGATGTCCAAGCGAGGTTTACTGAAGTGTCAAAATCTTCACATACTTTCTGATAAATTGATCCTCCAAATTCTGTCCCATTATTTCTATAAGATATTTTGAATTAGAATCTAAAATAGACAGTAACCACTTCTAAGGTACTGGGCAATACTGTAGCAGGTGTAGCTACTACTAGAACTGAGCAGGTAACACAGGCACAGTGCTTGCCTAGTGTGCCAGAAACCCTGGGTTCCTTCAATAGAGCTGAGGGTAGGGAAGGGTGGCATCACTCATGCTAGTCTATGAAGCTCCACTGAAAACTGTCAAGTCTTTTCTGGTGTGGCTGAGACAGGGTGAGTCTTACTCTGTAGCCCAGGCTAGACTCCTTCCCCACAATCCTTCTGTTCCCCAACCCCCTTATTTTTTTTTTTTAAGACAGGGTCTCTTTATATGGTCCTGCTGTCCTGGAACTCACTATGTAGAGTGAGATCCGTCCTCCTCTGTCTCAGGAGTGCTGGGATTAAGGGTATGGAACGCTCGCTTGCTCACTCACTCACTCACTCACTCACTCACACACACACACACACACACACACACATTGAGGTTCACTCACTCACTCACTCACACACACATTGAGGTTGTGGTTCAATGACTGAATTCTGCCTATCCAGATGAATCCCTGCATTCAACTCCCAAGCAGCACCACACACATACTTGTGCACACACACAAAAGTGAACAGCAAAATATAAATAAGATTATATATATCTAGGCAGTGAGTTTCAGGTCAGGAAGGGCCACACAAGAGACTTTAAAAAAAACAAAAAGCTATGTTATCGGCCAGGCAGTGGTGGCGCCCGCCTTTAATCCCAGCACTTGGGAGGCAGAGGCAGGCAGATTTCTGAGTTCGAGGCCAGCTTGGTCTACAGAGCGAGTTCCAGGACAGCCAGGGCTACACAGAGAAACCCTGGGGGGGGGGGGGGGGCGCCACATGTTATCTAGGAGTAGAGAGGTGTCTTATAGGGTCTTTAGGACCTTGCCACCAAGCCTAAGGACCTGAGCTCAATCCCTGGGACACTCAATTCCCCACTAATCTCTACATATGTGCCCTAACAAACAGATAAACACATACAAAAAATGTTTAAATTATGTGTCTATCTGGTAGGATTATGAGAAAGTTTTCTTTTGTGCTCCCGTTATTTACTAGTATACTATTTTGTCAAGGCTGGGATGGTTCAGCAGTTAAGAACACTGGCTGTTCTTCCAAGTCCTGAGTTCAATTCCCAGCAACCACACTGGTGGCTCACAACCATCTATGTGATCTGATGCCCCCTCTTCTGGTAATCGGGTATATATGTAGATAGACCACGCATATACATAAAATAAATAAATCTTTTAAAAGTATACAGTTTTGTCAAAGAAAAAACAGTTAAGTCCTTTCTATAGTATCTAACTTGAGTTGGGTAAAAATGTCATACCCTGCCCCCTCTTTTAAGAAAGGAACTATGTAGCTCTAGCCAACCTAAACTCACTATGTAGACTAACATGACCTCAATCTCTGAAAGATACAGCTGCCACTGCCTTCCAAATTAGGATTAAAGGTGTGAGGCTCCACAACTCACCGAACAGCATGAGTGAGGATGTTAAGATCGTCCTATCAACCCAGGATCCCACATCCCACAGGTCATTCTGTCAGAGAAGGCACTGATGGCAGACTGCCAAGGCTAACACCTCTACAAAAGGCATAAACCCAAGCCTGACAGCATGAGCGGCACAAGCATCCACAGCACATGCTTCTGAGGGCCACCCACGGCAAGAGAAATCCTTCAAACTAAACACTCATCAAAAGACATGGTGTCACACACCATCCTCTGAGAACCTGCACCTCAACAGCTCGTAAGGAACTTACACATTTGTGTGTAGCTGGAAGTCCCCAGTCCTGTAGCCGACTGCAAAGTTACTCCTTGTCAGCTTTGACTTGGCACTGTCAAAGGTCATTTGGTACCCAGCAAGCCAGCCCTCGTAACCAAAGACAGCTGACCCATGGATGGCAGGTCCAGCAAAATCAAAGTCAACATCACAGCCGAGGTTTATACACTCCCTCTTGTAAGCAGACTTGATTTTACCACTTTTCTTTCTGGAAAAAGAAGACACTTATTTGAAACAGGTGACAAAGATTTATACATATAACTGCATGGTTGGCATGAAACAGATTTAAACAAACTGCACTGTGACAATTACAGGGTTAAAAACAGCCAAATAAATTAAAGAAAACAACCCACATGGGCTAACAGGACTGAGCTGTGCTGTGTACAACTTGCAATCACAACGGCCTCAGAAACGGTAGGAAGCGTGGCCACAATGAGAGTTCATTCTGAAAGCAAGGCCCTGGCAGTGTCGAGCAGTGGTCAAAGGCAGAATTGATGCCGCTGTAAGCGCAGACAAGGCCTGTAAGCTCAATGCACACCAAACACCAGCACTTACCCTGTGTTCGGTGAAAAGGTGGTGTCAAAAGTCAGTTTCAAACCTTGACAAATCTATTTCAGAGGAAAAAGAATTCATGTTCAGTGATATCTCCTTTCTGGAATATGAAAATAAAGAGTAACACAAACGCAAGTCTGGAAACGCTACCTGGTCTTCAATTGCAATCTCTGTCCCCAGAGTGTTATCGGTGTTCCACTTCTCTGTGAAAGTCAGACCATACTCACACCATTTGTACTTGGTCTCCAAGGTCCCGCTAACTTTACCAGTGTCTGTATTAGATGAGCCAGATGTTGAAAATTCCTAACAAGACAACAAACAGCTTCATGAACCTTCTCCTAAGCCTGAAGAATCCACTGCCCAGCTAATACAGCCCTTACAGCTCTCCACTGTGCTTTTCCTAAGCAAACCTAACAGTGACAAGCCGGCCTCTGACCAAGTGACTGCCACCAGAATGTCCCTTACATGCCCAATGAGTCAATAAGAATTAAGTACACAGGACTGGTGAGGTGGCTCAGTGGGTATAAAGGCTTGCTGCAAGTCTGATCCTAACCTCCATCTTTAAAGCCCACATGGTGGAGAGAACAGAGTCCAGCAAGTTGTCATCTAACCTGCACATGTGCACTGTGACACAGGTGCCTACACACGCACATAATCCACACACAAGATACTGTGAAAACCATTAAATAAGTTAAATTTAAATTCTTCAATAGTCCATATTCTATTTTTTCTTTTTCCCTTTCTGAAGATTTACCTTTAATTGTATATGTAAGTACAGGGGCCCATGAAGGCCTGAACAGTCTGTTTTCCCTGAAATTGGAGATATAGGCAGTTTGTGAGCCATCCTGTGGGTTCTGAGACATGAACTAGAATCCTCTACAAGAGCAGTACCCTCTCTTAACTGCTGAGCTGCCTCTCCAGTCCCTCTGCTTTTTTTAGATGAGTCTTCACTAGGTTTCTTGCCTTTCCAAATAACTTATATTATCATCTTTTTGCTGTTGTGTTTGGTTTTTGTCTCCTTATGTGGAGATGGGGTGCCTGGACCTCTCCTTGTAGAGAAAGAAGCTGGCTGACCTGCCTGCCTCCCCAGTGCTGGGCGTAAAGGTGCGTACCTGCCAACACATCTCACCCAGCTCACCAGATTTTCCTTGTTTTAAAGCAGTGGGAGGGGATGGAGAAATGGCTCAATAGGTAAGAACACTGTTTCTCCTGTACAGACCTATGCTTGGTTCCCAGCAGCCCACAAGATGGTTAACAAGTCTGTAACTTCAGTTTCACAGTATCCACCGCCCTCTTCGGGTCTCTGTGGGTCCAACATAAACATGATGCAGATATACATGGAGGCAAAAGCCATACAGGAATAAAATTAAGTTCTTTTAAAAGCGTGGGAGTTGGGCTGGTGAGATGGCTCAGTGGGTAAGAGCACCTGACTGCTCTTCCGAAGGTCCGAAGTTCAAATCCCAGCAACCACATGGTGGCTCACAACCATCCGTAATGAGCTCTGACTCCCTCTTCTGGAGTGTCTGAAGACAGCTACAGTGTACTTATATATAATAAAAATAAATAAATCTTAAAAAAAAAAAAAGCGTGGGAGTTTATTGATTCCTTCACACTTGGTTTGTATCATACATCACCTGTCAGCAGAGAAAATAATTAATACAGGGATTAATATTAAGTATCATAAAAAGCTTAGGCTTGGAACTGAAAAAATGGCCAGTGAGTAGACACACTTGCTGCTCTTACAGAGGACCCAAATCTTGGTCCCAGCACCCACAACCATCTCTAACTCCAATTCCAGGGACTCTGACAGCACTGGCACTAAGCACACATGACAAACATGCAGCAAACACTCAGATACCTAAAATAAAAACATTTTGCCAGGAAGTGGTGGCGCATGCGCTTGGGAGACAGAGGCAGGCGAATTTCTGAGTTCAAGGCCAGCCTGGTCTACAGAGTGAGTTCCAGGACAGCCAGGGCTATACAGAGAAACCCTGTCTCAAAAAATCAAAAATAAATAAACAAATAAATTTTTATTTTAAAAATAAGTGAATCTTTTTAAAAAAGTTTTAACCTTGGTTTTGTTCCAAAAAGACCTGCCACTCCCCTGTAGCACACCAGGTAAACCGGGAACTCAGAGACTGTATCTTAGAACTTTTTAGAGGAACAAAGTATCTTTCTTTACCAAGCACAGCCTGTGGGTAAAATATCCCAAGATAAAATGTAACTCTTACAACAGTCTGAGTTCTGATTTATGGTTTCTATATCAATGCCTCTACAATCTAGTCACTTTAAAGCTATGTCTAAAATTATTTGTTGTTGTTGTTTGGTTGGTTGGTTTTTAGTTTATCAGAAATTTCGATACCTGAAAAGTTAAGAAATGTCAAACACTGCCAAGCAGTGGTGGCAGCGCTCACCTTTAACCCCAGCACTGGGAGGCAGAGGCAGGTGGATTTCTGAGTTCAAGGCCAGCCTGGTCTACAGAGTCAGTCCCAGTACAGCAAGCACTACACAGAGTAACCCTGTCTTGAAAAACTAACAAAATAACATTTTGGAGGTAGATTTGTTTTTTCAAAGGAACAGCGCAGCCTATTATAGGATAATCCAACTGAACTGACAACATGGAAGCTTTGGAGCTCTGCATGCACATCGAGATGACATTAAATACACATGAAGTATGCTCTTCTTCCAACAAACAGTTTACATGGGAAATGTGTATGGGCAGCAGTTTTTAATCCTGCATGACAATAATTACTCAAGTGCCACCTACTACCATCCACCAGTCCCTGAGATCAAGAACCAGCCTAACATGTGCCAAGGAATGCTCAGGACACAAGGCCAACAGGGCCAGAGGACCAATCCTCTCCATCACTGGAGCATCATCTTCTACATTTTGGGTAGCCTGCACATCCTGCAGTTCAAGAAATCAAAAGACCTTAGTAGGACTTAATTCTGGGCAGGTCTGCGTAGTACACCATCAGTGCTATGACGACTCAACTCTACTCAAGTATAAGCAGAGCATCCCCTCTTCAATCCAGGTCCTACATGTCCTTCAAGACCTTACACTTCCTAACTTGTTCCTAGTTCTGGTTTACCATCAGCCTTTCCTTTCCAACAAGAATTTTTAGTTTACAAATCTACTGCTTGATCCAATTCTCTGATTATCTTCGACTTACAGTTTGTCTTTCCAATAGAAAGGGTGTTTTTGTTTGTTTTACAACACTGGACCTCATACATAGCTGGGTAAACACTCTACTGCTAAGTTACACTCCCAGTCTTAAAGTAAACGTTTTAAAGACAAAGATGGTGTGTTTTAGTTTAAAACAACATACATGCACAAACACATTTAAAATTCAGTAGGCTGAAAATAAAGATTAGTAGTAGAGATGCAAGGCCCAGCAACAGTAAAGAAAAAATACTTACAGTCACCTAATACTCTATAATCTATTAATCCAAGTCAGTCACTCAACCATAACCAAATAATTAAGACTTCTTCACAGACCAAAGAAACCACAGGACAAGACAAATATAAAAGCCACAAATGCAACAGATCTAAGCATCAAGAAACAGCACCACAAACAACTTAATAGATACCAGTTACATGCAGAGCAGCATGCACACAGTACCGAGCAATCATAGTTTAGCATGAACATTAAACACCCATCTCCAATCTCACAATAAAAACTTCTAGAGAAGAAGGAGAACAGTGCTTTACTTTCTCCCTTCTTTAACAACAGTCGGGAAGGATCAACACATATGAAAATAGCAAATTCTGTAGAGACATTCCAGTCAGGATAAACAGGCAGACATCTCCATGGATGGCTGTTAGAATGTAGCCACTATACTAAATGGTCATTGTAGTCAAATAACCAAGTTACTACTCAGAGCCCAGAACTCTGACAGGTACTAAGAGAAAGGGTTACAGGAGTCACGGCCTTCATGCTTGTCATCTACCTGAGTAGACAGTCCCAAATAAGCAATGGCTTTCCCAACTTCTCCATGCAATCATGGTAAAACATACATAATAAAGGAATATAACAAAACCATGTGAAATGCAGAAATCACATACAAAGCCAATAAATCAGACTACACATAAATCATTCAAAACAAATTAGCTTCTGCCTCCTTAAGGGAAAAGAGCTGTAGATATTTATGGGCTATGAAATTAACAGCTTCGTGAAAACGAATCAATAACTTACCACACCGCTGCATGACTTCGTCTTCACATCCAGCTTCACCAGCCCAAAGCCTTCAAAAAGAGAGGGCAAAGATATGATTCTTCTGCAGAAAAGACGTATACCCACACTCAAAGTACTGTGAACATAATCCCAAAGTCCGGGACAGAAATGGACAAATGCACAGCACATGAAGGAACATTTACAAGCAGTCAGCTCTGCTAAGGTGACAGTAGCGCTGCCTAGTGTCCTATAACTGGCTCCACTTCCTGCCGCACCCTTTTCAAGCCATTTTTAAACGTTAGATTAAAAATCAGTTCCTCAGACTGGCCTACTGTTTATGGCAACACACTTAGGACTTTTATCCCAAAAGGGTATCACCAAAGAGCAAGGGGTAGTGGTATGTGCAAAACAATCAATTTTCAAGAAAGCACAAAAATTGACTCAAAACTCTAAGGTTTCCACCTACCCAGAGTCATAACCACAAAAATAAAACAGTAATTCTAGGCAGCTCTATCCAACCATGGTCTGAACTGTCACTTAAAAGAATAAAGTACAGGCTTTCCCCTCTCCCTAGGGGGTGGGGAGTGGGGTGGTACTCGCCTCCCATCACTTGGGAGGCAGAGGCAGGTAGATCTGAGAGTTCAAGGCCAGCCTGGTCTACAGAGTGAGTTCCAGGACAGCCAGGACTACAGAGAGAAAGCCTGTCTTGAAACAAAACCAAAAAACAACAACAAAATAAAAAGAACAAGCTTTTCAATTGTGACCGAAGAAAGGCTAAGAAAGTGGGGTACACATGCAGCTGGCAGAGGCATGAGTGCAGCAGGGTATTCAGTCTAGAAAAGCAAAGCAATTAACTTTTTTCAAGAGGTCCAAGCATATATTTTTCTCTTTTATGTTTAAAAGGGAAAAAAGTCCTTACCAAATCCTTTGTTGAAAATGTCTCTGGCAGCTTTGCCGAGGTCAGCATAGGGTGGAGGGATACACATCGCTAGTCAAAAGAAACATTCTACAGTTAATGTGAGCTACTACTAGGACCTACTGCTAACATTTACATTCAAGCAGTTCAACCGGAGTGGGTTTTGATGCCACTAGAACTTCAATAAATGTTATTCTAAAGTAGCCACCCATAACAAAAACTTATTTCTAAATAGCTATGTGGTAATACAAACCTGGGACATTTCTACCAAGTTTTAAGAATGGGGGAAGCCTTTCTAATTCCTAAACATAAGTGTCTACTGCCTACACAGTTGCCAAAACTCAAGGTGACTGATTTAACGGAGATAAAAACCAAAATTTAAGCTTAGGCGTTCTCCCCTAACAAACCTTTGGGAAGGACTTCCAAAATCAAAACCAACACTCTGGGAACTGGCACAATTGAGACACGGGCAAAAAATACAACCATCTATGTCTACAGCAACTAAATATCAAATGGCACTTTAAACACATTACTACGGTCCCCCAAGTCCTCCGACAACGTGAGGCTTAAGGGCAAGGAATCCGAGCTCCAGGAGCAGCTCATTCATTCTCCAGTGCACATCCACGCCCTTAGGAACACGTGTAATGACCTTGTAGTGCACTCGACCTGTGCAGGCAGACAGCGAACTACTTCCTCTTGCAAAGTGACTGCTCTAACTCTCCGCCCCCCCCCCCCGAACCCCAAGATGGAATTCAACAACTAAGTGTTTTGCTTTCGGATTTGTAAGTAACATATCCAAAAGCCAAGGGTGGGTGCGGCCAAGGACCAACGCCCCAGGCGCGAGCCCCCCTATCTGCAACCCAACAGCCCAGCACCACGTCCGTCAACAGAGTGGCAGTGTAAGACTTAGGGGGCGCGCAAAGAAGCAAACTTTCCAAGTCTTTGCAGGCATCATGTGGGCCACGGCGGAACAAGGTATGGTTCTCTAAAGAGGAACAGCACAGCCCCCATGGCCCCATCGCGCAAACACCTCTTGTGCTACTTACGCCGTGGGCATACCGGTACACAGCACTCAGCCATGGCGAAGTCGCGGGGAAAAGGTGATCTGTGAAAGGGACAAGAAGTGCGGTCAGGGGACAGTCAAAGGGTCCCCTGGGGAGCTCGGACATTAGAGAAAGGGGCCGGGGCCGCTGCGGCCATCTTAGGGGACCAGGGCCGCCCTGAGTTCACTCAGGCTGCCGGCCCGCCCTAAGGCCCCAGAGTCGGCAAGAGGCGGGCACCATAGTACCTGCGGGTGTCCTGAGGGGCGCTGCCGCCACCGCTCGGCTCGCAGCTGAGGCCACTCCGCTATCTGAAAGTTGCGCTGCAGCCACCGCGGCTGGAGGGCGAAGTGAAGGAGACACCGTTGCGCCCCGCCGCAAGCCTGGCCTCCCCCAGCCAGGTCCCCGCCGCGGCCGCCCGGGCTGTCTACCGCGCCTGTCCTTGCCGCTCCGCCCGCTGCCCACTCCCACCTGCTCCGGAGTGACCACGTGGGTCGAGAGCACGGCGGTCTCCTTGGGTGAGCGGTCTCGGACCGTCCGGCGGGGACGGGGCGAGCAGGAGCTGCGGGGCCTCGGGTTAGGCAATGTCCAGGACAGCCCCAGAGGCGAGGACCTGGGAACGGCGGAGGCGGCGCAACGGCACCCGCGCGGTCAGGATGGGAGTGGCCACGCGAGTCGCGACGGGGCGGGGCGATGTGCCCCGCAGGGTCACGTGCACCCTCTCAGCCTCCTCCCTGAGTCCCAGCCTGGAGGTCTGAACTTAAGGTCCGGGTTGAGGGGGATGAAACACTCTCCCCAAGTGCAGCCTCCATGCTCTTCCCATCTCGGTTCACCGCCCACCGCCATGTCCTCCCCTGCTGGGACTAGGCTGGGCTCCAAAGGAACAAACTTGAGCCAGTCTCTGGGCATTTCTCTCGGAGCCTCAGGGTTGCGCTCCTGCAGCCTCCGTCTCACCCATATATGGTATGGGTTCACACACGCGCAGAAGCACATCCTGCTCTAGGAAGAGAAGCTTCCCCTGGTTGAGAGGCCTGGAGAGACAAGGGAATAACTGTAGGATTCATGCTGACCAGTCATTAGAATGCTGCTCTCAAGTTCTTTAGATATGCCAGAAGAGGGAGGGAGCAGCCAGTCCTGATGCCTATACCTGTAGTCCCAGATCTGGGCGGCAGAGAAATTACACCAGATTGAGGCTAAACTACAGAGTGAGGCAAAAGGTTAATAAAGATAAGAGACCGCTGGATAGTGGTGGTGCACACCTTTAATCCCAGCACTTGGGAGGCAGAGGCAGGTGGATTTCTGAATTCGAGGCCAGCCTGGTCTACAGAGAGAGTTCCAGGACAGCAAGGGCAATACAGAAAAACCCTGTCTTGAAATAATAATAATAGAGACCAGTTTGAGGCTAAACTACAGGGTGAGGCAAACAGGATAATAAAGATAGAATCGGAGGCTCAGTGAGTAAGAACCCTTATCTTGCTGTGCATGCAAGGGGACCTGAGCTCGGATCCCCAGCACCCAACACCCACATTAAAAGCCAGTAGTAGTTCCAGAAATAGAAACAAGAGGGTCACGGGGGCTCTGTCAACCTGGCCTGCAAACCGTGTTCTCTAAATTCTGTAAAAGGTGAAGAGCAGTAGACACTGTTCAAAACACACACACACACACACGTCAGCCATACAGAAGATTTAAAATGGAGACAACTGACACTTCAGCTCAATAAACTCAAATAATTTAGCCTGTGGACCTCAATTCCCTCATCTCTAAGATGCTGTTTAATAATCTTCAATAGACATACAGTTGGACTGAGAGCAAAGACACCCACACATATGCACTCATGACTCAATCGTCTCTGAACTCTTCCTCTACTCAAGTACTGTTAAGTCATCACTCTCCTCCTAAGCCGGAGGAAAGATGGCTAGGTGGGCTCCCCCCAATCCAACACCCAAGTTTAAAGTTACACTCTGGTATGTTTCTCTCCCAGGAGCAAGGCTAGCCAGCAACCTCACCTGCTCACAGCTGGAATTGTGTTGTAAAAAGTGAAATGGGAAGAGTCTTTGTGTGTATGAGATCGGGCTCCAGCACCTGACTCATCCCTTCATCCAAGCTCAGGCAGGTTGGTCTGCCATGGACCTGGCCCACGGGAGACAGTCTGCCCCAGCTGTGTGATGCTTGTGGTAGAGTTTGGCCTCCTCAGCACTGCCTTCCAGAAAAACTCAGCCTGCTAAATTAGTTACCTCAATTGCCTATAGCAGGGCTTATTCCTATTCTGTATTACCTGTCACAAGTTTTGATCTCCAGAGACATCATTTTCTGACACAAAAGTCGGAAGCTTTACTCTGTAAAGTATGTGGGTGGTGCTTAATGGCCACTGGGGACAAACTCCAGCCTAAGCAAAGAATTACAGGGGTGGGAAAGATGGTGACTCCTTCCCATCATAAAGACACAGCTGACACTCCTATGTAAAAGGCAGGTTAGCAAGAGAAATGTATAATTCATTTATTTGATCATGATTTTATATGATATACAAGCCACCAAACTGAAGAGCCCAAACATCCAAGGTGAATTATTGATTTTTATTTTTGAATTATTGATTTTTGTGCTTAGGTTGACTGAAGCATGGACAGCCAGATAGGAATATAAATGAACAAAAAGAGTATAATCTTTATAACAGAATGAGTAAGGATCCCACAGGGTCTGTCCAGGTAGCCCATCCTCCCAGCTATGGATAAGAACTCCTTCTAAAAAGAAGGGGGTGGTCTTCTTGGTGTAATGCTGGGAATTGAACTAATGTAAGACCAGCATTACACCACTGAGCTATAACTCCGATCCCCTTTTTAACTCTACAAAACCAGGTCTCTCACTAAATTGCCCAGGAAAGCCTTGAACTTTTCATCTTCCTCTTTCAGCCACCACCACCATCCTGCCCCAAGTAGCTGATATTATAGGCCTGCACCACCAAACCCCACTAACATGGAGGTCTTGAACTGGGAAGATGGCTCAATAAAGTCCTTGCTGTGTAAATCAGGAGTTCGGATCTCCAGAACCCACATAAAAGCTGGGCAAGGTGTGGCAGCCCAAGCAGGACTCAGGCAGCCCAGCACTCAGGAGACAGACATGGTATTCCTGGGGCAAGATGGCTAGCTTAATTAGGTGAAATTGGCAAGCTCTGGATTCAGTGAGAGATTCTGCCTCAGTGAATTAGAGAGCCATCAATGAAGACACATGCATATGCCCACATGTGTACACGTGCCCACATGCAAAAATATGTTATTTCCTTGTCCAGCATAGCTGTGATCCAGGAACCCTGGCTACAGACAATGAAGGAATGAAGAAAAGACAGTCACCCATACAGAGAAGGGAGATCGGGTAGGGTTCTCTAATTGCTACCACAGCAACCCAGAATCTCAAGGTGTTTATTAAGTACAACAGAAAGGTAGGGGGGTTGCCAGCTTGGTAGAAAGTGTCTGTAGGCAGCAGCCTCAGACTGTGAACATCCAGGAGGAAGAAGCTGCAGTTGCTAGGTTTGCAACAATCAATCTTCTACAAACATTCATACCTCCCAAGAGAAGCGCCACCACTGCTCTTGAGCCTGATCCACATGGGTAACAGCTTTGCCAACTGCCCCATGGGTTGGAGGCCTTGGGATTCTTGACATAGTGGTACCCATGTCAAAATAGGCATTCTCTCAGAACTTCATTCACCCAGGGCTTCCTTTGGCCCCCTCTACATATACCACAGATAATGCATATGCATACAATATGCATACACACACAATTAACTGATAGAATAGAGGTCTGATGATCTGTTAATCAAGGCAGGTCAGAGAATGTCTTTATGGCAGGGTAAAGTGAGTGTTTTTAGCTTTGAGGCTTTGGGGGCAGGAGGAGTGGGTTTTACTTTTCTATGACTTGCTTCTGATTAAAAAAAAATCTAATTTCTTGGCTTTCCTTGGGTGGAGAACAAAGACAGGGCAGGATCAGTTCAAAGAGAAACTCTGTTTCAAGGCCTTCATTTTGAGCAGGATTTAGTGAATCCACCTGAGTATCCATATTCAAACTCCTTTAGAGTGATGGCACACTCCCCAAAACCCGGCACTTGAAAAGTGAAGGCAGGAGACTCAGTGAGGCGTCATCCTCAGCCACACAGGGATTTGATGCCAGCCTGGGCTACAGAAGAACCTGTTCCAACAAGCATGATATTGAATCCAGGATATTGAAAACAACAACAAAAACGTCTGACAAGACTACTGAAGCTGCAGTGACTTATCTAGTCTTAGAAAACGCTTTGTAGTGTGTGTGCCTTATTCTGCTAGACCCAAGTGACTAAACTGAGCAAGGCAGAACACACCTATAACCCTGGCATTTGGGAGGCAGAAGCAGAAGGACCAAAAGTCTGAAGACCATCCTAGGTAACTTAGGCTCTGTTTGTTTGTTTGTTTGTTTGTTTGTTTGTTTATGCAGGGTTTCTCTGTGTAGCCCTGGCTGTCCTGGGACTCGCTCTGTAGACCAGGCTGGCCTTGAATCTACAGAGATCCCACCTGTCTTTGTCTCCTGAGTGCTGAGATTAAAGGCATACCACCTGACTTTAGACTCTTTTTTTCTTAAAAGCTAGTTAATTGCTCAGACCGAATTATACCAAGGGGCAGGGATAGGGGGTGGAGGGTTAGACTACATCTTACAAAAGAAGTGTCAGTAAATATGTGGATATTTTAAATCTCCACAGTCCTGATTTGCTCATAGAGTCATTTACACTCTTGTATGCAAGTGTGTTTACTCCCTTCAAAGACACACAGCCCCAGCCATCTAATCTTCATACCGGAGAAGGGCTACTGAGGCTGTTAATTCCCTGACTACAGTTCCTGTAAATGTATCTCTGCCCTTCCCCCATCCAGCATGTAACAGTGAAATATGCACAGGAGTGTTTTAAGGACATTCTTGCTCAAAACGATGGGAAACGAGAGTCCTTGGTCCACAGCAATTCTGAAATCCAGCCCTGTAAAGTCAGTCTTACTCCTGCATGGGCTCAGAAAGGTTCTGTCAGAAGAGCTGGCCCTACACACTCTCTTTCTCTTCCTGCCACTGGCTCTGACACAGTGGAAGAGGGCCAGCCCAGCCCACACTCAAGCTCTGTCCTCTCACATTTACATGACCCTTGGCTATTTCATGGGCTTATGGATGTGACACTGGCAACGCAATCATCCTCAGGACAAACAAACTGAGACCTAGCAGCAGGCTCGGGAAGGCTCAACGGAAGCTCCCGTCTGAAAGCTTCTGCATAGAAGAGGGTCTAAATATGGAGACTGTGGCCTGAGATACCATTTTTCTTAGGGATGGGCATGCTGAGAAGGATTCAAATGGGGTCAGTAGTTTTCAAAGTGGGATGGGTGTTGGGGAAAATATAGAAGTTGAGAACTTAGAGGGAGTGAGAAAGAGAACAAGGGAGAGGGCTACTAGGATTACAGTGAGCTACTTTAGTTACTGGGGAGAGTCTAACCTATGAAGCTCACTGGCTGAGTAAGGCCAGGACTTTGGAGTGAGCTGCATCTCCACATCTCACACAGTAGTGGGACTGGCACAAGCTGTTGGCAGAGACACTGGAGTAACCTGGGAGTTATAAGATAGATAGTGGCGAGGACAACCCTGAGTCAGGTGCCAAAGTCCTCAGTGACTAAATAGGAGTGATCGGCAAATGGGTCATAAAAAAATTGAATTCAGGGTGTGGTCCAGCTGTAGGATATTGCCTGGTATGTGCAAGACCTGGACTTCATCCTCTCCCAGCACCACATGCAAAAACAAAAGTAGGTGAACAGGTTGAAGATGCTCTAGCTGACGGCATAAACTCAGTCTGGTAGGACTGTGTGTGAGGAAATCAAGTGCTCTTCCATCCACAGGCCAGGCTGGGGGTTGGCACGATGACAAATTGAGTAGAGACTGGGAGAGGGGACAAGAAAAGCGTTCAGTGGAGCGGCTGAAGACTCGGGTCGTTTGTTTCCAGCCACAGTGTAGGTTTTAGAAAGCACAGAGAGCATAGAGCATACTTTGGCAGGGAGGCCATAGTAGGAGTTCAAACCAAGGAGGAGGAAGCACAGACAGCGTGGGAAGCTAGTGTCTTAGGTAGGGTTTCTGCTGCTGGGACAAAACACCAGGACCAAAAAGCAAGTTGGGGAGATGTGGTGGTTTGAATAGGAATGGCCCCCATAGGCTCATGTCTTTGAATGCTTGGCCCAGAGAGAGTGGCACTATTAAGAAGTGTGGCCTTGTTGGAGTAAAGGTGACCTTGTTGGAGAAAGTGTGTCACTCTGGGAGTGGAATTTGAGGTCTCCTATGCTCAAGCTACATTCAGTGTGGCACACAGTCTCCTGCTGCTGCCTTTAGGTCAAGAGGTAGAACCCTCAGCTCCTTCTCCAGCACCATGTTGGGCTGCATGCCACCACAATGATAATGAGCTAAGTCTCTGAAATTGCAAGCCAGGCCCAAATTAAATGTTTTCCTCTACAAAATAGTGTCAAGGTTATCACAGCAGTAGAAACCCTAACTACAACAGGAGGAAAGGATTTGTTTGGCTTACACTTCCACATCACTGTTCATTACTGAAAGAAGTCAGGACAGGAACCCAAGCACGGCAAGAACCTGGAGGCTGACGCAGGGGCCATGGAGGGGTTTTTCTTAATGTCTTGCTTCCCATGGCTTGCTCAGTCTGCTTTCTTATAGAACCCAGGGATGGCACCACCCACCATGGGCTGGGCCCTCCCCCCACATCAATCACTAGTTAAGACAATAACTTACAGCTGGATCTTATGGAGGCATCTTCTCAGTTGAGATTCCCTTCTTTCAGATGACTTTAGTTGTGTATCTAGCTGACAGAAGACTAGCCAGCACAGCTGGGAAGGATGGAAATGCACACAGGCACTTGTATTTGAGGACATTAATGCCTACAGTCAGCTGTGAAGGATATGCTGGAAATAACTGGTCTCCAAAGTTCAGTCAGTGACAACCACTCCTGTTGTGCATGTAGAACAACGTGCATGGATTTGTTTAAGGTCTATAATCTCAGGATGCTGGGGTTTGTTTGTTTGTTTGTTTGTTTGTTTGTTTTTTAAGCACACTACAGCATGAAAAGCACTGATGGAGACAGGCACATTCCAAAGGCAAATTAAGGAAAGGCAATCGTTCTTTAGCTTTCCAGATCAGAACAGAGCTGGGCCCTTCCTAGCTGTCTTAGGATTTCTGTTGCTGTGAAGAGACACCACGACCACAGCAACTCGTACAGAAACGATGTAACTGGGGCCAACAGTTTCAGAGATTTAGTCCATTATCATCATGGTAGGGCATGGTGGTGGGCAGGCAGACACAGTGCTGGAGAAGGAGCTGAGAGTTCTACATCTTGATCCACAGGTAGCAGAAGGAGACTCTGGTTCCGTGGTCAGCTTCCTCCCTTGGAGTGTTCAGGCACGACTGCACAGTGGGGTGGTCAGCAGGATCTTGGTCCAGCAGTGAGTTCTAGGGAAAGAAGGTCTTCTCCAAGGATTTTAGGGGTACATCTCTTTCAGATAGTACTTAGTAAAACGACTCTCTTAGACTATATTCATGAAACAGCGTGTGCTCTTCACTCGGGTTCAACACGGCTGCTCTGAACCGTGGACAGTGGGAAAAGGGGTCTTCAGGGTGAAGGTAAGTCACTGGCTGGACCTTAACTTCCTGGTAATGCCTCATGTACGTGGAAAGACATCCCAGGAATCCCGGACGCTTGCTGAGCAGGCTCTTATCTGGAGGGAGGAGGCTGAGCCTGTAATTTTGCCAGAGACTATGTGACATTCCTCACATAGATGTGGGGGTTGGACTCCCCAGATCAGGCAGAGAAAAAGCCCCACTAAGAAAGCCCCATTTTGTGCCAAGCTCAGGAAAGCTGTCCAGATGTGGTAGACTACAAAGCCCATTCCCAGAGTGAAACACTTCCGGCTGAACCTACTCTAGCAAGGCCATGCCTCCTAATAATGCCACTCCTTATGGGCCTACCGGGGCCAATTACATTCAAACTACCACACTAGCTTAGTGTCTAGTTTGTGATGATTAAGTAGATAGTGGACATATTATTAAGAGTTTGATATTAGGGGCTGGAGAGATGCTTCGGTGATTAAGAGTACTGACTGTTCCTCCGGAGGTCCTGAGTTCAAATCCCAGCAACCACATGGTGGCTCACAACCATCTGTCATAGGATCTGATACCCTCTTCTGGTGTGTCTGAAGTCAGCTATAGTGTACTTAAAAAAATAGATTTTTTTTTAAAGTTTGATATTAACTTAGAAGTGTTTTTCAATTAAAGTTTACCTATATGACTTTTTAAAGATTCGGCTCTCTAGCTGTGAGAGCTATTTCTTTCTCAGCTACACCCACCCAGCCAATATGTAGCAATCCTGACACAGACATCAATTATGAACATAATGAAAACAATGGTGATTAACACATGCCAGGCACTTCCTTCGCTCTCAGAGGTTCCGATTCTTCATTACATTCTGACAGCAGCCCTCAGAGAACGTAAGTCCCCAGGTCTGAGTGCACTAAGTCAGGGAGACACAGCTTAGCCAAGTTCTGTTAGAGTCAGGCAGACTATCCTAACCACCAGTCACTCTGTGACCTACACTCAAAGCCTTACCCACTGGAGAAGACTGATAAGAAAGAAACAAGTCGACTGCTTTCGGCCAGCTGTAGCTTTTGCCCTCTGACAGATAGCTGCCTACCTAACCGTTCCTTCTGAGTTTTGGGTGAAGGCCTGAACCTCCACAGAAATGAAGCAGGGAGCAAGAGCCGGCCTCACTGGCTCACTGCTGAGCCTGCCTTATGACTTGCAGCCCACGCCTTTCGGTATCTGCTGCCTGTGGCTGCCCTGTGTCTCTCCAGTTGGTGTGGGAGGCAGTGGAAGGAAGATGAGGGAGAATTCTGGGCCCCAGGAAGTCACAAGGGCAGTTTGGCAGGCTGCCTGGACATCCATACAGAGCAAAACGAAGGAGGAAGCAGAGGGACAATGGGCCATTATTTCTAGCTGTGGGTGACTGGTCACTTTGGAGTAGGTGACCTGACATCCCTCCCACCAGCCCACATTGAGCTTCAGTTGCTAAAGCTGCCATTGGTGATATAGTCCCTGCAGGATGTAGGGTTTCAAGAAACCCACCTTATTGTAGGAGCAAAGAGTATGGGTTTCCATTTTACTTTTTAAAAAAGATTTATTTATTTTATGTATATAAGTACACTATAGCTGTCTTCAGACACACCAGAAGAAGGCATCAGATCCCATTACAGAAGGTGGGCCACTATGTGCTTGCTGGGCATTGAACTCAAGACCTCTAGAAGAGCAGTCAGTGCTCTTAACCGCTGAGCCATCTCTCCAGCCTGAGGGTTTCCATCTTAAATGTAACTTAAAAGTACATGAGAGTCATGAGGCCCCGGTGTGGTCAGAGTGGACTGGAGATAAATCCCTCACCCCTTCCAAATAGCATGGATTTTCTCGGAGTTGCCAGCAGGCGTCTGAGACGAGCTACAAAAGACACACTATCAGAATGAACCGGTGCTTTCTGTGGCAGCCGGAACTGCAGGTTCAGTTAATTCAGAATAATGAAGGCCAGCAGATGAGAAGAGCTTGGCTGAATTAGGCACATTAGAAGAAATGGGCTTTATCACCTTTGGATGTCCTAGAGCTGTGCTAATGAGCTCCTCCTCCGTGCAGGTCTTAAGGGGAAGCTACTTTAATAGATAGGGATCTTTTCTTTTCTTTTCCTTTCTTGTTTTGTTTTGTTTTGTTTTTTGTTTTGACAGGGTTTCTCTGTATAGCCCTGGCTGTCCTGGAACTCACTCTGTAGACCAGGCTGGCCTCAAACTCAGAAATCCGCCTGCCTCTGCCTCCCAAGTGGTGGGATTAAAGGTGTGCGCCACCACTGCCCGGTGATATTTTCTAAGTCAACTCGTCCATTGTTCATATGAGACAGGCCACTTGTCAATGAAATGTGTGTGCTTGCCTTTATCATGGTACTTCAGTTTAGCCCTGTTTGTAAATGGGATAAAGCAGCCAATTTGTCATCTGAAAATTAGCGGGTTCTCAGACAGTGTGCTTCAGTGGTCTCTTAGAATGCTATCAAGGATCATGTGGGCACAGTGGGAGAGTGCCTACTCCAGCATTCCTACATACACACACACACACACACACACTGTATATATATATATTCATATTTTCTCTAAAAGGCTTGTATACAGGCTCTTGTGATCACAAGAGCCATTCCCAGTCTTTCAGATTGTGACACATATTCTCTCCCCAAGTATTTATCAAGCAACAGGTATAGATCAGACACTGAAACTAGTTGCTAACGACCTAGAAAGGACAGAACTATGGACAAGTATTGTCAGAGCCCTTTAGAAAAGAGAGTGGCAGGCCACCGCCACCCCTCCTCAACCCTCACCACCATGGCAGTCGGGAGATCTGGCCCCGAGATCATGAGAACAGGTGAGCTGCCCATCTCTCTCTCACTGCAGCACTGGAGAGAGTAGACCCTGAACCCTGTCTGGGTAGCACAGTGGAGCTGGCTCTGGAGGGTGGGTGCCATGAGCCAGTCTGAGGGCATGAGGACAGGAGAGCTGACCCTGCCTCCTGGTGGCACTGGGTGGCCTAGCTGGAGCAGTGTGGAGCTGGTGAAGTAGAGCTGGAGGCTTGACCAGATCAGCAGCCACCCAGGCCCAGATCCAGGGCTCTGAACTGGCCCACCCCAAAATCTGTATCATCTGGGACTGGTTAGGATAGGTAGCTGCAGGACACATGACACATGACCATGACACAGAGCAACAACAGGATATCTGAGAGGAGTTCCCGTAAGGATCCAATACTGATGGTGTCAGAGAAGCCAGAGGCCTGGAATCAAACCAATGACTCATTGCAATGGACCTTTGCAAGTGAGGATGTGTGGACAGAGAAACACACTGTGACATACTGCAGCTTCCACAATGAGATTTCTATTCTTTGTTGTTGTTGTTGTTGTTGTTGTTGTTGTGTGTGTTTTATTTTGGGAGGAGGTTTCAAGGGCAAAGGGTGGATAGGAGGGGGCAGGGAAATGAGTGCATGATTCACAAAGAATCAATAAAAAGTTTACAAATGAAGGAAGAGCAGGCGTGAGGGCGTGAGGGAAGGATGAAAGAAGAAAGGGGGATAGGAGAGTGGGAGTACAAAGGAGAAAGCTCACCCTGGGGACATGATGAAGGCCTCAGAGTTAAATGGACTCTTAGATGGAGGACATATTGTGATATGTGCAGGAAAGATGCTCAGGTTTGGCGGTGTAGGTCTTCATGGCAAGTGGGACAGTTGGCACTTGTCAACTGGATTAGCTCTGGAATCTATGGCGGCATTGCTGGGTAAATCTGTGAGGTCCTTTCCTGAGAGAGGACGCTTCTCTGGAGTGTGTGGTTCCTCCTGGTCATGGTCAGGATCAGAGAGGCTGAGGGAAAAGCAGTGCTGCTGGCCTGCCTGCCTTTGCTCTGTGCTGGTGAGTGCATCTGCCTCATTGCCGCCGCTGCTGCCGCCACCGCCCCGCCATACCTTGATGGCACCAAACGCCAGCTTATTTGGGTTCTAGCATGGACTGAAGACTAGCAGCTTTCCAGGAATCTTTTGGAACCAGTTGAGGACTCCTGGCACATGCAGCTTTGTGGACTGAGCAGCTTGCAGGTTCTCAGTCTCTCCACATATATGTATATTGCCAGTGCTGGACTATAGCTGTCCACAGTTTTGCACATATGGAAGTTTCTCATCCCTGTGGCACACATGGCAGGTTCTCATCAGTGTGGCACACATGGCCAGTTGTCTTCAGTTATTCACACATGGCAGCTTGCAAGTTCTCAGTCTCTCCAGCATACTGTATGTATATGTATAATGTATATATATGTATGTACACTGCCATTGCTGGACTATACAGCCACTATTATGTAAGAAGCCAAGTCAACAAATCTCCTTGTCTTTTGTACAGTTGAAAAAGGATCTCACTGTGCAGCCCTGGCTGGCCTGGACTTGCTATGTAGACCAGGCTGGCCTCAAACTCAGAGACCTGTCTGTCTCTGCCTCTGGAGTACTGGAGTTAAAGGTATATGGCACCAAACCCAGGCTGGCCCTCCACCTTATTTTATGTGTATATTGTGTTCATGTGTACACACAAACACACACACATATATGTGGGTGTGTTTACCAGTGTCTGTGCATATGGAGGCCAGAGGTTGACATTAGGTGGCTTCCTCTATCACTCTCCACTACTTCTAAAAATCACATTTAGGGGACAGAGAGATGGCTCAGCAGTTAAGAACACTGACTCCTCTTCCAGAGGTCCTGGTGGCTCACAATCATCTATAATGGAATCCGATGCCCTCTTCTGGTGTGTCTGGAGTCAGCTATAGTGTGCTCATAAATAAAATAAATAAATCTTTTTTTTTTAAAGAACAATAAGGGCTGGTGAGATGGCTCAGCGGGTAAGAGCACTGACTGCTCTTCCAAAGGTCCTGAGTTCAAATCCCAGCAACCACATGGTGGCTCACAACCATCTGTAATGAGATCTGACGCCCTCTTCTGGAATGTCTGAAGACAGCTACAGTGTACTTGCATATAATAAATAAATAAATCTTTTTTTAAAAAAAGAACAATAAAAATCACATTTATTTATTTAAGGGGTGAGAATGAGTCCCGGGGATTGAACTCAGGCTGTGAGGCCTTAGTTACTGGACCACCTCCAGTTCACTGGTTCAGCTCAGTCAGGAGCTAGCAAGCCCCTGGGGTCCTGTCTCCACCTCTTAGCACTGGAAGAGCACAGAAGCACACCACTTTACCTGGCCTTTCTATGGGTTTAGGGGACCCAGACTCAGATCTTCAGGTCCTGGAGCTTGCTGGGCTTGAACTCACAAAGATCCTCCTGCCTCTGCCTCCTGAGTGCTGGGATTAAAGGTGTGCCCTACCATGCCTCTGACAGCTCACTGTCATCCCTTCAAGCTCTTGTGAGGTGAACAGAGCCAGGACTGATGCTCTTCCTTTAGAGATAAGGAAATTAGAGCCTACAGAATCATTGTCCATTTGCTCGGAAGACAAGAGCCAGCCTTGTCAGAATTCCAGCCTAGGTCTCTGTCCCATGCCAGGAACTGTCCTTGTCCCTCTTCCTCTTGAGGCTTCGTTCCTTCCCGCAGAGGTGGCCCCATCACTTCCTACAAGGAGGCATCTGCAACTCTATACAGCCTGGCCTGCCCTGGCTAAGCATGTGAAGAGCACGTTGTAGGCCAGGGCAGATTATGAAGGCTTTAGGAAGGTGATGTCCCCCACCCCCAAATAGCCACCTTAATCTGTGGCTTAGTGTAACAAGCTTCATCTTTAAGTACCTTGGAGGGAAGGGCCAGTCATAAGGTGCACTTCATACACCTCTTACAATGAGCTCAGTGGCCCCTTATACAGTGATGGAGATGAGACCCAACACTTCTCACGAGCTAGGGACCATTTCATACCTTCCCGCGTTCCTCCATGCATGATTACGAGCTTGGGATTTTGGAGTATCTGAGATGTGCGGCTTTGCTCATAAAGTCTAAACAAATACTCTGAAATCTGAAGATCTCTGAAATCTGAAACCTTTCTTTCTGGCCCCAAGTATTTTGGACAAGAGTTGATATTCATCCACTAATATTTTAGCTCATTAACATTCATAATAGTCACCCAAGGCAGTTATGACAGATGGCCAGCAGCTAAGAGCATGATCTGTGCTGACAGAGGACCTGAGTTCAAGTCTCGGCATATCAGATGTGTGTAAGGAGGACATGCTATATAGACTGTGGATGTGACTGCTTCGTGGTGTGGTTGAGGAGAAAGTTTTTATTTGTAGATACGAGAGAGAAAACAGCCAGGGGCACCTGGAAGAGTCCAGCACAGAGGGAGAAAGTGGAAAACTGAATATGGCCAGCTGACTGGACATGGCCAGGGCTAGCTGTGAGAGAGGGGGAAATAACCAGAGATAGAGAATAGAGAGAGCATGGCGGCAAGATTAGCACGGAGGGAAGGGGCAGTGGAGGGGGACCCTTGCCGGTTATAGAGAAACAACAGGTGCCTGGGAGGAGAGAGAGAAACTGGCACCCTAAGATGGAGGCTTTGAGATGTATAAGGTCCCTGGAATACTGAGGGAGCCTAGAAGCCAGCATGCGCTTTGATATGCTGATAGGTGCCACAGGTCCCTTCGCCACAGGTAAAGGAAATGACTCCTTTCCACAGACAAGAACAGGTTTTACAAGTTCCTGAGGAATGGTGGCTTTTATCTAATCGCCAGAAAACCTTGTATGGTCCAGGTTGAGCTCATTGCTGGATATAAGGTGTCTGCCTTTAGAGTCTGAGCAGCTGGAGTTTCCTTTGGACCTGACACTCACAAGTGCCTGTCACAGAAGATCCAAGGAGAATGAAAGTTTCTTGTCTTAGCAGTATAGACACTCAAAAGCACATACATACATACATACATGCATACACACATACATACATGCATGCATACATGCATACATACACACACATACATACATACATACATACATACAATTTAAAGTAATAAGTAAATCCTTTTGGAACAGTGGTTCTCAACCTTGCTAGCTGTGACCTTGTAATACAGTTCCTCATGTTGAGGTGACCCCCAACCATAAAATTATTTTTGTTGCCACTTCATAACTGTAACTTTGCTACTATTATAAATTATAATGTATATCTGTTTTCTGATACCCCTGTAAAAGTGACCCCTGTGAGGTGACCACAGGTTAAGAACCACTGTTTTACAAGCTTGGCTCTGTTTTTGTTTTTGAAAAGAAAAGAACTATTATCACCTCAAAATGGAGGGTAGAAAGGTTAAGTACCTCCCAAGATCACGTGTGTAGCAGGCTCAGGAGTCAGTATTTGAATCTAGGCACTTTGTCTTAAGCCACCGGACTATGCAGCAGTCCTGAGACTCCCATCCGCGTGGCAAGCCGGGACACGGAAAAAGGATGGCTTGGTGGCTTGAAAGAACTCAAACACATTTCCTGACTTACTCAGGAGGGAGACTGAAGCCAGGTCATCCTGCTGTGAGCTACACCTTACTAAAGTGTGGTGGTTGAGATTGCTAGCCATTCTCACTCAGAATGTAGTAACAGGAAGGATGGTGGAGATAATGTGAAGACACAATGGTTGAACTCAGAGTACGAGGCCAAATGCAATATAAAATTCTAATCTACTCAAAAAATGCCCCACATCCCCCGCCAAAAGCTGGGGACTGGAAATGTGATGCCTTCCAGACGCTCCCATGCTTTCCCCAGCAGCTGCCTGCCTTAGCTTCCTTTCTGTCTCTGTGATAAACACCCTGACAAAAACAACTGGAGAGAGAAAAGGGCTCACTTGACTCAGAGTTATAGCCCATTATTGTGGGGTAATCACAGTGGAAGGCACCTGTCACAGCTAGTCACATTCCCTCCACAGTCAAGAGCAGAGAGTGATCAATGCATGCATGCCAGCGCTCACCTTGATTTCTCCACAGTTATACAATCCAGGGTCTCTGCCCAGGGAATGGTGCCACCCACAGGGGGCTTCCCACTAATCAGGAAACCCCTTTATAGGTGTGACCACAGGCCAACCTGATTTAGATAGTCCCTCATTTGAGACTCCTTTCCCAAGTATTTGGAGATTGTGTCAAGTTGATAATTAAGACAAACAGTTGGGCAATGGTGGCACACACCTTTAATCCCAGCACTTAGGAAGCCTAAGCAGGCAGATATCTGAGTTCGAGGCCAGCCTGGTCTACAGAGTGAGGAAACCCTGTCTCTAAAAACCAACCCTTACCAAAAAAAAAAAAAAAAAAAAAAAAAAAAAAAAAAAAAAAAAAAGACTAACCATCACCCGATCTTTAAATTCAGATACCAGAAGGATGAAGCTATCCAAGTGGGAACTGCTGAGTGAACTGGACCCACAGGCTAGTAGTCTCCAGGAACAGGTGTTTGTATGAGGGAGCCAAGGGAGGTCACTGTAGCAGAATTTTAGAAGAGCATTGCACCTGACATTTACTTTGGATGCTACTTAGCCTTGAGGTAATCTTTTTGTAAATCAATGATTGTTACCTGAGATTTCTGGGGTTGCTCTCCCTTGGGAACTTCAGACCCTTTGCATAACCTCAGTACTAAGACATTCCTGCAAGCCTGGAATTCTTTTTTTTTTTTTTTAAAGATTTATTTATTATATGTAAGTACACTGTAGCTGTCTTCAGATGCACCAGACGAGGGTGTCAGATCTCATTACATTACGGATGGTTGTGAGCCACCATGTGGTTGCTGGGATTTGATCTCAGGACCTTCGGAAGAGCAGTCAGTGCTCTTAACCACTGAGCCATCTCTCCAGCCCCAAGCCTGGAATTCTTATGAGGACTGTATTTGCTTGGGTAATGGTTCCCCAAGACAACCCCTAGATCTGATAAGTGATTTTGGTATTTGGGGATTGACTGGCTAGATGGCCTTTTCTGGAATAATCAATAAAAAGCACTTCTGTGAAGCTGACAGTGGTCACTGCACTAGAACTGACCCCCTTGCTACTGGAAGCCCAAGTTCATCCTGGAGAGTCCCTCTTTCTTCCACCGTCTCCAGAACACTGACAGGTCATGGCTGCAATGTCTATCTGTGAAAATCCTAGCAGTGGGTAGGGATAGCACACATTCACCCTACTCACTAACACCCAGGCAAAAGGGAAAACTGGTTCCAGGAACCCTACCAGCTGCTTCCCTTTTGGAATATTCAAAAGGATGCACCTACAGATTCCTACTGCTTGCCAAGTGGGCTCAGGACTACCTCCACCTCTGCTGATTCCTGTCCTATCCAAGGTTTCTTATGCCACAAGTCAGAGACCTAGACCACTCACAAGCTCCTGGGTCATACTGCATCATGGGAAATCAATGCCGAGCTGAGTCGAGAGCCTAACACCTGACCCACTGTGGGGGCTTACTCCCCAGCTCTGGCTACTGAGGTCTCTGCTCAGAAAAATGAGGGTTACTACCATTTCCAATGACTTCTTTCAAATGACCCGAATGGTCTTTGGTAGATTCCAATTATTGTCAAGTAGCCCTGTGAAGTGTTATGTTTCTGAGCATCATGACAGAATGAGGTCAACACTCCAGTTCTGAATACCAGGAAGACAGGGGCACAAGATAGAGTGGGAGGATAAAGCTGTCCCTAGTTACAGATGATGTGGTTGCCTATATTACATTTTATTTTATTTTATTTTATTTTATTTTATTTTATTTGGTTTTTCGAGACAGGGTTTCTCTGTGTAGCCCTGGCTGTCCTGGAGCTCACTTTGTAGACCAGGCTGACCTCGAACTCAGAAATCTGCCTGCCTCTGCCTCCCGAGTGCTGGGATTAAAGGCGTGCACCACCACGCCTGGCTACATTTTAAATTATAAAGGACTTACAACAGGGGCTGGGAAGATGACTCAGTCAGTAAAGTGTTTGCCATGCTGGAGCAAAGGTTTGAGTTTGAGCCCTAGAACCCATATAAAAAGTCAGACATGATATTGTGTGGTTATAATTCCAGTGCTGGAGAAGTGGAGACAGGCAGCTAAAAATAAGGTCGTGGCATTGCTAAGGAATGACACCCAGAGCTGTCCTCTAGCCTCCATACACAGTTGCATCTGTGCACACAGGAACTCGTACACACACACACACACACACACATATACACATGCTAACATTCTACAAAAGAACTGTTACTGGAAGTACTTTAGCCAGCCTGAGCATGGCAAGCATGGCTCTGGCAGCCCTTGCCCTTCCCCCACTGCCTCTGCTTTGCTAAAAATGGTTAGATTACATTCCAAAAGCTAACCACCAAGGTCCATTTCCTTATTTGGCCACTTCCTCCTGTTGAGGCTAGCTACCAAGGTCCAGCTATCAAAGTATTGAGTCCACCTAATTAACATGCCCAACTAAAATGAAACACCTCCCCCTGTCATCCTAACATGGGCTTTCCCCGTTTACCTTTAGAAACAGCCATTTTCCTATGGGCCACGGCTGTCTCCTCTTTATCCAGAGGCAGCCCTTTGACTCACACAGGGACAAAACCTTTACTCCACTTTCTTACCCCCCCCCCCCACTTTGCTTCTTTCCCCTTCTCCCTCTTCCATCTCCTAACTTTGTCCTTTATCCCTGTCCTCTTGTCCATCTGGGGCAAATACATCTTGTCTGTGCTAGAACTTGGTCTTGGGCTGACTCCGAGGTTCCCTACACTTGCAACTTGCCAATATCACAGAATTTAAGGTCAGCCTCCCCCAATGAAATGGACTTGTGTTTATTAAAATTATACAAGTGAAACTTAAAAAAATGAAACATAGGACTAAAGGGGCCAAGCGAGAAACCTGCAGTGACTATGTACAGCCTTGACGTTTACAGAGTGTCTTCACCATCACATGCAAGAGGAAGCAGGAAATGAGAGGCTTTGGAAATACCCAAGCCTTCTTGAGATGTCGGATCTCTCTAGATATGGCTGAGCCAGTGAGATAACTGGCCGCTGAAGGTACCTGGCACCAAGCCTGATTGACATGAGTTCAATTCCAGGACACATATTGGTGGAAAGAGAGAAGAAACTTCCACTTGTTGTCCTCTGACCTCCACATGGAGACACCATCACACACACACACACACACACACACACACACACACACACACACACACACACACGAAGTAAAATGTAATAACAAATACTTTAAAGATATGCTTATGTTGGGATGTGCATCCCAGTAGAGAAGCATGTAGCGGCTCAGCACCAGCCTGGAGCCTGGAGGGAATGAACACTCCTCCACCTGCAGAGTCAAGGGTGGAGTCCAGTCTGTGATGCAGGCATCCAGGAGACACTGGTGTACAAACCATACTGCTAAAAATGGCAGCTGCAGCTAAGTGACAATGGGACACTCATGGCTAGAAGTCTGGAGCGCCCTCTGCTGGCTTCTACCTGCAAAAAGATGAACTTGGTACCGAAAACTTTTTTTTTTTTTTTTTTTTTTTTTTTAAATTAGGGGTCGGGTAGATCCCGTTACCCAGGCATCCCGCAAAGTAGGCGGGTCGCCTCAGATTGCAACCTATACCCGCTCAAAATTTCGTCTCACATAAGCAGTGAGGACTCGGGCGTCACCCCGAATCGTTATTTTCCTTACTCATAAGAACTCTTAATACCAGCCTGTAGGTTTTTGTAAATTTGAGCTAAGGTAAAAAGCTGCTTTCAATGTCCACAGTATTTCTTCTTGTGTGTCTGTATGTGGTACTTTAAAGATATGCTGTGTGTGGTATGTGTGTGTACGTGTGACCAAAGGCCATCGGTCAATGTCATGTCTTCCTTAGTTTCTCCTCACTTAAAATTGTGTGTGTGCCGGGCAGTGGTGGCACACACCTTTAATCCCAGCACTTGGAAGGCAAAGGCAGGTGAATTTCTGAGTTCAAAGCCAGCCTGGTCTACAGAGTGAGTTCCAGGACAGCCAGGACTACAAGGAAAAACCCTGTCTCAAAAAAAAAAAAAAAAAAAAAAGAGCACCACTGCCTGTGCCATAGTACTTTTGTGGAAATCAGAGGACAACCTTGTGAAATAGGTTCTTTCCTTCCGCCTTTTCATGGGTTCAACAATCCAACTCAGGTAACCAGGCTTCTTAACAAGTGCTTTTAACGGCTGAGCCATGTTACCAACCGCCGACTTATTTCTTGAGATTGCTATGTAGATCAGACAGGCTCAGAACTCACAAAGACCCATCTGTCTGTGCCTCCTGAGTGTTGGGACTAAAACTATGTGCCACCACGCCCAGCTGCCCACCTTATTTTTTGAGATGGGATCTCCCATCGAAGATAGAGTTCGTGGATTCAGGTAGTCTAGCTGGCCAGGAAGTCACAGAATCCCGTCTCTGCCTTCCAAGTACTGAGATTATCGGCATGTGTCATGCTGACCTTTCCACAAGACTAGGAGTGGGGGTGGGGAGGACGATGAATTTAGACTCCACCACTGGTGTGGCAAACACTGACTGAGGTCTCACCAGAGCCCCCATTTAACCATTTATTTTTACTTCTGTGTGAGTGTTTTTACATGCAGGGATGGAGTCCCTGGGACTGGAGTTACAGGTGGGTTTTAGCTGCCATGCCAGTGTTGGGAACCAACCCTGGTCATCTGCAGGAGCGGTGACTGCTGAACCATCTCTTCAGCTCCCCAACCCCAATACTCATTTTTGGGACAGGGTTCGTCTCTCTGTATATCAGCCTGACCCTGAGTTGGCAGTGATCCTCCCGTCTCAGCATCCTGGTGCTGGGGTTACAGGTGGGCACCACCTTGCAGAGCCTGCAGCAGCTCTTCTGAGTTCATGCTTCCTTTTCCTGTGTGCCCTTCCTCTTTTCTTGCTAACAGAGGAGGAGGAGGAGCTTGGTGAGATCTTCAGAAGTCACAGGCTTCAGGGCCACGCTAGTTGAGTTGCCCCTTGAGCTGGTGGAGGCCCCTCTGCCTGGCCTAAGCATGTAGTGTCACTGTGGCTACAACAGGGACATGGGGTGAAGACGCACCCCATCCCCTAAGCCCTCCAAGTCTAATCTTTTTTTTTTTTAAGATTTATTTATTTATTATATGTAAGTACACAGTAGCTGTCTCAGACACTCCAGAAGAGGGCATCAGATCTCATTACAGATGGCTGTGAGCCACCATGTGGTTGCTGGGATTTGAACTCAGGACCTTTAGAAGAGCAGTCAGTGCTCTTTTTTTTGTTTGTTTGTTTTTGTTTTTGGAGACAGGGTTTCTCTGTATAGCCCTGGCTGTCCTGGAACTCACTTTGTAGACCAGGCTGGCCTCGAACTCAGAGATCCGTGCTCTTAACCACTGAGCCATCTCTACAGCCCCCCGAGTCTAATCTTAACCAGAGCCATCAAGGCCCACATTCTCAGGCTCCCCTCATTCTCGGGCTCCCCTCTTTACTCTCCTTACAGAACCCACCGTATAATAAGCAGCCCAGCTTGCCACTGAGCGTTCCAGGGAGCCAGACCATGGCACTTTGTTTGGTCATCGGTTTTTTTGTTGGTTTTGGTTTGGTAAAACCAAACAGTTTTTCACTACATAGCCCTGGTTGGTCTTGAGCTCAGAATTACATCAGCTTTAGCCTCTCATGTGCTAGAATAAAGGTGTGCACCTTCATGCCTAGTACCTTAGCACCTGGGGGGCGGTTAGGTAGTCATTGTGTCATTTTAAGATCTACCAGCATGGAAGAACAAAAGCTCTAATCTGTCTGCACCTCACATCAGCTGGTGGTAAGAAATGACAGGTGCAGAGAGGAGGTGTGCCTATTGGTTAGATGGGAAGGAGGAAGATAATCTAGTGCTTTTGCTAAGATACAGAGGCCATCATCCCTCCACACAGGCCACATCTCTCTGTTACAGAGACTTTTTGTTGTAATGGTAGGTAGGAGTGTAAGCTTGTAATGTTAACAGATCATGGGCCAGAGGCTTCCTCTGTGAATGCCCAGTTTTGAAAAGACACCATCTTTGAGGGCATTCTGGAGGTACTTCCTAGTATAATAACTTAATAATTTAAGGAATTTATGCCCAGGTCTTAACTGGTGTCTTAGGGTTTCTACTGCTAAGATGAAACACTATAACCAAAAAGCAATTTGGAGGGGAAAGGGTTTATACAGCTTACGCTTCCACATCACAGTTCATCATCAAAGGAAGTCAGGACAGGAACTTAAGCAGGGCAGGAACCTGGAGGCAGGAGCTGATGATGCAGAGGCCATGGAGGGGTGCACCTTACTGCTCATGGCTTGCTCAGCCTGCTTGCTTGCTTGCTTTCTTTCTTTCTTTCTTTCTTTTTCTTTTTTTTTTCTTTTTTTCTTTTTTTTTTTTTGGTTTTTCAAGACAGGGTTTCTCTGTGTAGCCCTGGCTGTCCTGGAACTCACTTTTGTAGACCAGGCTGGCCTCGAACTCAGCAATCCACCTGCCTCTGCCTCCTAAATGCTGGGATTAAAGGCGTGCACCACCATGCCTGGCTTCAGCCTGCTTTCTTATAGAACACAGGACCACCAGCCCAGGGATGGCCACTTCTATAATGGGCTGAGACCTTCTCTATCAATCACAAATTAAGAAAATGTCCTATAGGCTTGCTCACAGCCTGATCTTATAGAGTTATCTTCTCAAGTGAGGTTCCCTTCTCTCAAATGACTTTAGTGTCAAGTAGACATAAAACTACCCAGCAAAGCTGGTTCTGGTTACAACAGAGGCCAGTGCACCTGTTGCCATTTCAAGCCTCTCTAAATGTCACTTTCCTTGCTGCCACTTCAAGTAACAGGTGCCTTTTCCAGCCCTCTACCCTTTTGCCAGTTTTCTGTTTACAATGATGTGTGGTTCATGATGTGTTCATGTGGGGTGTGCTTGTGTCTGTGCTGATACAAGTGTGTGTTCACGTGCGTGTGTGTGTGTGTGTGTGTGTGTGTGTGTGTGTAAGACAAAGGCTACTGGCTATCTTCTTCAACCGTTCTTTGCTCCCCCCCTTTTAAATTTATTTATTTTATGTATATGAGCACACTATCTTCAGACACACCAGAAGAGGGCATCGAATCCCATTTCAGGTGGTGTGAGCCACCATGTGGTTGCTGGGAATTGAATTCAGGACCTCTGGAAGAGCAGTCAGTGCCTCTGAGCCATCTCTCCAGCCCCGCTTGCTTGCTTGCTTGCTTGCTTGCTTTTCTTTCTTTCTTTCTTTCTTTCTTTCTTTCTTTCTTTCTTTCTTTCTTTCTTTCTTTCTTTCTTTCTTTTTTTAGGTCTCTCACTGAATCAGATAGGCAGGTTGGCCAGTAAGCTGCATGAATCCTCATGTCCCTATCTCCCCAGTGTGGGGGCTACAGAAGTACTGCTGAGCCAACTCCCCCATCTCTGTAGGTTTGGGTTTGTTTAGTCTTGTCTTGTTTTTGACTCTTTCTGGAATTTTTGAAACAGTTTATTATGTAGCTAAGGATGATCTCAAACTTGTGACCTGTCTGCCCGTGAGATGTCAGCTGTGTGCCATGACACACCTGGGATGTCAGGTGAGGGATATCAGCTGTGTGCCATGACACACCTGGCTCCTGCTTACTATTTGTTTTTTGGTTCTAGCACTCTGGCTATCTGAAATGTCAATACTTGCCAAACAAAGATTACAGAGAACACCTTAGCTAAACAGGGGAGGTTTCAATAAGCTTCCTGAAGTGAGAGACTACATACTGGTGAATAGGGGAGCAGAAATAAAGAGAGCTCACTGTACAGGATTTAGGCATGTTTGATGCAATCTTAAAGAGAGTTCTGGAAAGCAAGGAAGCACGGTATACTATTCTAGATTGGGCGCTTCTGGAAAGAAGAGGCAACTACTTGATTTTTATGAAGCAGCAGGGTGAGGAGCGTATGGCCACAGTGGCCATTACTTAATGCCTTTCCTGGCTCTGAGGCATGGTGACAGGCAAGGTTGAGTAAGCAGTCACACCCAGGCCTTGGCTGATGACTCACGAGTGTCCAGGACAGCCCGGCTGGACCGAGGGCAGTGACTAGTTGGCAGTACCAACGAAGCTTTTGTCTTTCACACACAGCAACTGGAAGATTGTTGAGGGCAAGCATGTCATGTTTTAATCCCCAAAGCACCAGTTATCACACTGACATTCAAACATCTTCCATCTTTGATCTTACACAGCTACAGTGGTGTCAGTCCTCCATCCAGGACAGATATTCTTGGAATCTTACAGAAGATGGTAGGGCCAGTAAACGATGCTGGCAGGTAGATGGGTGTCAACACTATTCTCATAAAACTTTTAAAATGGATCGAGCAATTGTATCTTTTCAACTCTCCCAAGGACTAGACAGGGCTTGGCCTTTTCCAGGTGGTCAGGGAAAACAATTGGAGAAGATATTTTCAATGACGGTGGATGACTAAGTTAAATATTGTGCTGTAAGTAAAGTTGGGGAAGCAGTCTCTATTCACTTTAAATGGCCTTTCTTTCCCCCATTTACAATAGCATTATCTTAATGCTATTCTACCCAGGATGAAATCCGAGTTGGTTCTCCCAAGAGACCATAGGCCTTTCCAGAAAGAATAATACTCTGGGATGTTAAGAAGTGAAGAGAGCACCTTTAATCCCAGCACTTGGGAGGCAGAGGCAGGCGGATTTCTGAGTTCGAGGCCAGCCTGGTGAGTTCCAGGACAGCCAGGGCTACACAGAGAAACCCTGTCTCAGAAAAACAAAAACAAAAAAACAAGGCCACACCTCTTAAGCCTCCCCCCAAATCACCACCAACTGGGGACCAAGTGCTCAGACCCCTGAGTCTGGGGTGGGGGTGGGGCAGCGTTTCTCTCTCAGAGTGTCACACTCCAGTCTCCACTGCTCTCTCTCAGAGTGTCACACTCCAGTCTCCACTGCTCTCTCTCAGAGTGTCACACTCCAGTCTCCACTGCTCTCTCTCAGAGTGTCACACTCCAGTCTCCACTGCTCTCTCTCTGAGTGTCACACTCCAGTCTCCACTGCTCTCTCTCAGAGTGTCACACTCCAGTCTCCACTGCTCTCTCTCAGAGTGTCACACTCCAGTCTCCACTGCTCTCTCTCAGAGTGTCACACTCCAGTCTCCACTGCTCTCTCTCAGAGTGTCACACTCCAGTCTCCACTGCTGGGATTCTAAGTATGGATCACCACTTCCAACATTTCTAATGTGGGCCCTGGGGATTGAACTCGGGTCCTCATGCATGTAAGACAGTACTTCACTAAGGAAGCTATCTCCCCAGCTCCATCTCTTTTCTAGGAAACTGGAGGCCAGACCCCCTAGCCCAGGAGCCTTCACTGCATAAGGAGATAAACTTGCTTCCGGTATACTTCTGCACCCAACCTTCCAGGGCTGCCTCTCTTTCTCCAGTGCAGAATCATAGAGGCCTAGCCTATCTGCCTTGACAGGTATGCGTCATAAACTTGTCAGTTGAGATCTCTGGCTCCTGGGGCACTATGTACCTTTCAATTCCTGAGTAACCAGGGCACTCCCTCAAGCAGGGAAGCATTCAGGCTGCCTGCGTTTCTCTGTGTTCCCTAGAAGTCAGCAAAGCATATAGGAGTTTGATAGGACAACTAATCTGAGATATTAATCTTGGTTTACACTGTATAGCTTGCCAACACCACTGTATCCTGGCAACTACAATTGTATTCTGTTTCTGATAAGGGTATACAAAGTCTGACTGCTTGCAATAAACTTGTCACAGTCTTGCTGTGACCTCTCCAACCATCCACGCCAGATAGATGACATTCCCACTGTCCATAATCGGGTAACTCTGATTCAGTAAACAAGGACTGGCACTTACACCGCAGAAGTGCAAGCCCCTATCATGTGTTTAATTCTACAAGAGGGTCAGCCATTTTGCCCCTCTGAGACCCACACAGTGTTTGTGGTCTTATTTGCATGGTTACATTGTAACTGAATCTGCATATTGTTGACTCATTTCATATTACTGAAACTTCAGAGGGGGAAAAAGTGAGTTTAAAACTTTCCCAGGCAGCTGAGTGTGGTGGTACACATCTTTAATTCCAGCAATAGGAAGCCTGGGCAGGAGGGTCTGAGCTCAAGGCCAGCCTGAGCTCTACAGCAAAAGCCTGTCTCCAAGAATAACAAAGCTTTGCCACAAACCCTTTATGAAAACAGGAGAGTCAGAAATGTATTCAGAAAATGTTCATAACAATGAAGCTATAGGGGCTGGAGAGATGGCTCAGCGGTTAACAGCACTGACTGCTCTTCCAAAGGTCCTGAGTTCAAATCCCAGCAACAACATGATGGCTCATAGCCATCCATAATGAGATCTGATGCCCTCCTTTGAAGGAGTGTGTCTGAAGACAGCTACAGTGTACTTACATATGATAATAAATAAAATAATGAATAAAATCTTTAAAAAAACAAAAACTAGTTTACTAGTTTAAAAGCTCACACCTGGGTGGCAGGGGTGGAGCACCCTTTTAATCCCAGCACTCAGAAGGCAGAGGAAGGCTGATCTCTGAGTTCATGGCCAGCTTGGTCTATAAGTTCTAGGACAGTCTGGGCTACACAGAGAAACCCTAAAGATAAAAGCAAAACAAGCAGCTTGTTTTTATAGAACAGTAATAATAATAACTAACTCTTGGGCTGGGAATATGACTTACTGGGTTAAGAACTTCCCACAACACACAATGTATCCCCAGGACTTCAAAACAAAGTAAAACAAACTTCAAAGCAGACAAACATCCTGTGGCCCATCAAACGGGCAAAACCGAGAAAGAGCGTATTACTTTGGCAAAGGCATGGCTTAGTAGACAAACTCATATATTGCTAGTGAAAGAATTGTTATAACCTATTTTATTCAAAGTTATACTTTTTTTTTTTTGAGACAGGGTTTCATGTAGTCCAGGTTGGATGGAATTTTCTACACAGCCAAGGATGAATGACCCTGAATAGGATCCTGAGTTTCTTGCCTCCACCTCTCAAATACTAGGATTACAGGTTTGAGCAAGTATGTTTGATGGTACAACCTCTTTTAAAGATGTCTTGAAAATTTAAATTTTTTAAATTTTAAATTGAAAATGTACAAAGCCAAGCTGGGCATAGTAGCTACATCTCTTGATCCCAGCACTTGGGAGGCAGAGGCAGGCAAAGCTCTGTGAGTTTGGGGCCAGCCTGGTCTACAGAGTTCCAGGGTAGCCAAGAGGTTATATAGCGAGTTAGGCATCAGATAAGCCTTATACATGCAAAGGAACATAACACTCTACACTAGCTGAGTTCTTGCTGGTTTTTAAATGCTTTTAAATACTAACACTAATTGAATATTTATTACAGATCGGTCTCAACTCATTCCTCTAAGAATTATAACCAGAAACGCCTGATGCAGCTAATCTGGAATGAATGTAACCTTAACACCCTCCCTAAAAAACATCTGCAGTAATTGCTTGTCTTTTTGCTACAACAAAATGCTCACTGAAGTACCTGCAGGAAGGGTTTATTTAGGTTAGTGCCAATAGATACCATCCATCATGGCAGGAAAGGCCAGGCAGCAGGAGCATAAGGCCGTTGGTCAAAGGCAGAGAGCCATGAGCCCTAGGCTCAACTGGCTTTCATGGTCATGATTAATTAATTTATTTATCTCTTTTTAAAGATTTCTTTATTTTATGTAAGTACACTGTTGCTGTTTTTAGACACACCAGAAGAGGGCATCGAATCCCATTACAGATGGTTGTGAGCCACCATGTGGTTGCTGGGAATTGAACTCAGGACCTCTGGAAGAGTGCTCTTAACTGCTGAGCCATCTCTCCAGCTCCTCATGATTTGTTTAAAATGAAAACTATAGTAAGAATCACAGGAACCATTGTGGAGTCAATAAAAACATTTAGACTCTGGCCCGGACAGCTATGCTTCTCAAATTTCTTCACCAGATATGTGAATCAAAATGCTTCACATTGCATCACTGTTACCACAGCACTCTCTAGCTGGGTCTCTGCTACTCAAGCTCCACAATGAACAGGTTCAAAGCTCATGCACTTTGCCTTTTTCTTAATGAAACCTGCGTCTCACAACTATTAAGTTCAGACACGGCAACGTTTCATCCAGGGCTCCTGAGGCTAGAATGTGAATAATCAAGGGGGTTCTTTATGCTGCTTTATGGAGGGAGCACCCTGAGCTGAAAACATAGCATTTAAATTTAACTTTACATTTTTAATTTACTTTTCAAATTTAATTAAATGTAAATCATGCTACTGTACCAGAGGCCCTAAAGGTGTCATTTGGTCCTGTCCAAAGTGACAGCTGAGGCACCTAACTGGGCTTCCTCCAAGTCACCATCTTTTCTCCTAATATCTCTGAGAGGGCAATGCTAATTCTACTTCATGCTTGGGAGCCTAGGACTCCTGGAAGTGACTGGGATCCAGAATACCCTAGATTTACGTTACACCAGCCAGTAGCAGTCAACAGCTAATTGTTTGGTTCCTCATTCTTTCTTGCTGGGCCAAAGGTTTCCTAAAAGCTGTGCACAGTCCCAGATCGTTCACTATCAAATAGTAGGGCCTCTGGAGACTTCTCATCTCACTTGACCTCCTATATACGTTTATAATCGTATTTCTCTTTTGGTGGTGCTAGGGGTTAAACTTGAGGCCTTGAACACCAGACAAGCACTCTCATCACTGAGGTACACCCAGACTTTTAACTTTCATTTTGACTTAATGCTCCTGTTTGTTGTACTTGGCTACCATGTCCCAACAGCTCCTCTGAGTCCGAGACAATATGAAGGACTCCCTTTTCTTAGTGGGAGCATCCTCACATCCTCTTCTCTGCCTGACCTGGGGAGCCCAACCCCCAATCTTCTGAGGAATGTCACATAGTCTTTGGCAAGCCTACAAGTCCGACTCCTCTTTTGTGATAAGAACCCGCCCAGAAAGAACCTGGGACTCCTGGACTGCCTCTCCATACAAATGAGGAATTTGCTGGACTTTAAACTCTAGCCAATCGACTCTGAAAAAACTCCTTCCCACTCTCCAAAGTTCATATATAGCCTTTGTTCACCCAAATAAAGTGTATGTGAATTAGTTGTTTCACTAAAGATCTTTTTTTGTTTGTTTGTTTGTTTTGTTTTGTTTTGTTTTTCGAGACAGGGTTTTTCTGTATAGCCCTGGCTGTCCTGGAACTCACTTTGTAGACCAGGCTGGCCTCGAACTCAGAAATCCACCTGCCTCTGCCTCCCGATCACTAAAGATTTTCTAAGAGAGTTGTTTCATTTAAAATCCTCTGAAAAGTCCCACTCCCAAACCCACACTCACTCCCAGCCAGAAGGGGATCCTGCAGAGCCTACCCGATCTGATAGGTCAAGCATGGTGTACAGTGTCTGGACACCCTGAGGAAGCATACATACATACTACAGCTGGCGCCCAATGTGCGGCCAACAGGACCTCTGGTTTGAGGGGGGAAAAGGTGAGAACCCCCAACCCCTGAGTGGCCATGTCCACTCCTTTGGCATCAGCCCAAAGGCCCAAGCCTCCACACTCTGAGGGCAGGCAACTTATCTCTTCCCACCCTTCCTGCTGCCATATGTCAGGACTATGGTAGCACATGCCCAGTGAGCAATGCACAGCTGGGATGCACATGTAGAAGAGGGATCTGCCTGGTGGGCACAGACATGCTGGCAGTCAGCAGCAGTGGGGTGGGCCAGGCCAGACGTCTAAATGGAAAGGACCTACCAGACTGTTGGCCCAGCCAGATGCATGCTGCCAAGTTGAATCCTTGGGACAGACTGTGTGTGCTAGCCAGCAAGGAGCCCTGAGACCTAGGCATGGTGGTTGGAGTCTCACTGCTACACTTTGAGCTGCATGGCTAAGATGATACAGCCCACTCAAAACTTAAAATTTTCATGCTTCTTTGCGTAAAATTTGCTTAAATGCTTGATTTTTTTCCCTAATAACAGGAATATAAGAATGCTTATGCTTTTAACCCAAAATTGTTTACAGATTGCAAACAATGATAACACTGACATATCTAAAATTTATCTTTTTGTAAATGTAAAAATTCTTTTCAGCTTCAGAGAATTGCCTTGAATCTACCCTTCACAGGTCAAAGGGACTACTTCAACAACTATTATTTAATCTTCAATTAATAAAAATAAGATAGCCTACCTAAGCCAGCTTATTTTTTCACAAACTCTTACTGCCTATTCCAGATACATAGTTAACATGGCTTTTCCTTTCTCAGTTACCCCAAGCAGATGACATAAAGGATCCCCAACCCCTTCCCTCTGCTTTCCTCACTGTAACACAGGCGACTTTCCACTTAAAGGATGCCAGACCAGGATTAAGATTCCTATAACATATACCCCCTGCCTTTCTCCTAGGCCTATACCAACAGACCACCCATGTGCTGCCAATCAAACT
Source organism: Mus musculus (assembly GCF_000001635.26). Taxonomy (NCBI): domain Eukaryota; kingdom Metazoa; phylum Chordata; class Mammalia; order Rodentia; family Muridae; genus Mus; species Mus musculus. The sequence goes on along the minus strand of NC_000080.6, from coordinate 21,801,981 downwards.
GTTAATAGCTTCACGTGTGCATCACACCCTCCCTTCTCTCCATCAGTACCCTAACCTGCAGGCTTATCTCTATGTGAAAAGCCTGCTCCGGATGTTCCTTCCTTTGCTGGAAGAAACGGGACCTTCCGTATTCCTTGGATCCGCTGCCTGGCCACAACAGCTGCCTTCATCCATACACACCAGCTGACTGGAGACTTTCGAGACAAGCTTCATCAGGCAATGGCATCCACAGATGACAGCCTTGGGTCCCTGCTGTGACTCTCTTGTGACTCTTTGGTCATGATCCAAAACAGAAGAGCACTAGACCGAATGACTGCTAAAGATGGGGTGCACATTATTGAGGAAAAAAGTTATGTCTATGTAAATGATTCAAATGTCAAGACCAGTGTTAATACCCTCAAAAAACTCCGATGAGATATGCTCTTGAGATTTCAATCCACCAAGCACGTAAGTTGGTTCGACAATCCCTTGTCTTCCTGGCTCCCAGCCCTCATTAGCCCTCTGGTTTTACTTTGATTCTTATACCCTACCTCGTCCAATTATAAAATGGCAGATACGTAGCATAACAAAACGAGCTGCCAATTGGGTTCTGGTTCAGTACCACATCGTTCCCAACATAGAGGCTGAGGACTTTTCATGACACCTCTCCATTAAAAAATTAAGACAGGTGGAGATGCTGTTTACGGAACTACTCACATCAGAAACAAGTTTCCCTGTTAGCAGTGGGGCTTCCTGCTGCTTCCACTCGTAATAAATACAAATTCTGATAACTGCTCCCTGCTACATACAAGTAAATCCGGTTTTGAGAAGCTTTTTATACACGTATAAGAATCACATGTGTATGTTAGCAGAGCAGCACACAGGACAACCTTCAGATCTTGGTTCTCTCCACCTTGTGGATCCTTCAATAGAACTCAGGTCATCAAGCTTGGTGGCAAGTACCTTTACCTTGGTGGCCTTGATCCTTCTTTCACCCGCTAAACCAGTGGTTCTCAACCTTCTTAATGTGGTGACCCCCAACTAAAAAATTTTGTTGCTACTGCAGAACTACAATTTTGCTACTATTATGAATCATGACATCTGATACGTGGAAGAAGCGGGGAAGGCGGTGGTCACAATCCACAGGCTGAACACTGTTGCTCTAAACCTCTGTTTAAACCAATGACTCATCCTTCCAGGACTTAAGTCCTGAATAGTTACTTTTCTTGAACCTCCCTTAGTACATAAGCCCTTATTCTCTCCAAACTACCTCTAGACAGGGAGTTTGTCTGTTGCTTCAGTGATTCCCAAACATTTTCCTTCCACTACTAAGAGAAGTCCTAATGAGGAAAGATAAGATATGCGACCACTTTGGAATGAAAATGGCTTCAAGGTGTTTAAGAGACGATTGAAATCAATTTACTCATCCAAAGGATGTTGTCTTGGCGCTTGCGGAATGGCTCATGGGTAAAAGCCCTAGCCAGAAAAGCCCAAGGCCTGAATTTCATCCCTGGAGCCCATTGCCAAGGTAGGAGACTGCCCACAGGCTCATCCTCCTGCCCTCCAGATCTCCGCAGGTGGGGAAGTAACACTCACAAGCTAACAGCAGGTATTTGTCCCTTGGAGCCTTTTCTCCTCTGCAGAGTTCCTTCCCACTTTCCCTGTCTACTGAAAACAAAGGACATTTAGTGTCATCTTCCAGATGGATTATCTAAAACACAGGACCTATTTTACCCTCCTAAATTCAAGAAATTGTCTAGTCTTTTTCTATGGGTATTGAGCCACTAAGGTCACAGCATTATCATAGTCTGGCCCTCCATACAACCTATGAGGCAGGCAACCTTAAGTTGGTTCCACAATTCCTGACAACTCCAGTTCAATCCCTGAGACACAACAGTGACCAGAGTTGCCTACTGACCTCCATGTGTGTACTGTGAAATGCAATTTAAATTTTTTTCTTCCTTCCCTCCTTCCTTAATCCCATTCAACATATAGTTAGGTGGGGTCTGTCTAAAGCCAATACATTTTCCATTTCATCAAGTTATCTCTAGGCCTTTTCTGGAATGTTCTTTCACTAAGTGTCCAAAAGACAAGGCCAGTACTGTGGAGGTAGAGATCAAGTGGACAAGTTCAGCCATAGGTTAAGAGTATTCAGTTATATGCTTAGCATCTCGATTAAGCCATAGTTAGAAGCTGCCATGGCCTGAACAACTCTTTATCTTCTTTTCCTTGTTCATTATTTTCCAAAGCCTATCTAACAGCCTGGCCATCTTCTCATGCAATCTACAATTAAACCAACATCAAACAAACACATACTTTAGGGACTGGGGATTTAGCTTATAGCAGAGCCCTGATATGTTCAGTAAGGTTTTGATTTGAGAAAGGGTCTTAGGGGGTGTGGTGGTGCAGCCTTTGATCCCAGCACTGGGAGTCAGAGGCAGATGGATCTCTGTAGTTCTAGTGTAGGTCAACTAAGAAGACTACGCAGCGAGACCCTTTTGAGATGGGGTGTGGGGAAAAGAAAGGGTCTCATGTATCCCAGGCTGGCCTTGACACAGATACCTAGCTCAGGATGACCCTGGTCCTCCTCTTAGCACCATCTCTGAAGTACTGGGATAAGTGTACATCTTGTATTTAAGATCTGGGGTCTCATAAAGCTCTGGATGACCTCCAACTTGCTATGCAGCAAAAGCAGGCCTTGAATTCTAATCTTCTTACCTCCATTTTCAACTGTCTGTCTGTTTCTTTTTTGTGCTGATGATCAAACCAAGGCCTCACACATGCTAGACACGTGCTCTCTGCCAGCCTTTCCTCTGCTCAGCTTCCTATCGTGAAACAGACAATTACCTGAGAGTTAGTAAATGCCACACATTACACCCTACAGCTTTAAAGCTGCTGTGCAGCAGTAAATGCATAGTAAGTGTTTGTAGGTAAATACACAATAGGTAAATGCACAGGGCTACCACCAATCCTGACAACTCCAGTTCAACCCCTGAGACACAACAGTGACCAGAGTTGTCTACTGACCTCCATGTGTGTACTGTGAAATGCAATTTAAATTCTTTTCTTCCTTCCCTCCCATTTTCCTTCCTAAAGCTGCAGTGTTTAACCATTTGGGGAAAAAACCCTGCCATTCTAACACGGAGGCTGGTGCAGGAGGACAGCAAGTCAAAGGCAGGAGGCACACAGGCTTGAGAGCAGACCACACACAGCAAGACTCTGTCTGAGACATAAAGGCGCACTATGTTAATAGTGCAAGGGTTATAACAAGCCACATACCAACTTTCAAATGCTTTATTTTTTAGTGTTTAAAACATTTTAATACAACAAAGTTATAAAATAATATATATTAGTTAAATCTGAATTTAATTTAGAATCAGGTATTTACTTATTACAACACTGTGCTTCAAGGTCTGGCTACCACAGGGATTTTCATGTCTTCAAGTAACACTAGTTTCTCTGTGGGCAGGGAGACCTTTAGGTAGAATTCTCAAAACTGAACATGCCTGGCTTAGTCCAAGCAACCTGCTTCCCCACTGAGTACCAATTTCATTTCCTTTGTTCCACATCACAAATACTTCATTATCCCAACAATCCATGAATTCAATGAAAAATTATTAAAATTAAACATTTTAAAGATGTTAATAACAATAGGCTCGGTTTGGTTCTTCAGACAATCCACTAGTTCAGATTAAAAGAGATGTGAAGTAACAATGGAAAAAAGAAAACAAACAATAGAATATTCCTTCTCCCATCAAAGCACAAAGCTTCCTTATGCCAAGATGGGAAATTCACAGAATAAAGAGTCCTTTGATTAACACAGTGTAGAATGTATCCTCAAAAACAACTTAGTGTAGCTGGAGAAATAGCTTAGAGTTCACAGACCTTTGTACTGAACTTGATACAGTAATTCATCATATTAGTTATGTAAAATCAGTGCCACTGAATCTACAGGCAAACCAACACCTACTTTTACAGTAATTTTAGTCATTTAAAGCTATTCATAAGGAGAACAAACAAACAAAACCCTTTCTCTTTCCATCCAGTAGCCTGAAGCATCTCTGATGGTACTTTAATCCTCAGCTGCAGAGGTAATAGGGGTGACTGGGACTAATCTCACTTTTTAATAAACACAAACTGTTATGTAAAGTTGCCATTAAACCTGATATGCTTGTGAGTTTCAGGACAGTCAGGGCTATACAGAGAAACCCTGTCTCAAAAAAACAAACAAAAACAAAACAAAAAAAAACCCTGACATGCTTGCTAGGCAGTAAGTGGTGATGCTTGCCTTTAATCCCAGCAACTTGGGAGGCAGAGGCAGAGGCAAAGACAGAGGCAGAAAAATGTCTGAGTTCCAGGACAGCGAAGGCCACAAGGAGACTCCTGCACTTGCCATGGCTGACGAGAAACCCAAGGAAGGAGTCAAGACTGAGAACAATGATCATATTAATTTGAAGGTGGCGGGACAGGATGGTTCTGTGGTGCAGTGTAAGGTTAAGAGGCATATACCACTTAGTAAACTAATGAAAGCCTATTGTGAACGGCAGGGTTTGTCAATGAGGCAGATCAGATTCCGGTTCGATGGGCAACCAATCAGTGGAGAATAAAGATCGATGTATGTGTTCCAGCAGCAGACTGGAGGTGTCTACTTAAAAAGGGAGCCTGCTACTTTACTCCAGAATTTGTTATAGACCAAGAATACATTCTCAATTAAAAAGCCACAGTTTGGTCCCGCCACATCCTGACTACACAGTATAGTTTTCTCTTCTTTCATTTCCCTGTCCCCATTTCTTTATTGTACAAAAAGTAACTGGTGTATGTGCACACGCATAGTGCTCTCTCTTTCTTTTCCTTTTTTTAAACGAAATGGCCAATGTTCTGTTCTGGTTGGCATCAGATGGAGATGGTCTGGGGGAAAGTACTGGGTCTGTGAAAATACCCCTTCTCCATTGGTGGCATGCTCATTCAGCTCTCATCTTTATATTTCAGTAAGTTATTTTGCTCTCATTGTTTTAACAAAAGAACACAACACCACCAAATCCTTGCATGCCTTGTTCAATTGGAGAATTTTAATGATTTTCATTTATCATTGCAAAACCAAGGACAATTTTTTTTTTTTTTTGGTTTTTTGAGACAGGGTTTCTCTGTGTAGCCTTGGCTGTCCTGGAACTCACTCTGTAGACCAGGCTGGCCTTGAACTCAGAAATCCGCCTGCCTCTGCCTACCAAGTGCTGGGATTAAAGGCGTGCTCCACCATGCCCAGCTTCAAGGACAATTTTTATATTTTTTTTGAAGCTGTTACATGTCTTTAGGGAATAAATTACTCTTGAACAAAATGATCTTAGATAGTTTTCCCTTCAAGTCAAGCATCTTATTTACATAAGCTTGTTTAAAATGAAAACAAAAACAAAACCCACAACCAACAATAACAAAAAACCCAAACCAAACCAAACCAAAAAAAAAAAAAAAAAAAAGAAAACAAAAAAACAACAACAAAAACCCCTGACATGCTTTCTGCTTTCACGCTGTCTGAAGGAAAGCAAGTGGACTATTCTAAAGACCGTTCTTGTCTCCTAAGTCTGTCAGCTGAGAGGGCGACTATACTGTCTGCTTTTGCTATGGGATTTCTATCCACAAGACCATCAAATAATTGAGTGTACTAAATCAGAGAGTTTAAGTCAAGAATATTGTAAACATTGTTAAGCATTTTGGATCTAGAATCTTTCAATGATAAAATTTCTTTTTGCTGAATATAAAGAAGATACATTTTTGCCACAAATCTGAATTTATACGAATTAAGTTTTACAAAAAGATGTGTGTGGTGGTGTACACCTTTAATCCCAGCATGGGAGGCAAAGACAGGTGATCCCTGAATTAGAGAAACCCTGTCTCTGAAAAAACAAAACAAAATAAAACAAAAACAAAAACAAAGAACCCCCCCCCCCCAACAAACAACCAAACACTTTTGCACAAATGTTCCTGAAAGACTACTTGCTCTCTGCTATAGAAGGATCCAGCACCCCTGTTCCCCACTTATAACTTACAGAGTTTTGGAATTCTCAGTCCTAACAGGCAGGTAGAATGGGGCTGGTCACCACTTACAGTGTCAATGTTACGCTATTGGAAGTGTGGGTTTTCTTGGTTACAGCTCACGTTATTTAAATTGACTGGTTCTAAGATGAAGCCCATTGCTTTAGAAAGGTTATTTTTGCCACAGCAACTCTGGCCTCGTTGGGAAGTGTAACACAAAGGTTTCTGCCAAAACTATGTGGTGGTGAGAGCAAGCTTATGTTCCATAGGAGCTCGTTCCTTTCCACCCAGCATGTCTACCTTTCAGTAGATCCTGTTTGCACTGTAAAAGCCGAGAGCACTTGCCTCGCACACACAGCCCTGGGCTTAACACCACAGGGAGGGCAGCGACACTGGGATTAGAATGTAGGCAATTCTTCCTTTGCACCCCCAAGAACTCAAAACCTTTCCTTGCTTCTGTACTAAGCTGTCAAGGAGAAAAGTCTCACACGACTGCAGAATCAAATACGGGGTTCAAAAGCGTGGAGACTGCACGCAGCCACATCATGCCCAAAATGTAAACATAAATTCTATCTTCATTATGGTTAGGTTTTAGTAAGGAAAAAGATGTGAGGACAAAACCTGAAAACTAATGTTGTCTCAGTTTTGAGACTTGAAGAGGATTAGCTCTGTAAACACTGTCTTATAGTAGCTACTAGGCTATACATCTAGCTTATCTTTTTCCTCCAAACAAACAGGAGTGACCCAAGGCCACTCAATCCGTACAGCAGGCTGCTGTCAGGCACTCTCACCATCAATAGCTTGGCAAGGGCAACGCCAGCTGCACCTGTTTCCTATTGTGTTCTATGATAGAACCCATATGGAGGAGAGAAGCCTGATGTTAAGATATTTACCATTAATATAGTTAGCATCTTAAAACTAATGTAGACACGCATTTTTGGAACATTTTCCCAAAAGCCAACACTGTCTCTCCCCCTCCCCCCAGGTAAATTGGATCCTGCTCTGTGGGGGGCAGGGGAGTAATAAGAGGGGGTGGCAGTAATATATCCCTTGGCCCTAAGTCAAGCTACTCAAACAAGCATAGCAAACCTTTTCTCCAGGATTAGGACGTTTCTTTAGATAAGATATTGGCGTTTTTGATCCTGGCTTGTAATAGAATCAATAATTTAAAATACTGCAAGGATTTTGAAGTACAAGATTTAAAAACATAATTGAACTTGATTTTGATTGCTTTACCTCATCTCTCAGGTGAGAAATGAGCGCTGTCTCCAGCCTCCTCAGAGCAGGGGTTCTCAGCACGGGGGAGGCCCGTTTGTCTATTAGACAAACCCCCTTCCTGCCTAATCCACTCAGTGGCTTCCAAGAGGTGGGACTATGACTCCAACTGCAAAAATGACCATTCAGCCGCCGAGACAGAGGAATAAACGCCGGCTGTGGCCTGCGTGAGACTGCAGTGCGCCTGCCTGCAGCTCTTGAGTCCTTGTTTGAAAATGGAACGTAAAGACTATACAATTAGTATTCCAATTCTACAACCAGGTTAAAACTGTTATGTACAACCAATAGAAAATAAAGTGACAAATGGTATCGGAGAGGTGACAGTAATTACTGAAGGTAAACAGCAGCTAAAGTATTTAGTTCTTAACTGCCAAATTAAGACTCTAGAAAGAACATATGTATATAATTTTTTTAAAATAAAAAGTAAGAAGCCTTTTTCTATCCACCCATGTCTCAGACTGTGTACTTTCCATGGTCGGGAATGAGAACTTTCAGGGAAAAACAACAACAAAAAGAGGACCCCACCCCCACCCCCACCCCGAGAATTAGCACTGCGCCTACAGCTTGTTCTGTTCTGTTTTGTTTTTTTCCAGAAGAAAAGAATTCTCTGCATGCACATTTACTCACTCACTGATGTAAGAACTCTAACATCTGGTAAAACACTCATGTGTTCACTTAAGTCACATTATTAAAAAGCAGTATATTGGGCTGTCATCTGCCTAACTAACAGTTACAACAAGTATTTAGTCCGGGGACTTACAGCACTACAGGAACACAGCCACCTCCCCTCAGGAGCCCTTTCTGTTGTTCACACTGAAGCTTCCGAACAGAAAGGGACAGCAACTGACGCTGCACCTGCTCTGAAATGCTGACCCCTGCATTAGTGGGAGGCCGGCGACACCTGATCAGCGAGCGTGTCACCTCACACGGTGCCCCCCGCATTCTTTTGTTTCTGCTGTGTTCAATGTGTTTTTCTTTCAAATGGCTCAAAAGGTAAAACATATTTACCAGTAAGACACTCACTTTGCAGACAGACACAGATTAGTTCAATGAACACATGAGAACGGCTCACTAGGTAAGGAAAGCCAGCTTCAGAAATATTCTTGACTTGAGTCCTACTGGGAATCAGTAACAATTCTTCAACCAGCCCAAGCTGATGTGCTTGAGTTCCGTAAGCAAACACTCAGCATGCACAGGTATCGGCCTGACATCACCCCACGCTGGGTCTTCCTACAGTGAGGGGCGGAAACTCTTTCCATGACCTCTCCATTCAAACAGCTAATAAGGAGTCTTGTGTGTTCTTTCTTGAGTTTTACAGTCACGGCCTTTCTCAGAACGGGAAACCTGTCAACACAGAAGCCAAATGCAACGTATCCAGGAGCCTGGGACAAAGTATTCATTTTCATTCCATAACTACTGTATATTTAACAACAAACTCATTACAGAGAGAGAGTCTTCATCCAATTAGTCTTTTCATTATTGCTGGTTTAGAAAATGGCCAACAATATTCATTAGGTACTGTGCCATTAACATTGCATTCAAAGAAAGAAAACATAGGGAACCAAATCCTCGCTCTCCTACTCTGATGATACGCTCTGGTGTTAGCCAGAGTATGGTAGTACAAAAAGAGTCTTGTTGTGATATAAAAGGCAATAAACACATCAATGGAATAATGTTCATGGGCAGCCAAGATGAAGAAGATTCCAAAGAGGTTGAGAACCCAGGATAGAGTGTGCAAGAAATTCCAGCTTCTTGGTGTATCTAGGAAAAGGACAGAAGGACCATTTATTTAATAACACATTCCTGCCAAGCTTCTTAGCCACGTTTCTCAGGGTAGGCTCTAAGCTTCTGCTCCCCTAACCTCTGCCCCACACCCTTTATTTCAGCTCTGTCTCATGTGGCCCAGGCTGCTGACCTGGATGTGTAGCTGAGGATGAACTTGAACTAGGATCTACAGGCATCTGCCGTCACACCTAGCTTTATGTGGTGCTGGGGATCAAACCTGGGGCTTCACATGTGGCAGGCAAGCACTCCAGACTGAGTTGCATTCCACCCCAGCCGCCTATTCTTTCTCACTTCCTCCCTAGTTCCTTCTCTGCAACAAGCTATCTAATATGCATAGGAGCATTAAAGATATACTTACACTCTGTGACAAAGAAATTCAGCATGGTTAGAACAACTGTGTGGCCACTGAACATGTAGTCTCCACAAGTGTGGACGCCAGTCAGAGTCATTCCAAAGCCGCTCCAGATGGCAAATGCCCGTCGTAGTTTCTCCCACACACTTCCATATATCTACAAAGAACGCTGTGAGTTAGTTCTTCAAATGCTTACTGAGGCTCAGAGCTTGCCCAAATCCATTTCAGGCAATTCATGATTCAGAAATAAGAGCATCCAGGTAAAGGCAACTGGTCTAACTCAGCTAATTCAAGGTGGGCCCAGAGAATTACCAGAGCTTGACTGTACTTAGAAAATGCTAATTAAATGAAATCATCCTAATTCAAACTCCTTTACAGTAGTTCCTTTAAAGTAAAAAGGTCAAGGCAGGCGTACAGCGTATGTTCATATACCAACACCTCAGAGGCAGAGGCCAGTATATCTATCTTTGTGAGCTTGAGGTCAGCCTGGTCTACATATCGACAACCAGGGCAACCAGGGTTGCACAGAGAGACCGCATCTCAAGATAATAACAAAAGCAAAAAGTGCAAAGTCAATGCCAAGAATGACGGCACATGTTCAGAATCTCAAGGCTTCACATGTTCAGAGTCAGATGCAGAGGAGCAGGAGTCCAAGGCTAGTCTTGGTCACAGAGGACAGCCCAGGTTATGTGAAATTTTATCTTAAACCAACAAGCAGCCAGGCAGTGGTGGTGTACCCCTTTAATCCAAGCACTTGGGCGGCAGAGGCAGTCACAGATCTCTGAGTTCAAAGCCAATCAGATATATAGAGCAAGTTCCAAAACAGTCACAGCTACTCAGAAAAACCCTGCCTCACATAGTCACTGTAAATTAAGAACATCCCCAGTGTTAAGACCTAGGTAAAATGTTAAGGCCTAGGTTGTCTGTATAGCAGCCATTTTGTGCTGTTACTGTTGTAAGGAAACTTTGTCATGTGCTGTTACTAGGACCCTTTCTCATTCCTGAACTGACTACATATTCTGTTACCTTCTGCGCTTTGATGCTCCTGGAACCTAATCACAATAGAGACCAGTTAGAACTCCCTTGTTTACTTAGTCACAATAAGCTTGGACCCGAACCAACAACCCGGCAACACTTACTGCATCTAGGTATGAACTGTTTTGTTTCTTGCCTTTATAAGCTAACCCTGGGATGGACCCCAACATAAGAACGACACCTGCACCAATACAAGAAACCATTTGGAGTAAAACTTCCATTTTGAGTAGGAGGTTGAATGAATCCTAGACAAGGCAAGTCCCCTGCCACAGTGGACACCCCAACCAATGAGGACAGGATAAGTGTACTACAAAGACGTTGTTCCTATGGAAGTCCCTATCCCTCAATCCTGACTGGCAGAATAACTTAGCACAGATGTTCGTATCTCAGGCTTAAAAGCTCTATAGGAGTCTAGCTGGGCACCACAGTTCAGCTTCTGAGTCTGTACTGTGTCCCTGATGGTTCAGTCTTAGGGTGTGTGTTCAATAAACCAGCCCTGTTTGACAGACGTCCGTGTCTGAGTAGTTTGTGCAACAACTTCCAGTCCCTAACAACTACATTTTGCTTTATTTACTTACTTTTCTCCCATAATGTCCGTGTTTAAATCTCTATTAAAATATTTTAATAAGCTCTAACGTTCTTTAAAAAAAGAAAAATATTAAAAAGAAGCAGCAAGGAAATGAACTATGCTGTAACTTCCAGGCTGTCATTTATTAACTATTCTCCCTGTCCTCACTGTCACAGAAACTCAGACACTGGCGAGGCCATGAACTCAACCAGATCTTAGCCCTCCAGGCCTTCCCTATAGCTACAGGGAGCCATGTTCTGTACAATAAGTTGTACGCAAAAATGTGAAAGCTCTATAGGATGGCTACTAGAGGAGCTCTTTTCTACCACCCCATTTGCCTTCTACTGACTACCCAAACATAGCAACTGACGCTCCAGCAGCCATGGAGGACCACAATCTGGCTTTGAGATGCAAGTCTCAGGTAGGATAGAAGAGGAAGACCAGAGGGTTACAGATGTTTCATAAGTCAATCATACCAGAACATTTGTGTGTGTGGGGGGGGTGAGGGGTGAGGGGGGGTGAGGGGGGGGTGGGGGAGCGGTTAAAAAGGAGAGATATTTTGAGACAGGGTTTCTCTGTGTAGCTCTAGCTGTCCTGGAACTTGCTCTGTAGACCAGGCTGACCTCAAACACAAGAGATATGTTTGCCTCTGCCTCTGAGTTCTGGGATTAAAGGTGTGCACCACCACCACTGGGCTGGATAGTATCTTAACAGGGGACAAACAAGTAATGCTAGTCCCAAATAATTACCACTCAGTAATTCAAGCCTTTTCATTTTTTCCCACTCTGCATTTCTCATACATCCTTCTAGAAACAGAACTGAAATAGAAAAGAATGAATAGGAAGCTGTCTAGATACAATATGCAAATTAGCTTTGTGTTGCTAAGTTTTAAAAATAGGCATGTTCTTAGTTCTGTCTTGGTTCCATGATTTTAAGCCATTAATTTATCACAATGAAATGCCTCTGGATGGTCTCAATGTAAGGGATTTGACATCTGGCTTTTATCCCATAATGCTCTACTTTTTATGATTGCTATAAATAATGTAGGTCAATAGGCAGGTTACATTATACTTTAAAACAATTAGCAGCATTTAGGGCAGATTTAGATGGAAATATCCATACGTTAACTAATTAATAAAAAGTCACTGGAGACTGAAAGAAAGCTGTCCAAACAGAAGCGTGACATCTAATTTGTTCTAATAGCATAAGATAAGTTTCTTTGCACAAAGATCCAGCTTTCTCTTAAGTGGCTATTCTGATAAACCTCCTTAGGTTTATCAGGAAATTCTTATCCATATAACAGGAAAGCAAAATGTTCCACCTCAAATACATTCCTTTCAGATCTGGATCTGGTTATTCATAAAACTGCACTGGGTAATAGGTTTAAAAATCTCTCCTTGAAGCCGGGCAGTGGTGGCGCACGCCTTTAATCCCAGCACTTGGGAGGCAGAGGCAGGCAGATTTCTGAGTTGAAGGCCAGCCTGGTCTACAGAGCGAGTTCCAGGACAGCCAGGGCTACACAGAGAAACCCTGTCTCAAACAAAACAAACAAACAAAAACAAAACAAAACAATTCTCCTTGAATAAAAAGCAGTATCTATCTATATTAGTTTAAGCAGCAGATGCAAACACAAAAGTGTGGGGAACCTCCAGATCTGCCTAGGAAAGACCTTGTGCAGAAGGCAGACATTGTGGGTCTGACACCTTCCAGTCCAGGCACAGACGGCCCATGTGTCCACATGCTGCTACCTGGAAAATCTTGTCAGGACAATAACACTGTCACTAGTGACCAAGCAGTTCCTTTCCTGATCTTGCCAAGGTTGGTATTACCACTTCAAAAGCCCCACGCATTGTTCCTTTACATAGGAAAGACATGAAGTTTATGTCAACATGTTGGCAGAGGCTCCTAACTTTGTACATAGCTCTGGAGTATTATTAAATTTATGTGCCCTTTCTTTTGTTAGTCATCGAGACTAAAACTGTCAAACTTTCAGAGGGGAAACACAACTTCATTACAGTTTGTTTACAGTTTCGTTTGAATTTCCTAATCAGTTAGCATACTATTGGGGGAAAATGTTTTTACCCTCACTTCAGACCATGTACAGAAACAATTGGGGGAGATTAGAGTCTATATAAAAATGAAGACCATGGGCTGGTGAGATGGCTCAGGGGGTAAGAGCACCCGACTGCTCTTCCAAAGGTCCGAAGTTCAAATCCCAGCAACCACATGGTGGCTCACAACCACCTGTAACAGAGATCTGATGCCCTCTTCTGGTGCGTCTGAAGACAGCTACAGTGTACTTACATATAATAAATAAATAAATCTTAAAAAAAAAAAAATGAAGACCATAAACCGTTAGCTACTCTTTCCTAGCTGGCAATGAGTACGACGGATAGACACTAAGCAGTGTGGGTGCAAAAGGGAACCAAGTGGCTGCTGCTAAGGATGCAGGGGAGCTCTCCATCCTCAGTCATCCCCATCTCCACTGCCATCGAGGTTCCAAGTGCTGTGACAGTCAGTGCAGTGGACTCTGGATCACGTACTTGTTCTAAAACAGTCAGAGGACTCTTGGTGAGTCAAGGACTCCTTAGCTGTCACAAGGAGGCCCAAAGCAGAAGAAAAGCCTGGCATGCCTGCCTTCTCTGCATATTCATCTCATTTACTGTGGGCGAGTCACATGCCTAACTTCTCAAAGGCATATTAACCACGGCTTCTACTCAACGCAATTCAGCTCTCTTCAAGGCTGAGATGAAGGTACAATGAAACACAAGGATGAAAACTGAGGCACCTATTGTCAGCTGTCCCAGTGTCCCTTCCAAACTTATTGTCCTAAACTTGAAGTGATGCTGGAGCCTCACAGGCAGGTTACCCCATCGTGAAATCACAAGCAAGAGCAATCATGTTATGAGAGCTGGCTTATCTCCTCAAGCAATAACAAGGACTGAGGTAATCACCAACCAGACCACACTTAGACCAAGGCAGCCTTACTATGTGTACTTCTCATGATTACCTCAAATTTTTCTCTATTTAAACCTAAAGTTCAATTGGTACCCTAAGACGGCAGTTGGTGATGGTGGTGGGTTTGTCACTGGATCCCGGTGTCTGTTCCTCTTCCCAAAGTGGCTGCAAAGACTGTCTTGCAGCAAGTACCCCTGTCCCTTTAAGTGGTACACTGAATGGGTGGGTGGCTCAGCTTAGCCTGCTGGACTGGGAGGTTGGTCAGTACCAAACCTCGGAGGTTAAGAATATATATTGTTCTTTTCCAGGACCCCAGTGAGTGCCTAGCCCTCATCAAGGATGGCTCACAACTGCGTCTGACTCTAGCTCCAAGGAATGCATCACCTCTGGTCTTTGTGGGCACTCAAACACGTGTGCATATCCAGACAGAGACACATACACACAATGTTAAAAATTAGTCTTTAAAACTTAAACCAGGCATGACAGTGCACAGCTTTACTCTCAGCACTCAGGAGGCAGAGGCAAGAGGCAGGAGGCTTTCTCAAGGGCAGTTTAATCTAAAAACCAAAGTTTTAGAACAGCCAGGGGTAGACATTGAGAAACTCTGTCTTAAAAAACAAAACAAAACAAAACAAAACAAACAAACAAAACCAAAAATGAAACACAACAACAACAAAACTCAACCAACCAAAAAAAAAAAAAAACAAAAAAACAAAAAAAAAAACCTTTGATAATCATTTAAGGCTATAAATCAAAGAAATAATTGTTTTAAAGACAAAGATAGCCATGAACACAGCTAATAAATTGGGTCAGTAATACAGGAGACACTCATGGTAGTGCCCTACAGTCTACTTTAAAGGAATGTATTTAAAGTAGCCGGGGGGGGGGGTAAAGTTATTAATACAACTAAATTAAAGTTATATCTTTTTTGTTAATGTAATTTCTAAAACAAAGTCGATTTTCTCAATTGCTTAAAAGGAGATTACAGAGAGCAGTAACCAGGAATGTTTGGAGAAGCTTACAGATCTGTCTGCGTACAAAGCCAAGTAATATAGGGAAGGAACGTCACTCTGATGATGTGTTTTCAGCAGGGTCTCCTATCTCAGGCTGACTGGGCCTCACTATGTGCTCCGGCTGGCCTCAAACCTGCCAATCTCTTGCCACAGCCTCCTTTGTGCTGGGATTACAGGCAGGAGTTGGCATGCCTAGTTCCTGGTGACTGTTTTTCATTGTTTTGTTTTGCTAAGGAAATGCATGAATGGATCTGGCAAGATGGTTCAGTGGGCAGAGACACTTGTGAGCAGACCTGATGACTGGACTTCAAACCCTGGTTTCACAAAACAAGGAGAGAGAACTGGCTCTCAAGAGCTATCCCCTGATCCGTTCTTGCTTTGGCATGTGTGCGCCCACACTTGCATGTGATGTGAGTACACACATACACACCCCCTAACTTTAAGATGTTTTGACAGGCGTTTTTTTGAGTAGTGTCTGGAGGCTGTAAAAAGCAAACTCGGACGATGCTCATCACTGTTCTTCAGAAACAACAAGCTACAGAAAAAGCACAAGGTTACAACTGCACCTCTGAAAACTACCTTTGTTCTTTTGCCTTATTTTTTATTTTAATTTTTAATTTATTTTTTACACTCTATATTCCATTCCCCCCAACCAAAATTAGCTTTTTTCAAGTACACATTTTAGAACTATGTATCACAATTTCCAATGCGCCTATCATTAATAATAATTCTATTTCCAAAAACTTAGAGGTAAACATAGTGCTTGCCTAGCATGTATAAGGCCTTGAGATCAAGGTCCCTCTGAAAGACAGAAGCAGAAAAACACCTTGGAAACAACCACATTTTACATCATCTGCAAGCCGGGGGGTGGGGTGGGGGGGAAGCTTACAATGGACTATCCCACAGCTATTAAAGTGATGACCTTTTTAAACAGATGACAATAACTGTGTACTCATTTTTAAAAAGTAATTAATAAGGCTAGGGAGATGCTTCCAAGCAAAAATGCCTTAAATTCAGAGCCCGAAAACCCATGCCAAGAAAGATGAAAAAGACTGGCCTGATATACTGGAAATCACAGCAGCAAGAGATGAAGACTGGAAATCCCCAGGGCTAGCAGAACTAGTAGCTCCAGGTTAAGTCAGAGACCCTGAGTCCTGTGTCAACACACACACACACACACACACACACACACACACACACACACACACCCCTACATCAGGCCTCACACATATACAAAAGAGGAAAAAATAACATGCTAGCACCTTAAATGTCAGCTACAGAACAACCTCTGCAATTCATCCATCATTCAAAAGGTGTCCATCAATATCAATTTATGAAATAATAAAAACTCTACTGAAAAATGATTTGTGTTGCTTAGCGTGGTACCTAGCATCTTTAATCCTAGCAGTTGTGAGGCAGAGGCAGGAGGATTTCTGTGAGGAGTTTCAGGCCAGCCTGATCTACATAGTGAGTTCTAGGCCATCTAGAGCTGCATAGAGTATGTCTCCAAGAAAGGAAGGGCTGGAGGCAGGAAGGAAAGAAAGAAGAAACTTCAAACCAGGCCTGTGTAACTTAAGTTTTACTTGTAGGATGGCATGAAAAGGGTTCTATGTGAGTTTTTTGCTTTTTTAACATACATTTATATATCATTTGAGTTCTTACAAGAAACTTGTACAACTCCATAATAAAAGAATCTTTTTCTGCCAAGTGGCAGTGGCACATGCCTTTAGTCCCAGGATTCAACAAACAGGGGCAGGTGGATTTCTGAGTTCAAGGCCAGCCAGCGTGGTCTACAGAGTGAGTTCCAGGACAGCCAGGAATACACAGTGAAACCCTGTCTTGAAAAAACAAACAAACAAAAAAGGCTTTTCTATATTGAAAAACACAAAATGCCCCAATAGTTTCTAACCTTAAACAGATTTGCTTCCAGTAAGTCTGACCTTTCATGGCCCCTCCCTCACTGCCCAGTCTCCTGGGTGAACACCTGGAGAGCTGTTCCTATGGGCAGTAGTTTTAGCTCTTCATCTCCTTTGCGTGCTTAATCTTCCTCCCCTAACTGGCATGTCAGCTATTTCTACTGTGGTAGCAAAGGCAATGACACCTAATTTTGTTTTACAAACGTTAAAATAACAACAAAGATATTAATGTAGCCATCAAGTCCTTTGTCTGCTTACGTAGGTTAATATTTTTTTGGCCAAATTTAACCATTTGCAACAATTTTGTCTATCAAGGACAGGATTGGTCTTTGACTTTTGTTCCCGTTTTTTTAGACTGGGTCTTTCTCTATTGTCCTGGAACTCAGTATGTAAAGCAGGTTGGCCTCAAATTCAGAGATGCACCTGCCTCTCTGCCTTCCCAAATGAGGGGATTAAAGGTGTGGTACTACATCCGGCTGAGAGGCTCAACTTTTAAAGTTATTTTACAGATTTGTTCTTTAAGTAGTGGGGTGGGGGTAGGTCCTGGGTACTGAACCTCAGTACCCCTGCACATCAGGCAAGCACTCTACCACTGAGCTTACATTTACAAAGCAGATCTTACCCGAGATCTAAAAGTAAAAACAACAAAATTTACAACCCCCTCTTTTGTTTCCTATGGGCATAATTTGCCCTGTCTGTTTAATTAGAAGAATATATCTACAATACAATAAAACAAAATGTATAAAGCATATACCAAAAGCAAAGGAAAAGTTTACAGAGTGTTGAACTCATTTGAACCAGAAAATGTTTAAGGAAAAGGAAGGCTCAGAGCCATGAAGGGGCCACAGAATCACATGAAGAACTAAAGATGCTGAGTGTATGGAGAACGATGTGACCACGCATGAGGGTATGATAATGAAACCCACTATAGTATATAATAAATGCTAAAAAAAACATTGTAAAAAAAGATGCTGAGTGTGGTGAGAAAGGGAAAATGCAGCAGAAAAGGATAATTTCCCATTGTCCCACAGCACGGAACTAATATCCACAGATGAAATCACAGGGAGGGGAGTCTAGCTTAAGGTTATTTAACCCAGTTATTTCCAGAAGTTTACTACCGATATTGCAAATACAAAAACAAAACAAAACAAAACAACAACAACAAAACCAAAACCCACATTTTAACACAAAAAGCAAGCTCTTTACCCTCCTGCATATACTGTGTCATTAATCCAACAAGAACAAGAGAGAACAGAGAGGAGGTAGCAGGCTACCTTTCCAGTACACTGCAGGTGCTGTCCTGGCACGGAGAGGGAGGTCACAAACATGGTAAAGCAGCGAAGCAAGAATACAGTGCCCATCAGACTACAGAGCCTTCGCAGAAGGATTGACCTGTGAACAGAGCGACCAAAGCAGAAATCAGAGACACTCCAAACGCTGAGGCATCAAATACGTTTCTAGAGAGAAAGCAATAAAAAAACATTAGCCTTTAAGGCAGAAATCTTTCTCCCCACTTATATGTTCTGTACTAAAGGGGAAACCATAAAGACAAATGTGACAGTGTTTGCCTCTGGCCGGGCTGTGACTGGAGTTAATAATGAAAGGACTAAAGGAACACTCAGATGGTATGCTAAAATCTAGACATTTGCTCCCAAGTTGTTTACTAAATGTAGACCTGTTAACTTAGAGGGAGAAAAATTCATTACATTTAAATTACACCTCTATAAAGTATTTGGGATGTGTGTGTGTGTGTGTATGTATGTATGTATGTATGTATGTATGTATGTATATAATTTTATTATTAAGCTTGTACTCAAAGTAATGGGTTTAGTTATAAATGTGTCATATCTTATTCTAACTCAGGAGAGGACTCTTAGAAAACCATGTAAAACATCATCATCCAATAGAATTCTACAGTGATGGGGATGGCCTACGACCATGCAGCCAGCTAGATACGATGTGGCTGGAGCGACTGAAATGACCCTCATGTAACAAAGATCCGGATTTAACATCATCTAATTAAAATCACAACAGCCACATGCAGGTAGTGCAGATCTGAAAGAGCATCCTTCCAGTGGTGAAATATGGCCATACGAAAGTGGAAATTTTCAAGACAAAAGTAAAATTGTGAAGTTTAGTATCAGAACTATTATAATTTACTAAAAATAAAAAAATTACTCAGTACTTGCTATGAGATATAAAGATGGCCCAATGTAGCCACCCAGGGTTTCTGGGACCTGGTTTGAATTTTTATTTTTAAAAATTGAGTTTCTCTGTGTAACCTGCTGTCCTGGGACTTACTCTGTCGACCAGGCTAGTTTTGAACTCAGAGACCCACCACCTATCTCTGCCTTCTGAGCACTGGGATTAAAGGTGTGACCCACAACCACCAATGGCTT
The DNA here is from genome assembly GCF_000001635.26 of Mus musculus. Classification (NCBI taxonomy): domain Eukaryota; kingdom Metazoa; phylum Chordata; class Mammalia; order Rodentia; family Muridae; genus Mus; species Mus musculus. The sequence goes on along the minus strand of NC_000080.6, from coordinate 21,782,671 downwards.
TACTCAAAAAAAAGTTAAGATTTACTTTTATTGTTTTTAATTACAACGTGGAGGTATGTATGTTTGCCTCTGGGTGTGCATGGAAGGGCAGGGAGCCTTGGGGGCCAGAGGTGCAGGATCTGAGAGAATCAGCATGGGCACTGGGAACTCAACTCTGGTGCTAGGAAGAGTATCAAGTGCATTTTACTTGAGAGTTATGTTGCTAGACCCTTAAACTGTTTATAGCAGGGTACAGTTAGTCAGAAGATCTACCACAAGAGTGGCTATATGACAGTCATTCTAAGTTGTTCCTAACTTAAACTTAAGCTATGAAACTAAGCTCTTAAATACTAAGTTTTATGTTAAGTGCATCTAAAACGAAAACTTTGAGTAATCATAAACGGTGACATCATTTATGCCATTATTTCTTTAAATGCCCTAAATTTAAACAGACTAAGCATTTGGGAGACTTTCCCTCAAAAGTAGCACTGAACATAAGACAAGGTGTGTTTTGATCTTTAGTGTACACATCTGGATGGAGTTTAGGAACTTGCATTTATTTCAACAACGTTTCAGAGGTTCACAATCAAAGTGATACAAAGATGACACCTGAGAAATATGTTTGAGGCTGGAGAGATGGCTCAGATGTTAAGAGTACTTGCTGCTCTTCCAGAGGACCCTGGCTCAATTCCCGGCACCCACACAGCACCCCACAACTGCCTGCCACTCGAGTTCCAGGGGAACTGATACCCTCAAACAGACATGCAAGCAAAACATGGGGGGGGGTGTAGGGAGGAAGGAAGGGAGGGAGAGGGAGGGAGGGAGGGAGGGAGGGAGGGAGGGAGGGAGGGAGGAAGGAAGGAAGGAAGGAAGGAAGGAAGGAAGGAAGGAAGGAAGGAAGGAAGGAAGGAAGGAAGGAAACAAACAAACACACACCACTACTTGGATTTACCTGGTCACTAGTATGCTTTACTGAGTCTACCAAAGTTTCTGAGAGGTTAATTTTTTTTTTTTTTTTTACCAGGTTTTGGAGACTGGCCTTTTCATCTAGTCTTTGATCACAGCCTTTGATCACAGCTTTTGTGCCCATGGATTTTGCCTGAATTTTTTTTCTTACCTGGACACTTTTGTCTAGCATCTGCTCTGAGCTTCCCTGAATTTCTTACAGGGTTAAATTTGCTTTTATTTTCAGGAGTGGGTAGATTAAAATCCACAGGGTCTTGTAAGGCAAAGTTAACCAGAAAGCAGTGATATACACACTTTTAAATCATTTCATTTTTAAAATATGAGCACCCACAGGACACAATGTGCAATGAGAAATGGATTCATTATGGCCTCAAAATGAGACAAAAATAGCAGTCATCAACCTTTATTTTCACCTTCATCGTACTAAAATAGCTGCGGCTAGGATGTATGTGGCTATCACAGAACTTCCTGAGAAGAGAGGCCCTCAAGTTGCAAGACAACACCTCACTCCTTTTCAGGATCCTAAAAGCAACGGGGCAGCGAGCGGCTAGCCACAGGACAGTGCTTAGTGTTCTTCACTACTAAGCCTTGTTTTCTTCCCTATTTTTTTTCAATTTTTTGTTAGATATTTTCTTCATTTACATTTCAAATGCTATCCCGAAAGTCCCCTATACCATCCCCCCTGCCCTGCTCCCCTACCCACACACTCCCACTTCTTGACCCTGGCATTCCCCTGTACTGGGGCATATAAAGTTTGTAATACCAAGGGGCCTCTCTTTCCAGTGATGGCCAACTAGGCCATCTTCTGCTACATATGCAGCTAGAGACATGAGCTCTGGGGGTAACTGGTTAGTTCATATTGTTGTTCCACCTATAGGGTTGCGGACCCCTTCAGCTCCTTGAGTGCTTTCTCTAGCTTCTCCATTGGGGGCCCTGTGTTCCATCCTATAGATTACTGTGAGCATCCACTTCTGTATTTGCCAGGCACTGCATAGCCTCACAAGAGACCACTATATCAGGGTCCTTTTAGCAAAAGGCACCTTCTTACCCTTATGCCTTCCTTGCTGTCTTTCTAATTGTTTAAAATGCCTTCCCTTGGTTACTTCTTGATGAAATTGCTGAGAAGCCCTCTCTCCATCTAGCAACTTCTCTACCATCTCAAATATGCAGAGCACAGAAGACAGTCTTGTTTAATGGGCTTTCCCTCCTCCATTCAAACACTTAAGCAAACACTGTCCTCGGAAGTATTTCTGTCTTTCTATAGAAGTGGCATTCCTAGCTCATGTCTGAAGAAAGGAGGACAAGGAGCAAGAGGTGGAGGTAGACTAGCAAGGACTGATTGACTAAGGCCGATATCCTTTTGCTTATAAAATACATGTACAATATTACTAAACTTATTGGTCTTATGACCTTTTTAAACTAAACCCAATTTTCCTATGTCACTGAATAGAAGGAGATCTTCCAGGGAAATGCAGAGTGAAGGACCGAGCTTGACAATCCTCCATGAGAGTCGGCCACTCTCAGTCTCGAGGAGTCAGTGAGTACCTGTGCTTGTGAAGAAGAAGAACCAGGATCCAAATGTAGCACAGAATCACGCCACACACTTCGGTCATGGAGAAGGCCCACGGGATCCTAGGAACACTGCAACAGAAAAACAGTTCTTTCTGGAACTGAACACGTACAGATGCACCCTTCAACTCAACACTTTTCTAACAGCAACCTCAGAACTGCTCTGTAGAACGTCACTTCTCTTAGGAGATATCTGTAAAGCCTAGGGAGTAGAAAATCTGCTTCAAAAGGTATTGCACTCATCAGAACCTACTCGCTGTCGCAGACTTCCTGGAGTAGTCCTCTATAAAGAAACAACCCTTCCCTCCCACTCTATTGCACACAATTGCTTTAAAAAAAAAAAAAAAACAGCAGACTTTGTTTTTGTTTGTTTGTTTTTGTTTTTTTTCGAGACAGGGTTTCTCTGTGTATCCCTGGCTGTCCTGGAACTCAGCCTGTAGACCAGGCTGGCCTCGAACTCAGAAATCCTCCTGCCTCTGCCTCCCAAGCGCTGGGATTAAAGGCGTGCGCCACCACGCCGACCAGACTTTGTTTTTAACTATGTCTAGGTATATATATGTATCTGTGTGCATGTGAATACAGGAGATTGAGGAAACTAGAAAAGAGCCTCAGAGCCCTTGGAGTTTGAGTTACAGCAACTGCAAGCTGCCTGGAGTGGGCATAGGTCCTTTGCAAGACACTCTGACCCCTCTGAGCCATCTCTCCAGCCCAGCACTCAACTTCTGAAACTGCGGGTTTAGGACTGAATGAGTGAGGGAGCCTACAAGTGAATACACAAGAAGGAAACAAATAAGGAAAAATGGCTTACAGTCAAAGTTTTCTGAACTGAGAACGACCAAAAAACAACTCCTCGTCTAACAAGTAATGGGTCTGAGGTGTTTCTGGAGGTGCCCACCTCGCCAACAGTGCACTGCACAACTTTACTGCAGTCTTGGTTCTGAACACAAACATATTCTTCCAACTGCATGTCACTGCTGCATACAACACTAATGAATGCTGTCATAACACCTCAGGTCAGATTCAAAGACTGCTGTATGTTAGAAATCAGTGGCTTTACCAAGTCTTCTGCTCGGAGAGGACAGACACGTTAATCACCCATTTTTCTATTTGCTACTCCTTAGCATGGAAGCAACACGCTACCACACTCTTGGATTGTTATTGCTGGGTGGCACTGGTACATGCCTTTCATCTCAGCACTTGGGGGGCACAGGTAGGTGAATCTGAGTTCAAGACCAGCTTGCTCTACAAAGAGTTCCAGGACAACCAGGGCTACACAGAGAAACCCTGCCTTGGAAAACAAAAAACAAACAATAACAAACAAACAAACAACAGTTAAAAAAAACTGCTGTTGAGTGTCATTTAAAAAAAAAAAGTAGTGTCACTCACCTTTAAATCTAGAACTCAAGAGGCAGAGGCAGGCGATCTCGAGTAAGCAAGCAAGGACTACAAAATAAGTTCCTAGGCAGCTGGGATACACAGAGAAACTTTGTCTTAAAAAACAAAAACAAAAAACAAAAAACAAAGAATTGTTACATGAATTTTGGCTCTGGGTTAGAATAGATTTAACAATTTCTAACTGATACTAAACTCAGCATTTTGTATTATGAATTTATGTGGGGGTAGTCTTAGAATTGAGGACTATAAAAAACAAACAAACAAACACTGATTAACTCTGAAAAACAAAGAAGATACCCTCTGTCCTCAAGTATCAAATATTCAGCCAACGGATTATTATGTACACTTGTCTTCTCAACTTAATAGCAAAATTATATGCATGCCAAAAGAATTATCTGGAGATAAATTTATGATATATTATCAGCAAACGTTTGATTAGCTAGAACCAAGGGCATGTGCCACGATACCCTTAAAATGTATTACTAATATATATAAGCCAGGCATGGTAGCAAACACCTTTGTTTTCAGCACTTAGGAGGCAGAAATCTCTGAGTTGGAGGCCAGCCTGGTCTACAGGAAGAGTTCAAGGGCAGGGGCCTGGAGAAATAAATAGCTTGGAGAAATGGCTCAGAGGTTAAGAGCACCAAAGGACCTGAGTACAATCCCCAGCACCCACAGGGCAGCTCACAACTGTCTGTAATTCCAGTTCCAGGAGATCTGGAACCCTCACACAAACGTACATGCAGGCAAAAAACCAATGTGTATAAAAAAAAATTAAGAAGAGTTCAAGGACAACCAGGGCTACACGGTGAGACTCTGCCCCCACAAAATTACACACACACACACACACACACACACACACACACACACAAGTAATTTTACAAACTTAGGAAAAAAGTAAATCTATTTCCTTCTCAAAACTAATGCTAATTACTGCTCCCCAGAGGGAGTTTACTCATTTCATCCCACATTAAATCTTCATAACACCCACTCACCTAACACACACACACACACTCTACACCCTGCTTCCTTTGTGTCTCTCATCCACTATTTAATAATTTTGCTTAAGAACAGCTGTTCTTAAGCTTTTACTCAATATAAGCTAATATTCATACAAAAATTATACTGAAATTCTTTCCTGTAAAACTTCTTGTAACTTTCTAGATGTAATGAAAGGCTCGATTTCTCTGTCTTCCTGATGCTCTCCCTGCCTCTTCCTCACTCTCTCCCATTACTCCTCCTGGCACAACGGCATATAATGGCGTTCTTCCTCCCTTCTATTGTATTTCTCTTCCTATGGTCTTCCCTTTGCCTCATCATAGCAACCTACACTCATGACTATAAACCAAACCTTGACATTATTAATATTTCTTCTCATAACTTCAACTTCAAGCATAATATATAATTATGGCATATATATTATAAATATATTTATAAGCATAAAATATAAGAGTTTAGGCATAATATATAAAAATAGATAAAAACCAAAAGCAAACAAACCCCAGCTCATCCCTACAAGCCGTCCACCATCTTACAATACAGCCTCGTCCACCATCTTACAATACAGCCTCGTCCACCATCTTACAATACAGCCTCGTCCACCATCTTACAATACAGCCTCGTCCACCATCTTACAATACAGCCTCGTCCACCATCTTACAATACAGCCTCGTCCAAACAAGCAAAGGCCCTGTGATCAAGCTCCAAGCCTACGTCTTGTACTCCTTCACTGACCTTACAGCAATGATCTGATTGTTTCCAACTCCTGTGCCCTCTTACTATCATCAATTTATATGGAAAAAAAAATCCTGGTCCTTCTGAAAAATTTACAAGAATAAGTACTTACTACTCTTAAGTCATCCAATTATTTGTATTTAATATTTTTGCCATATTACTTCATTTCACACATTTAGATTCCTCCAGAGTAAGTCGCAGATACACCTCCCTCTAACTGCACATATCTCTGAGGACAGGGATGGACCTGCAGGCATCTGCTCCCTGACTCTGCATCATCGGCTAATATGCAGCCACGGTCACACTTTTTAATTATCCTCAACATGTCCTTTGCAACTACATTTTCTTGATTAGGATTCAATTAACATGTCCCTTCAATCTCCCTCATGATTCCCCCTGGGTTTTATTATGACATTTCTGGAGAATCTAGATCAGCTACTATGCACAATGTTCCTTTTTGTATATCTATTTCCTAATGATCAAATTTAGGTTAAAATTTTCTGAGGGGTAAGATTATCAGAATATCATCTAGGTGATGCTTTGAACATTCCATCCAGTGCCTAGGTTCAGTTTGCTCCACTGTGCTGGTGGATCTGACCACGTGGTTAAAGATGACCTTTGTCAGGTTCCAGCACGGTTTCCTCTGCAATGGAGTAATGTGGAAATTGGCCCTTCAATCATGTGAATATGCTGCTGCTTTGCGGTTGTCCATCAAATGGATATCAGCACCCACTAAGAGCTTGCCAGAATCAACTGCACCCTGACGGATGCAGGCACAGTCTCATTTCTCATCTGTTCCAGGCATAGAGTGTTTTCCTTTAAAATCCACTACTATCTTTTTAAAAAAACAACAGGAAGAATAGTTTATTGAGAATACAATAAGAGGTGAGCAGGCTGAGTACCAACTAGAATACTATTCCTTGGAACAGGTGGTCTCATTACTCTTTTTGATGTCCCCACAAGATAGCTGCAAACGTAGCTCAATGTGCACTCAGCCCTGGGCTCAATCAACAGCAATGGAAAGCAAGGTGGTACTGCTTATTTCTAAAGATCACTGATGTGAAAACCTTACTGTTCTTTTTGTTTGTTTGTTTGTTTTTCATAATCAAACTATTTATTTTTATTTAATATATACTTAGTTTTATTCAGTATATAATAAGAACAGAATCAATCCCTTAATTAATTTGTACTATTACAAATAAATTTAATTCATATAAAATAGCCTATTACAAACAGCTTCCTAACAAAGTATCTCTTACACACTGCCCAGGATTTGAATCTGTGGCCCACCTATCTCAGTTTCCAGAGTACAGGTATGAGCCACCATGCTTGGCAAAGCATATCCTTTGATGGCACCAGACACAGCAAATGGAACACACATGCCAGCTATAATCACAATGCAATTACCCTACTTACTACCACTGTGTGAGTCTAGAAACTTCTATAAACTCAGCATCCAGAAACAAAACTTACCTGTCTAGGAATATATCTGGGAGTGGTGGGTAGGTCTGCATGTCAGGCACACGCTCATGAACAATAACCATAATGAAAGACGTAAACCCAAATACTATAAAAACATATACACAACTCAGGATGGTCTTCCAGTACTCTGGGTCCAGTCTTCGAGCAGAATGTTTGTTTTTGCCATTCATGTACTGGTACTGATCAGAACTCAAGTCAGGGATGGGCCCATCACAGCTGTGTGTGGGCTCTCCGTTACAGAGCCAGTCTGCACTCTGAAGAGCACTAAGGAATGGAGTCATGGGACTCATAGGACTGTCACTGTTGTAGCCCATCTCTTCCAAAACATCAGTATGTATTTTCTGCAATTTTCGGACTGAGAGCATTAACCGTTTAATGTCTCCTAGGACTTTGATTTCCAGAGGAGGAGAGCGGAGATCATATTCAGTCAGCGTGAGCAATGTGATTCCATCAAGGCGGTGCTTGTTGCATAAAATGTCCACATACTCAAAGAAACCTTCGTCCTTCAGCCACACAGCCACATGCTTGGTAGTCCAGCGGCGAATGCAGAGTTGACTAGGACCTGCCATTTCTTTCTCTACTTCCTGTCAAGGGAAAACAGGGAAACAAAACAAAACCTTGAATATAGTTCAACATCTTCATTAAAACCCAGATATATTCCTAGACAGGTAAGTTTTGTTTCTGGATGCAAGTACACATACCAAAACCCAATAAAGTATCTATACTGCCCCCACTGGCATCTCTAGTCAGAGAAACAAGTTATTTAGCAATGAGTGATTCCAATAGATTAGCACTCTAATAATTTTATGAGGCTGATGGCAACGGTTCTGGTGTTATGGAGGGCTGTTGCTGAACCCAGGCCTCACAGAGATAAGATCAGTGATCTACCCTGATCCACAACCACAGCTTTAGCACTTTATAGAAAGGTATTTTACAAATGGCATTTCCACAGCATGTCAGCCATGATCGCTTCAAATGATTAATTACTACTGAGAACAATGATGCACTGCATATAATGGGGGGAGGGGGGCATTTTAATACTTTTTATAAAATGTAATCTATAAGAGATATGTTAGAAAAAATTAATTTCTGAAATTGTCTTGCCATAGAAAAAAATTCTCCACTTGAGGAGGAAAAGAACACAAATTATAGATGGTATTATTCCAGGAAACTTTAGATTTGAACATTTCTATCTACTAGTTATGAAATGATTTATCTAACAGATTAAAGGTTTAAAAACAGCCGTGAGCTCAGTTCCTAATAGTTTTGTTGTTTTTCAGAGAGGATTCCTCTGTGCAGCCCAGGCTGTCCTGGAACTAGATCTGTAGACCAGGATTGCCTCAAACTCACAAAGATCCACCTGCCTCTCTGACTCCTGAGTGCTCAGATTAAAGCCTACACTGACACTGCTGGCTCCTCCCCGAGAGTCCCACTGGAGAACTGAAAAGGCCCTTCTTAGAATTAGTGGTCAAAGTCTGAAAAGAAAACTCACATGCCAATGAAGCAAAACTCAGATTATAGTTATAAAAGACTACTTAATACAGCTTTTTAAAGTACTCATGGTTTTTGCTGCTTTGATCTTACTCAGCTATTTGTACTCTTTTTATTTTGTAAAACCTGGGTCTATTTCAATTTTTAAAATCTATCAGATACATGGGAGGCAAAGGCCTATATGAGAAAGAAAAGGGTAACAAAAAACTTCTTCTCATGTGTCTACTTCTTAACTATTAAAGCCAGTGGGTTTTCTAGATTTAAAATAACTCACTATATTTCCTTCTGAGTTGTTTAAAAAAGGATAGGTTTTATTTATTTAATCCATAATGATACAGTGACTGTCTAGCTTTTTTAAAAACAAAAAACAAAAAAACAAAAACCCAGTTGTAGTAAAATATTCTGGATAGATATGAGTTATACATTTCTTTTGTGAACGTTCATTAGACTATAGTGTTTGGGAAAGGGCTTGCTTTAAAAAGTGAAACAAAACAATACAAATGAGTATCCCCCAGGACAAAGGTTTTCTACAACACCCAGGACAGCATCATTTTCCTCTCCTCCCAATCAGATGATCCTCTGGTCTCCTGATTTAACCTTCACTGTGGCCTTATAGCACACATTCTGGAGTCAGAAAACCTTCTTGGCTTCTCTAGGTTAAGGAAGTAAAAGGCAGGTGATGTTACTCTTCTTTACCCACATAAATGCTTGTCTAAGGCCTGTCATCACTGAACAAAAGTGGACATTTTAACTAGTAAGCTCACTCCTACCATCAAAAACATTCAGGAAATAAGAAACAGACATGAGAAAATTTACCCAAAGACAAAAATGTCCAGCATTACATCATCAACTCACATTTTTCTTTCCCAATCTTAGAAAATGAACATCCACCACCCATCTACAGGGAGCACTGCTGAAAAGTTACATAAAGCATACGTAGGATTCCATTAACTATGGTTCTACAACGTTTGAGTTTACACTCATTGCTGGATGGTTTCATCCCCCCTGCTTCATCTGTGTCCTCCTTCCCCCGGATGCTGATTAAAGCATCATACTTGGATACCCAACGAGATGTGCTATAAACTCAGCAGCAGCTACCAAGTAGCAAACCTCATCTACAACAACCAACATTCCCCGCTCTATCTCTATTCTGCTCCTTTTCCCTTAGCCAAGGGCTCACCGCCAGCGGGTTCCAAGTCACTCCCATCCTTGGAGCACGGCTCTTAGGACAATTTCATCTCATCTCGGAGCAAAATAATTTTCTCTTCTTTCATGTTTCTCCCCCACACTAACTCACCAGTTCTTTCAACTTCAATCAAGCTGGCTTTGATGGCCACGCTTTAGCCACTAGATAATTGGAGTTGTAACACAGAAGCCAGCCTTTGAGCCTGCTGTGAGAATGCCCTAAAAGCATGACACATTCCACTGCTCTGCCTCATCAGGTTAGTGCATGTCCTTTAATTGTGCGCTACTACAGAATAGTTACAGGGCCACACTAACCAATAGTTAGCTCCAACTCTGAGAGCAAGCATTAAAGAAGAATATAAAAAATGATAGTAAGCTTTAAGGTCCATTTAATAACAGTCATGTTGAACCACAAGAATTGCAGGGAACAGAAGACTTCGAATAAAGAACATGTCAGATTACTAGTTCTGTACAAACCAAATGAATTTTAGTCAATAAATGTTCAAGGATGCTTTCCATTTTAACTAATAACTGATTCATATCAATTATCAGCAGGACCGCTGCTTCTGGCCAAGATATAAGAGCAGAACAAATTTTACTCTGATTTAAAATAATCAAACAATCAATAAAATATATGAAAAAACAATTCAAAATGCTGGACCATCAGCCACCCCCACCCCTGACAGTAAACAACTGAGGTGAGCTCATGTTACTTCAGTTTAATGCCTTGAAAGTGTTTAAGCCAGGAGAGCCATAAGGTGAGAGACACAGGATAAGGTGAGAGACACAGGTTCCTGTGGGCTCAGATGGGGCTATGCAGAGATCCATAAAAGGTCTCCCTTGAAGACTCATCAGAACATGCATGCGTCGAGATGGAAAAGAAACCATCTAAAAGGTTTCCTAACTTCACACATGGACAAGAAAAAGCCTATCTCAACCAGGCTGAACAATAATTCACAACCCATGGGGCTTTAGGAAGAACACACAATAATACCAGAAGGACAACATAAAATCTAAACCATTGTTCTCAACTAAGGCTAATTCTCCTCACTTTCCAGGGGTATCTGGCAGCAGGTGGATGCAATCTTTATGGTCACTACTTGTGGAGAGGGTGACTAGCATGGAGAAGGTAGACACTAGAGATGCTGGTAAAATCTTATAATGTTGCCAGCTGTGGTGGTACATACCATAACCTCAGCACTCTGGAGGCCACGTCAAGAGGACAGAGAGATTTCAAGGACAGAGTGAACCACAGAGAGAGAATTTAGGAGGACTACATAGTGAGAGGCTCTGTGCTGCCTAAATTGATCTAACTTGACAACAGGTTAGAGTAATTTGAGAGGAGGGAACCCCAGCTGAGAAATGCCTCCACAAAAGACTGGGCTGTAGGCATGCCTGGAGAGCATTTTCTTAATTGGTGATTGATGGAGGAGAACCCAGCCCATTGTGGGTGGGGCCATCCCTAGGTTGGTGGTTCTGGGTTCTATAAGAAAGCAGGCAGAGCAAGCTATTAGAGCAAGCCAGTAAACAGCACCCCTCCCTGGCCACTGCATCAGCTCTTGCCTCTAGGTTCTTATCCTGACCTTCAGTGATGAACGAAGATGTAGAAGTAAAAGCCAAAATAAACCCTTTCATGTTTTTAATGCCAGCATTCAGGAGAACAGAGGCAAGTAGATCTCTATGAGTTCAAGGCCAGGCTGGTTATATAGCAAGTTCCATACCAGCCAGATCTACATAGAGAGACCCTGCCTCAAAACAAAAAACAGAAGAAAACTGTGGGGTACTAGAATCATCTCTCTGAAAACAAAGAACTGTTTGGTCCCTAAATGTTATTTTGCTGCTAATGAGAAAAATTACCCTAGGGCAGACTTTTCTCTGCATCTTGTGACTTCAGGAATATTTATAACATATATAAGAATATAAAGGTATCTAGAATCCATAAACAAGACATTGAAATTCATGAAAACGATCCCATAGAAACTGACCAGAACAGACAGAGATAACAGAATTTAGCCGGGCATGACGGCGCCCGACTTTAATCCCAGCACTTGGGAGGCAAAGGCAGGTGGATTTCTGAGTTCAAGGCCAGCTGGTCTACAGAGTGAGTTCCAGGACAGCCAGGGCTACACAGAGAAACCCTGTCTCGAAAAACCACCCCCCCCCAAAAGAAATTTATGTAATGATGACAACTGTACTATACATTTAAGTATGTTAAATAGAAAGCAGGCATGCTGGGACACGCCTACATCCAGCACTGAAGAGGACGAGTCAGTAACATCTAGAATTTGGGGCTAGTCTAGGCTACACAGTGAGTGTGGGGCAAAGCCCCGCTGGGCAATGAGGCCAGGTCTTCTTCCCTCAGGAACTAGAAAGAGAGAAAATTAGGCAACTCGAACCTGTGTTCTCAGATATGTCCTTCTTTCTCTCTGAGCCCCTCCTTCCTTCTTTCTCTTAGCCATCTTGTTTTAAATCTATGTTGAAAACATCTCTTAATAAAAATCTCTGTCAGGCAGTGGTGGCGCACGCCTTTAGTCCCAGTACTTGGGAGGCAGATGCAGGCGGATTTCTGAGTTCGAGGCCAGCCTGGTCTACAGAGTAAGTTCCAGGACAGCCAGGGCTACACAGAGAAACCCTGTCTCGAAAACAAACAAACAAATCAACAAACCAACCTCCAACTCTGAGACTAGAGAGATGACTCCACAGTTAGGAACAATTGCAGCTCCTCCAGAGGACTCAGGTTGGCATTCAGATGGCAACTCACATATATCTATAATCCTAGGTGCAGGGGAATCTAGCATTCTCTTCTGGCTTTCATGGGCACCAGGCACACACATGGTGTACAGACACACATCATGCAGGCACAACACCCATAAATAAACATAAAATGATTTTAAAAATGTAATTCCCAACTATGGAGGCTGGAGAGAGGGCTCAGTGGTTAAGGGACATAATGCTCTTGTAAAGGACCTGAGACTACAAGTCGGGTGGCTCACAGCTCCCTGTAGCTCCATCTCTAGGTTCTCTTTACCAACACCTAAAATCATGTGCACATACCCGCAGACAGATACCCATGTGTGCACACATGAAATGAAATGGACCGTAAAAGCCCCAGCTCTGCTTCAAAGGGGCTCACCCTGAGATCCTTTTCTGCACAAACACCACTAATCCCAGTTTGGTCTAAGTTGAAGTCCCTAAAAGATTTGGGGAATTCCTTGGGTTGCTGTAGTGACAGGGTGGAACTCAGCCTCCTTCTCTGACCCTCTTGATATGACTTTCTTACACATGTTCCCCTTAAAGGACGGCTGATTCCCTTCAAATGACAACTCCCTCCCATCTATGTCCTTGTGTCTCCCCAGGAGCAGACAGGTTAAAACTTGGTAAGTAGGGTCCATGCTCCTATTTAGCATGGAAGAAATTACAAACAACTTCAAAGGGATCAGCTGGGCATGAGTTTAATCCCACAGCTCAGGAGACAGCTGCAGGTAGATTGCTGTGACCTCAAGTTCTGCCTGATCTACACAGTGAGTTCCAGGACAGGCAGAGCTACATAATGCAACCATGTCTACAGGTAGAGGTGTGTGTGTGTGTGTGTGTGAGAGAGAGAGAGAGAGACAGAGACAGAGAGACAGAGAGAGACAGAGAGAGAGAAAGGAGGCAGGGCAGAAAGAAACACAGGAAAAATTATATGGGAAGAGAAATTCCTCACTCTGAAGTCTGACTGAAGCCTCCTGTTTACTGAGAAGCAGAAATCCAGCACAATTAACAACTTCTGTAAAAGCTACCAACAAACAATAGAGATACTCCTTTCACACATAGATGTTCTATGTTAAAGTTATAAATGACCAGGCATAAAGCCTAAATGTGTCTGACCTACTGTGGAGCCTCATTCTTTTCCCTAAATATTTTTCTGAAAATCTCAAACAAGACTGTTAACTTAGCTTACAGCAAAGGCACCTCACGATCTAGACTTTTACCGTATCAGTCCTGTCCAGTGCCCTTCAGGATCTCTTTTAGTTTTTTGCAACCCCCCTTTGATAACTGCTTCAAATTTACCAAAATCGCATCCCTAAGTGTTGTAAGGACAATGAAGTGGCTCTCAGAGAGGTTGCACCACAGCCCTGCTTTCTTCCCGAGCAGCTCCTCCCAACCCAGCTTAACATCTATGAAACCCCCAACTCTGCTCTAAGGAGGGGGTAGGGGAAGGGAGGGGGAGGGAAAGAGAGAATATTAAGCCCACACACAATAATGGCAATAAAAGAGATGAGGACAGACATCATTAACGGGGTGGGGGTGGGGCTGGGCTGCAAGATGGCTCTGTGGGTAAAGGCATTTGCTGCCAAGCCAGACAACCTGAGTTTGATGCCTGGAACACACATGTGGAAAGAGAGAATAGGCTCTGTCAAGTTGTCTGCTGACCTAATCCTGACTTCCTGCAAAAATAAATGCAAACAAAACACTCAAATCTTTAAAGAAATTGAGTATGTAATACACTCTTACCAAGAAAATTTCAGGCCCAGAGGGCTTCACTGGTGGTGTGCTGGCTCAGGCCTTTAATCCCAGCACTTGGGAGGTAGAGGTAAGGGGGTCTCTAAATTCAAGGCCAGCCAGAGTGAGTTCCAGGACAACCAGAGCTACATAGAGAAACTGTCTTGAAAACCAAATAAATACAGTTCTCTACAAGCGCTTCAAGGAAAGGCTATTTCTGAATTAAGTCCTGAAAACAGAATCAGATAACAAAAAACCCAATACAATGAACTGTTAGCCCTCATGCACAGAGCTACAATAAACAAAAACAAATTTAATGACATAAAATTAAAACCAAGTGGCATTTATCTCAACAATGCCAAGCTAATTTAGTATCTGAAAATAAAAATAGCCAACTCCCCATATTAACAAGAGAGCAAAACCACAAAATCATCAAACTATGAAGAAAAACATTTGACAAAATTCATCCGTCATTTCTGATTGTAAAAACCCATCAAACTAAAAATACAAAGAAATAGCACAACGTGATAAAAGCATCTTTGAGGAGCCCACTAGTATCAGATTTCATGAGGAAAGCCTGGGATAAAGATGATTCTTGATGCCCCTAGGAAACATTAAAGGCTCTAACAAAGGCAACAAGGCCAAGTGAAGCAAAAGGTGTGTAGGTAACCTGACCGCTCGCTCATACAGACGCCCCAAAGGTGCTGTGGTAGGAAATACACCAAAACTGGAAAACAAGGATGACACACAGTCAGTAAGCGTTCCACAGTTAGGGGACATAGCTCAGTGGTGGAGTGCATGCTCATAGGAGGAAGACCTACTAAAAACCCATCCCCAACACATACGTACATGCATACATACAATGCATACATGCATGCATATTGGCCAGATGTGGTAGCACATGCCTAGAGTCCTAGCACCTGGAAGGCAGAGGCAGGGAAATCTCTGTGACTTCCAGGCTAGTCTAACTTACATAACAAGTTCCAGGCCAGCCAAGGCTACACAGTGAAACCCTGCCTCAAAAAAACAAAACAAAACAAAACAAAACAATCAAACAAACATCAACAACAACTACAACCACAAAAGTGTCTAAAGAATTAATATGAAGTTTAGCAAGAGCATTACATATAAGTGCAATATACACAATCAACTACAGGCCTGGCTCAGTTGGTAAACTGCTTGAACACTCACTGGATTCCCAGCACCCACATAAGAACCACTTAAAAAGACTGAGGGAGGTGGGTAGAAAAGGGAGCAGAGCACCGTGTTTATAGCCCCAGCATTGGGGAGGCAGAGACAGGTGGATCCATCCCTACAGCGCACAGGCCAGTCAGCCACCCAAATTTGTAGGCTCCAAGTTCCCACATTCAGTGAGCGATCTCATCTCAAAAACAAATATGCATATGTATGTATGTATGTATGTATGTATTTGTATATACGTAAGTGATACATATTCAAGGAGCATTTTAAAACTATAAAAATCACAACCTATAAAACTAATAGTTATATTTCTCTCACATATAAAATTTCTCTAAAGGAGACTTTACCCTGGCACAAGTGCTGATGAGTGTTCTGAAACATGGAGACGCTACACTGTACCAGTCACCACACTGGCATGTCCAATTCCTCACTGTTAACAGCTGTTCACGAAGTTATCACTATTACCACATCACCACAGGTTGCATTTCTATAAACAGAATACATATATCAAAGACTCCCAAGAAGTTATCTAAACACTAGCACAATGACATCATTCCATCTTGATTCACTGTGGTTGGCTGTGCTGCTGAGCCTCACTGAGTGACCCTGCCTGGCTCGGCGTTCCGATGCACACTAACTGTAATCCCATGCATGTACACCATTGGCATCTGGATCCACATTTAAGAGCACTGCACACAAAGCAAGTTCCTCTCCCAAAAGTATTTTGTTTTGGTACTACTGGGGACTGAACCCCAGCCTCCTGTACTCTCTCCAAGGGCTCTATCCCCAAGATCCCCGGGGCTGAAGTGTTAACTGGCATGTATAAGTGAAGCATTGCAATTTGAGATAAAAACTAAACGCACATTCTGAAGTCATGAGCAACTAAGAAATCCTGCAACTAAGGTTAAAACTGTCTTATCAAGACACAAAGTCCACTCCTGCACTCAGCCTTGGACTATCAGGCAGTCTTAGTTCATTCTAAGTTATAGATAATAGATAAAATGAAAGTAGCTGACTGTTCTGTATAGCATGCAACGAAAAACACTATCTTTTGTACGTACTCTGGATACACAGTTAAGACTTACTGAGCACATCGGCTGTCTTAATTAAATTTGTTTCTCTACTGATCAGATTAGTTTAAATCCTGCTGACTAAGAGTTCAGAGTTCAATCCCTGCCACCCTCGGTTGTTTGAATCAGGCCTCACTAGGAGCCCAAGATGAGCTCCACATTGAGGAGTACTAGTGAGCACCACCATGCTCAGCTTGAGTCCGATATATTTTCTAGAATGCATTTATTTACTTGTTGGGGGGAGGGGAGGTACATGCAACTGTGTGTGCAGAGATGTCCTGCTCCATCACAGAGGTAGATAGCCTGCTCTATCACTTCCCATCTTGTTCTCACTAAACTGAGATGGTGGTCAGTAAGCCCCAGTAACCCATCCTGCCTCCACTCGCAACAGTGTAACGCTGAGGTTACAGGTGCCCTCCACCACAGGTCCTCCAGACTTGTGCAGCAAGCACCCTACCTGTAAGAGCATTTCTCCAACCTCTGGGATGATATGTTTCTATGTCTGTCTATCTATCTATCTTTGTGAAATGAAAAAAAAAAAAGGTTAAAATAAATCTAACTTGAAGTCTGTTTTATTTTTTTAAAGATAATTTAATTCTAAACTGAGGGTAGGGTTTTGTAAACATCATTATCTAAATTATTCATATAACTCAAAAGAGATATAATTTGTTTTTGAAACAGGATCTCCTTTAACCCACTATATAACCAAGGATAGCCTTGAATTCCTGACTCTTAGCCACCCAAATGCTAGAATCATAGGTGAGAAAAGGTGGCCTCTGATCTGTGCTTCTCCGGCCTAACTTGTGCTAGTACAGACAAGCCACCACCCTGAGCTTGAGTTCATCTTATTTTCTATGATATTCTAGTTACCTCCTTAATGAAATGAGAACAGCTTAGAATAAACACCAACTTTAAATCCGCTGTTCTGGCCGAGCAATGGTGGCACACGCCTTTAATTCCAGCACTTGGGAGGCAGAGGCAGAGGCAGAGGCAGAGGCAGGCGGATTTCTGGTCAGTGGTTGCTGTTGTGTTAGAATCGAGGGAGGCTCGTGTTCAGACAGACCACACCAGGCCAATACAGTTCCATGTGAGAGAGGTTTATTGTGGGGGAAGGGGGCAAAAGGTGGTGGCAAAGATGAAGGGGGAAAAAGAACAGAGGTTAGGAGGGTCTGCCTTTTATTTAGGTTGTGATGTAACTGCTCGAAGGTAAGGGTGGGAGGTAAGCCAGGAAGATGCTGGGAATGTGGGAATGCATGGCGATTGCCATGGCAACAGATGCAAGAGTTCCTGTTGCCTGTGGGTGATGTCACCTTCATCACCGGATTCAGAGGCGACCTGCAACTATAAGGCCGGTTCCTGATGCTAACAGTTGGTCACAAACACAAACCCTGGACGATAAGGTGATTAGTATAACTACCCAGATGGAGTGCTTATTAAAACAGTTGGCTTTGGGACTGGAGATACAGCTCAGTAGTTTAGAGCACCTTTTCTTCCAAAGGACCCAAGTCCTGTTCCCAGTACCCACACTGGCTCTAGAATTACCACATACACTTGTATGCATGCATGCAGTCACATACACAACTGAAAATAATAAAATACATCTTAACAATAGCTGCCTTCTTCTTTCTTTCTTTTTTAAGGCAAGGTCTCATATAGGTCAGTATGGAACACATCAGAAAGTTTAAGCCACAGTGAAGACTACTATACCTACATCTATCATATAACCATATAACCCATCAATTAGACTCCTGAGTATTTCCTCCAAAGAAATGAGAACATATGCTGACACAAACTCCTACATGCAAATGACTGCAGCACTATTTGTAGTAGTTGAGATGTCCAAGAAACCAAAAGATTCCATGTCGACAACCCAGCAATAAAAATGAGTGAGTTATTGTATATTCAATACTTTGTGTGCGTTTCAAGGGCATTAGACTTGAGGGAAAGCCAGTCTCAAAAGATCACATACTGTGTGGTTCTACTGATGGAACACTTTTAACCTGACAGGATTATATAAATGGAATTGATTAGTTGTTGCCAAGAATTAGAGAGATGGAAGAGAAGGAACAACCCTTCACTGGGATTGGAACAATGGTTATAAGAATCTATTCTTGATAAAATGACAGTTTCCTGTTTGATACTGTTCTACAGTTATGTAAGATATGACTACAGCAGAAAAGTAGATGGGTTTTCTGTACTTTTTAAAACCAAAACAGGGGCTGGAGAGATGGCTCAGCGGTTAAGAGCACTGACTGCTCTTCTGAAGTTCGTGAGTTCGATTCCCAGCTCACAACCATCTGTAACAAGATCTGGCACCCTCTTCTGGAGTGTCTGAAGACAGCTACAGTGTACTTACATATAATAAATAAATAAATCTTTAAAAAAACAAACCACACACAAAACAAAACAAGGGTTTGCTACTCCCTGTAAGTCAATATTTCAAAGGAAGAAGTTTAAAAGTTCTTTTTTTCTTTAAAGAACTACAAACTGAAAATGGCATGCCTTTTCTAGTTTGAAAAAAGTACGAGAAGCTGGAGTCACAGCATGCACTGTTCTTCCAGGACCCAGATTCGGTTCCCATTACCCAATCAGGTGGCTTCTAACCACCTGGAACTCTAGCTCCAGGAGATCTGACATTCTAGCCTCCACAGGCTCCCGCACTCACATGCACATGTGCACGCATGCACACACAATTAAAAATAACAAAAATAAATAATTAAAAACTATTAATAGTTATTCCTAGGGTGGGCTCTTCACTCTAACTTTTTAAAGTTTGTTTTGTATGTTTAGTATGTAATGCTTGATGATTAGAAAGAAAAAGAATTTTAGAAAATCAAAATACTAGTTTCAGTGAAGTATACTTCACTTAAATAGATATAAACAGAAAATCAGATAATTCGTGTATGTCTACAAACACTAATAGAAGATACAGAAAGCTGAGTCAACCAGCAAACCATAACTACAGACCAACTCTGTCCCCTATTAACTGTACCTGCAACTCAAAATGCTTTCAGCTTTATTCCAGGGAGAACCAAGAGATCGTAAACAGTTATCTGAGGCTCTGAACACATCACTTTGGTAATCAGCAGGACAGAATACTTACAATGTTAACACTGGCAGTGACCTAAGATCTAGTATAACTGTTCAATGCCCAGTAGAATAAACTAAGGGTAGGGAGCTAAATTTGAGAGAGCATGCCAACAGAATCTGATATAAAACTTAGATAGAAAGAACAATGGTTAAGAGTGCTGTCTCCTTAGCCAGGTGGTGGCAGAGGTGGTGGCTAGGGCGGTGGCAGCAGCAGTGGCAGTGCACACCTTCAATCCCAGCACTTGGGAAGCAGAGGCAAGTCCAGCTCTCAGTTTGAGACTAGCCTGCACGCCTTTAATCCAAGGACTCTGGAGGCAGAGGCAGACAGACCTCTGAGTTTGAGACCAGCCTGGTCTACAGAGTGAGTTCCAAGACAGCGAGGGCTACACAGAGAAACCCTGTCTCAAAAAAACCAAGAGTGCTGCCTCCAAGCTAGCCAGATGGCACAAATATGAGTTTGACACCCAGGAACCACATGCCAGGAGAGAACAAAAGCTGAAAGCTGTCATCTGATCTCCAAAAGGAGGCTGTGGTATATGTCACAGTGTGGGGCATATAGGTACACAGACAAATAAGTAAACCAGTAGATTATACACAACAACATTTAATATGAAATGTAAGTAAGTATTTCAACAGTAGTAGTATTACTTACAAATTCTTTTCAGTGCTACAGCTTAAACCCAGGGCCTCAGACATACTGGCAAATGCTCTATCTCCAAGCTATACTCCTAGCACTTACCAACAGTGTGTGTGGTGGGGTGGGGGGTGAGGTGTCTCATAACACTGGCTGTCCTGGAACTTACTAGGAAAACTAGGCTGGCCTCCAATTCAGAGTTCTATATGCCTCTGCCTCCAGAGTGCTGGAATTACGAGAATAAATCACTAACATTTTTAAAGGTATACACAGGTAACAAAAGCAAAAGGCAATGAGATGGTAGCATCTAATAAGCTTCCCACAGCAAAGGAAACCACCACCATAGTGCTGAGACAATTTACACAACAGTAACTTAGCCAACAAAGGAGTCATATCCAGAATATTATAAATGCCTCAAAAAACTTAGTAACAAATGAACCCAAGAGTACCAAGCTTGTTACCTCAGCACCTGCCTAGGAACTCAGCTCACGGTGCACGGCTGTAACTCCCACGTGCCTGGCTGGAGACTGAACTGGGAGGATGGAAAGCTCAGTGTCTGCCTTGAGTTTCAAGGACCTTGAGCTTCAGAGTGGCTTCACAGACAGCTTGGGCAAATCAGCGAGAGCTGGTCTCAAAATAACGCTGCACTGGGCTAGGGCAATAACACAGGATTAGCCGTGTGCAAGAGGGCCCAGGCTCAAACCCGACCATGGGAAATCAAAGGAACCGAGAAAATATAAATCTACTCCATCTGTAATGATTTAGTATCAAAAACCCCAAACAAACAAACACCGGGGAGGATGGGGACATAAATAATATAGTATCAAGAACTATATAAAGGTGGCTGGACCTTTAATCCTAGCACCTGGGAGGCAGAGGCATGTGGGTCTCAGAGTTCCAGGCCAGCCTGGTCTACAGAATGAGTTCCAGGACAAAAATGTCTATGAAGGTGCCTTAAAAATCCAAAAGCAAGCCATGTGTTGTGGCAGAGTCCCAGCGCTCTGGAGGTAGAGACAGAAGGACAGGAGTTCAAGGCCCTCCTCAGTGACAGAATAAATTCAAGGTCAGCTCAGGTTATCTAACACCTTGTCTCAAAAAACAAAAACCCCTAAAACCTCCACTTTTAAGTAGTTTTCTGTTATACTTTGTATCTGCCTTTAAGCTGGGGGAGGGGCTGCCTGTGGAGTCCACCTCCTCCTTACCCAGGCCTTCTCTCCAGGCACATGTAACAGCTTGCTGGGCCACCCTCCTTGTTATGATATACTTTCTCTATACACCTTAGAAAGCAACAGGGCCATTCAGGTGACAGCTGATGCTGGGGAGGATGTGGAGAAAGAGGAACACTCCTCCATTGCTGGTGGGACTGCAAGCTTATACAACCACTCTGGAAATCAGTCTGGCGGTTCCTCAGAAAATTGGACATAGTACTACCAGAGGATTCCGCAATAACTCTCCTGGGCATATATCCAGAAGATGTTCCAACTGGTAAGAAGGATACATGTTCCACTAAGTTCATAGCAGCCTTATTTATAATAGCCAGAAATGGGAAAGAACCCAGATGCCCCTCAACAGAGGAATGGATACAGAAAATGTGGTACATTTACACAATGGAGTACTACTCAGCTATTAAAAAGAATGAATTTATGAAATTCCTAGGCAAATGGATGGACCTGGAGGGCATCATCCTGAGTGAGATAACCCAATCACAAAAGAACTCACATGATATGTACTCACTGATAAGTGGATATTAATCCAGAAACTTAGAATACCCAAGATACAAGATACAATTTGCAAAACACATGAAACTCAAGAAGAACGAAGACCAAAGTGTGGACACTTTGCTCCTTCTTAGAATTGGGAACAAAACACCCATGGAAGGAGTTACAGAGACAAAGTTTGGAGCTGAGATGAAAGGATGGATCATCTAATGACTGCCATACCCGGAGATCCATCCCATAATCAGCCTCCAAACGCTGACACCATTGCATACACCAGCAAGATTTTGCTGAAAGGACCTTGATATAGCTGTCTCTTGTGAGACTATGCCAGGGCCTAGCAAACACAGAAGTGGATGCTCACAGTCAGCTATTGGATGGAACACGGGGCCCCCAATGGAGGAGCTAGAGAAAGTACCCAAGGAGCTGAAGGGGTCTGCAACCCTATAGGTGGAACAACAATATGAACTAACCAGTACCCCCCAGAGCTCGTGTCTCTAGCTGCATATGTAGCAGAAGATGGCCTAGTCGGCCATCATTGGGAAGAGAGGCCCCTTGGTCTTACAAACTTTCTATGCCTCAGTACAGGGGAATGACAGGGCCAAGAAATGGGAGTGGGTGGATAGGGGAGTGGGGGGGGGGGCTATGGGGGACTTTTGGGATAGCATTGGAAATGTAAATGAAGAAAATACCTAATAAAAATAAAAAAGCAACAGGGCCAACAATCTATCAACTATCTGATACCACAAGTCACATAAACCATCTCTATAAGTGATATTGTTAAAGAAATGGAAATCTGATTAACACTACAACCATTGGAAATGATATCAGCATATCAAAGAAAGACCTTTACACTTAAGTTTATTATGAAAGCTTAAAAACAAAATCAACCTAGATGGCCATCAAACACATCAAAAGATGAAGAGAATCACAAAGGCGTGTAATTCAGCCAAACAACAAACAGAAACCAAT